>NC_135498.1:17131733-17462983 GCF_052857255.1 Amblyomma americanum | reverse complement strand
GTGACCAGGGTGAAAAATGAGAATAAATGGAGAGAAAAAATTGGCAGCTTTTCTAAGCAACGACCGGGAACCGCGGCCGTTTCGTTTGTTGAGTCCAGATGGTGACTCAGATGATTCCAGAAGGTGGAGAGAGAGTGACCACCATTTCTAGTTTTTTGGTTCGAGGAGAGGGGGGGGGGGGGGGGTGCGAATTTTCCCGGTAAGCTGGCTGAGGTGCTGCCTACCGAGAGTGAGACATTTACGGCGCCTTACCGAAATCCTCATAACCAACTACAGTCGACTATCTGCGAGTCATCGCGGTCAGGTGAAAAATTAACATCGAAGCATGGAGGAAGGAAAGAACTCAGGAGAGACGGTTACGTCACATTTCTAAAGCCGGCTCCCCCCTGCGTCCCCCTACTTGGCCGCCGTCTCAGCGCGCTTGCGAATGCGCAGCAGACAATGCAGCAGACGACGCCGCTGCGCCCAGCGTTACCATTGGCTGCGGCAGCAGCCAAATACTCCCAGTAGTCCTTGCGAAAGGACGTGACTTCCGGCACTCTTTCTGGCGTGCAGCTCTGATACCGAGGGCCTCTCCTTAGTTTTCCTTCCTCCATGCATTGAATGAAGTGTCAAAAACTTACGTACTTGCTACCACAAAACAGGTAATTCAGTGCCTTCAAGATTATCCACATCTGTCGAATGTTTCAGTCTCGGGCTTGCGTTTTCACGTCAGCTGAAGTGTCATCTGCTCATGTCAGCTCTTCTAGGTAATTCTAAAGGCACGCAGACTTCTCTCTCCTAACCCAATATTTAGTGCAAAGCATTGTCGGCTTTCAGGGAAGATGCTGAAAAAAATGGCTAGTTGCCTTCTCTCAGATGGTGGTGGAGCATCATGACATGGGCTACAGCTTGTCGCCGCAAGATGTCTGGCAATAACTGAATTTCATCGGACACTCAGCGCGGCCAAGACAAGATCTTGCGGTAGTACTCGTCGCGGAAAGTGCAAGTGCTCCCGGCGGTACACCGCTGGCTTCCAGAATTGACGGTCTATGGGCTTGGAGCGCGCATGAGATGAAGAAATGGGCACCACCGTCACACACTATTCAAATGGAAAGCAGACCCTTGTTGACTCAGCGGGGTGTCATTCAGGTCACGATAACGTGCCAGTGCCAAGATTGTAAACGAGTTATGCGAATTCACCCGCTTTGGTATGTTATGCGTCATGTAATGTGTATCGCTTGGTGTACTTCTCGTTTCAGGATCCGATCGGGACTTGGGAAGCCTGGTGAAAGTGATCCGGAACTTAGAGTAGCCTACAGAGCATCTTACATCCTGTTACGAAAGTGACCCACTTCGATCAAAATGTTAAAGTTGTTACAAAAAGTGTCTTTAAGGAGTTCAAATATGTCTGGAAAGCATGGAAAGCACAAGAATAAAGCAAATAATTGCGATGCTTTGCTTGAAATGCAGGGCTCACTTTGATACAACTGCTGCAAAGTGTAATGCTAATATCGACAACGCTGCTGAAGCGAGCGGAAATAGCTCCCTTGTAGAACGTTGCGCTGCTCAGAAGGGGGAAGTTGCAAGAGCATTGTTGGATGAATACCTTGCGTTTGGCGTTCTTTGCAGGCAGCAGATGAAGCTTAGCGAGGGGAGCTGGCAACACCAGGTTTCTGTCGACAGAAGCGACGCTGAATGGAGACGCATAGAGGACGCATTTCTCTCTAGTAGGCTGGGTGCGAAAAGTACCGCTCGTATACAAGCCGTATTGCAGAGAAGGGTATTCGATTTTAATAAAGAAAACCGTCGTAAAAAACTTACGAAAGACCAAATTAAGCACGAAAAACGTATTCAAGGAATGCGATACACTTGCTAAATAAATTCAGAGCAATGACCTTTAAATGTTCACTCGACACTTACATTGGACATTTTTTTCCAGTACCTAGCTGTCTATAGGATGGGTGGTAGAACTTTCTGACGGGCTAGTTGGTACATCTCTATTAAACAGCGTGCGCTAACAGGACGTACACAGGAAACTTGGAGACAAAGGAAAGAAGCGCTTCTTTCCTCTGTCTCCAAGTTTCCTGTGTACGTCCTGTTAGCGCACGCTGTTTAATAGAGATGAGTGGTAAACCTCCGCGATAAATCTTCAGGAACGGCGTAGCCTGGCACTCTTTGGTCTGCATTCAAGCAGCGATTTCTATACCGAGCGAGAGCCTCCAGCCCCAATGCCATGAGCTCGATGACCATGGCATGGCCATAGCATGTGCCATGGTCATGCCATGTGAGCGTGGTGTAAGGTGTATGGTGTAAGCGTGGTCATGCCGTTTGAAACAAGCCGGCTAGACTGTAGAGTCGGCATTATGTGGGCGCACTCAAATGTATATGTATTCGCTTAGTTCCTTCACCTTGGGGAGGACCCACTAGAGCCCAGACCAGTGGTTCCGACGTATAGTAATATCTTAGAACAACATCCGTGGCAGAGGATGGCCCCAAACACACCTCACAGCAAGCTCAAAAAGGAACACGCAAGCACTTCGAGCTGCCTCCAGACAGACACATCCTATTTTAGACATCCTAAACAAAAATAGAAAATCATGCGCGCCGCGTGACTGCACCGGCTCTATGCGTTTAATTTTGACATTTACCCGACCGCGGCGGCTGATTTTTTATGGAGGAAAAACGCTGAGGCACCCGTGTGCTGTGCGATGTCAGTGCACGTTAAAAGTCCTCAGGTGGTCGAAATTATTCCGGAGCCCTCCATTACGGCATCCCTTTCTTCCTCTCTTCTTTCACTCCCTCCCTTATCCCTTCCCTTACCGCGCGGTTCAGGTGTCCTCCGACATATGAGACAGATACTGCGCCTTTTCCTTTCCCCCAAAACCAATTATTATTATTGCTCGCTTTTTTCCTGCTGCTTGTTTAGCAAATAGCTCGTGTACTCGCTAAATGAGTGCTTGAAGGTAATAGTGCACCACTAAGAGTTTTCTGCGTGAGCGCGGAAATTTCCCCAGGAATTTCCCCAGCCTTCGGCCATCCCACGCCTGCCTTCTGCAGTAACTTGGAGGACGCTTATAATTACAATTAGCTGCGACAGTGCGATAGCTTAATAACCTCGTTGTGAGATGCTTTGCATGGCCACATTTACCATGCAAGTGGAGAGCGGTATTCCCTCTTTCCACTTTGTCACCTGCCTCCCGCTGCAGGCGGCATGTCGCAGCTGGCTCTTCCGTGCTATTGTCACCTGCTAAGGTGCCACTTGCCACCTTGAAAGTTGCGCAGTGGGACACCTGCTGTCGGTGGGGGGACATGGGGCTCTTACGATATCGCATAAAAGAAGAGGAAAAAGATAGAATCTAATCCATCCAATCCGATCCAGTCCAATCGATGGTGTCCTATCCCTCCAAAGCACGAGTCAGCGTCGTGGGTATGTGCCATTATGCCTGAGGACATCATCATCATCATCGCGTGGCGGCGCGTGCGAACAGAAGACCTGCTTGCCATGGCGGTCGACCTTCCAGTCGTGTGCGCCGTGCTCCTGTACTACATCGTACTCGTGTGCTGCGGAGTATGGTACGGTCGCAAGATGCACAGCGGCGCACAGCCTGTCCGGAGGCCTTCGGCAGTCGAAGACTCCAAGCACAGGGGAGCGACGTAGAATCCTTTCCTCGAGAGGCTCTTCGTGGTCAAACGCAAGCTGCCGCTAGCCGTCGGAATCTGCTCCATGACAGGTGGGAGAGCAACGCTTGGCCGAGCTTTTTAAGGCAGGGATGAAGGGAGCGACCAACCTCCCTCCCGCCTCACCTGGGGCGGAGAAATTCTCGATGGAAGGTCCAAATGGTCCTCAAACTGAGGTTGGCCAAGAATGAACGCTCAGACGCGCCCCAGATATCCTTTGCTTAGACGCGCTATATCATTCTTCCAACTATAAGTTACGTCCTCACGCAAAGCCAGATCTTCAATTAAGAATTCGAGGCGCAGCATAACTATAGCACTATATTGTAGTGCGCTCGTTCTTGTTGCATGACTAAGAGGTGCACTGGGGTTTCCGCGCAGCTTTAGGATTTTCGTAGTGCTGGACGGGTCAAGATTTTCCTGTCGTGTGGAAAGTCGTTGGCCGAACGCATACTAGTTTCATCCTCGGGTAGCTAGGATTACTTCTTAAAAAAAAAGCAGGCAGCCTCTTCGTGGCACACCCTTTCAAAGTTGCGCCGTTTTATGCAAATATAAACCAGGTGGAATGTCACAGAAACACCATTTTATTGTCCCGTTTTCGAAACGGAAAGGCTCCGTGATGTCCAAAGCTTAACTGTCAAATCAGCTGGCCTGGATTTCGCATGTTCAAAAGTGTCGTGGCTCTTTCCAAATAGCAGCTAAAGTCAAGATTTCGGGAACCTCCTTCCGCCGTACTTTAAAAAAAAAAAGAAATCGAGGAACGACAAAAGAAAGTTGTCGTAGCACGTCTTGTTGTTTAATATTGATGAAAAACACAGCTGGATGCGGTTCTTGTCTTGTGACACCGTTTCGCCTACATCAACATGGGCCGGCGGTGGCTACCTGAGCGGAATTGACCATCTACACGCAAGACGTCCTGTACTGCCACACTTCGATCAGCTACACCACTAGCCTCATGCTCTGCGTGCGGCACACACTCTACATCGGGTCTCAAACTCCAAAGGCCGGCTCCGTTCGAGTTGTTGTTCAGCAGGCGTCAGCCCTTCGTAGAGGGCTCTAATGGAGAGATGATAAGCAAATGAAACTTTCTGCAATGCAGATCGGCGTTGCATGCAAAATACTAACAGGATTATGCAAGCACACGGGCTGCCATAACGCATCTAACTGTTGTGGAGAGGAACGGTTACAATTACTTCTGAAACTATCGCAAATGAAATGGCTATAAGACCACTCTCTCTTCTTGCTTCCCTTTGCTTTCCTCTGCAGTTTACTGAGCAAAAGTCGCTACAGAGCAGCTACGAGCACACTAGGAGCACGAAAAAGAACTAATACTGGAAATAACGCACAAATACATTCAGATCGGTGAAAACAACACAGCACAGCCAACTGCCCCTGGCATAAGTTGTATCAGAAATGATGCGGGATGTCAACTGACTCCGCCAGCCTATAATATTCATGGTGTCGGTCATGGTGAACATGTGTGTGGTTGTTATTAGCGAGGAAGCCTAGATGGTAAACATCTGCGAGACGGGATGTTTACCACAACAAGAAGCAAGAAACATCGCCTATACACGTGTCCGTTCTGCAGTTTTACTACGGTTCGAGGCGGACGATGCTCGGGGAATAATAGAAACGCAGAAGAATAAGGAATATGGGCTTCGTACATGCTTTTGTTGGCAATTTAGAGAAGAAGCCTCTGGAGTTGCGATTCTATAGGCGCAGTTGAGCGTTTCATTCCACGAATCCGACATGATTCTAAAGCTTCCAGTCTAGGCCCTCGACCTTACTACGATCATAACGGCTCACGACAGGGACACAGTATGCACGGGTGTCTATGCACCTGTAAACAGAGGAGTGTGCAGCACTCAGTTTTTCATTGCCAGAGCGTCTAGTGCGACAGCGTGCGACTCGAAGCGTTACAGGGTAGTACGAAATGCTTGCTTCTGCTCAGGAAACACGACTGCTCTAAGCTCACCCGCACAACGCCGTTGTATAAAGTGCACTGGCTTCGCAGTTGCTGCCGACGGACCGTTCGTATCGTTTCAGGGTTTAAAGTACAGGCACAGCATCGTACTGATTGGACTTGGTTTGCGGTCTGTCACTGCACATGGATTCAGCTACGCTGGACGTATGACATCCCTGAACTACTCCTTAATGAGATAAATAAAAATTGAGAGGATTTTTTCGTTGCTAGCGGACTATAACGTTTGGCTTCGTAGTATACAATGTGTTTTTCACAGTCACGATTGAGTCAATTCTCAATAAACAACACCCATGAATAATGTTCTCGCGCACAAGTACACGCACATCCGAGCAGGCGGGTGTCGAAGCAGTGGGCGCCTTTGACGCCACCACCAGCGAGCAGAAAGTGAAGGAGCTGCGACTGCAGGCATGAAGCCACCACAGCTCAGCTCCAGATGGCCGCCTTCTACGCCGCTGGGGTAGTCTGCCCAAGGTGGAACCACTGCCCAGCCGTGTGCGTCGGGTTGCTCACATGTGCTGTCGAGCTCTGTCGAGGTGTCTGCCCTGAGCCGACGCCTTGTCCTTCGCCCCTCGGCTGCTGCGCGTGGTGTCCCTGCTGGCGACACCCGCGGCGCTTTTCCGCCTGGTGTCCGCCTTGCGAGCAACGCGCTGGGCGTCGGCCCTGCGGTCCGCACCGCCGCTTGATTTGCGCCTGCGCGAGGCGGGCTGCATCTCGGCGTCCAGCAACTCCACCACCGGCTCGCTCGCCTGCGGGATCAGAGAACGGCGACGTGGGGCTACCTCCGCCATCTGCAGCGTTGTTTCCTGTACACTGGCGGCAGCTGTCAGTGACAGCTTGCGGTTTGACGTGTTTCGTGTTCAGCGGCTGATGTTAGAACTGCGCACACTGTACCTTACTACCGTCTCAAACACGCGCTCATTTCGTACCACGCTGCGGCAGAATGCTGGACTGAACCACCCATTTTTGAGAATGGAGTCGTGCGAACGGATATGAAAAGCGCTGACGCACGGCCTGCAAAAGTCATGTCGTGGACACGCTGCAAGGCTTTGAGCATCCGGCCACTCATCTGCGTGCGCCATCTATACCTTCGACTATACAGCGATAGACTATTCTTGGAGAGAGTATAGCTGATCAGTTCCAAACTTCGGGTGCCCTTATGCACAATGAAATCACTCACATCAGACGGCTGTCTAGAGACGTGGGGAGAGTCGACGCTGTGCCCGGTGTGCTCGCGGTCTGCCGGGCCTCCTCCACCAACAATGTGCCTGGTGTTCTGGTGGTCCGACGGGCCTCCTCCGCCAACGATGTGCCTGGCGTTCTGGTGGTCCACTGGGCCTCCTCCACTAACGATGTGCCTGGTGTTTTGGCGGTCTGTCGGGCCTCCTCCGCCAACGATGTGCCTGGCGTCCCGGCGGTCCGCCGGGCCTCCCCCACCAATGATGTGCCTGGCGTTCTGGTGGTCCACTAAGCCTCCCCCACCAACGATGTGCCTGGCGTTCTGATGGTCTACCGGGCCTCCTCCGCCAACGATATGCCTTGGGTTTTGCTGGTCTGCCGGCACTCCGCCAACGCTCTGCCTGGTGTGCTTTTGGGCCGCTGGGCCGCCATCACTGATGCTCTTCCGGGGCTGCTCATGGCCTGCCGTGACTATTCCGCCGGTGCTCTGCATGGTGGACTCGTGTGCCGCCTGGCGGCCAACGAAGCAGCCGAACACGTCGTAGTGGGGTGGGATCCAATGTCTCTTGAAAGCCATTGCTGTGAGCAGGGAGCCCAAGACGAGGCTCGACACTCCGAGAGCCATGCAGGCAAACCGGAAAGGAACCATTTGGCCCCGGGGCGGGTCGTAGATGGGCATCCATGGCGTCGCTGGCATGTTTACAGAAGGCTGCCCACACAGCCAGCGAGAGAAGGCCCCTAGAAAGAAAGCTGCACGACAGACAGAAACGCAATGCTTAGAGCCAGGCGTGCAAGACGTTTGCGACAACGGGGCAGAAACTTGGGCTAGTTGGATATTGTTAGAACTCATATTTTCGTCCTGTGTATTTGTGTTCTTGTCCCTTGTGTTCACTAAGCGCTAGAAAATATGAGTTCAAGCGACAACGAGGGCCTTGAAGTTCCGACGTGGATCAGACAGCACTTTGAGAGATTCTTCCGAAAAGGAAAAAGCGCTAAAGAAAGGAAAATATTGGTTTGGTTTGGTTTATGGGGGTTTAACGTCCCAAAGCGACTCAGGCTATGAGGGACGCCGTAGTGAAGGGCTTCGGAAATTTCGACCGCCTGGGGTTCTTTAACGTGCACTGACATCGCACAGTACACGGCCTCTAGAATTTCGCCTCCATCGAAATTCGACCGCCGCGGCCAGGATTGAACCCGCGTCTTTCGGGCCAGCAGTCGAGCACCATAACCACTCAGCCACCGCGGCGGCAAAGAAAGGAAAAGACACACCATACAACTGCTGATTACCAGCTGAGGCCACATCTTGTCGCATGTTTTTCACTGTATTCCTAGTTCTTCGGCACTTAAAGAACTAGTCCACCAAAGCTGCTCGACCTTGCTGTTCGGCCTTGAACCAACTGGCCCGCCAAGCAGTCTTGTTGCCGCAAAGAGTTGGTTGTAAGTTGATCAAGTTTAGAATTTTGTTGTAGCGCTTCGCTTCTATAGAAAAAGCTTAAAAGGTATCCAGAATTGTTGGATTTTCAAATTCCATTTTACAAACGTGCAGTTATGTAAGAAAGCTTGATGTAGGTGATCTATAATATTAACGCGGTAACATTTAGGTTGTTATCTCACAAATAATTTCCGGATTATGTGTCACAAAGTTTCCTGATTGCTCGAGAAGGTCATGACGTCATCAGAACCACCAAATTTATAAACCTGAGGACCCCCAAAGTTTAAAAGTTCACTCCCCCCTCTCCACCAAGGGCCACTAAAATTTTAGAGGTAGACGCAGCCCAGAAAATGAATTAAAGTGGATTAGTGGCTGAAATAAAATTGATTAAGGAGTCGGATTAGTACATTTCCATATGATAATCCAATGGAAGGTACTAACACATTCTAGATGGTTATGACTTGCATACCACATAAGGGCAATGAAACTGATTCCATCCGGAGTTTTGGAAGAAAATCGCAGCAACTTTAGACACTCTTTGGCGACACCATAGTAGGCAATCTGTATGCTTTCGCATGTTCTTCTTTAAGAATGTGGTTAGAAGGCCCCGAAGTTTCTGAAATCTGTCATCACCTAAAGTGCAGGCTTGACGCTACGACGTATCATTATTTTGTAAATAAGACTTCCAAAACTCACATTAGCCAGCGCAGCAATTGCACGCCAAGCATATCTACTCTCACCTCTCTGATGTAGACGGAGCTTACACAAATATACGTTTTCATTACTGCGCTACAGTGACGTAACATAACACTTTCAATATTCATCGTAAAATAGAATAATGAGTTCCTTAAAAGTGAGCATATAATAAGGCACTTTACTTCAAGCTACTTCGCGCAAACCTTCGCTGCAGTTTCATAATGAGTGCATTGTTGCGAATGTCACGTGATTAATGGAAGAGCTGGCGTGTGTGCCAGAGCTATGTAAGGCTATACGCCCACCGGCTTTAACCTAATATGTTGTAATTCACCTGCCAGTGTACAGCAGTGCACTAACACGATGCACAGAATGGAGGAGGATGTATTATTTAACAGTCCAATACCACGAGTTTGTTCTCCCTAGTCTGGTGTCATACCTTTATGGGGAGCCACTTTAACATGACGCTTCAAATGCTGTAAGATTCATAAAGATTCCAAGGTCTTCAAGAAGACTCCGTTATAAATCCGTTAATAATTCCTTATTAAGGAAAAAAAACAGTTTAGGAATATGCAAATGTTTTCACCAGAAACATTTGCGTATTTGTGTTCACGTCACTACACAAAAGAACCAAAATGAGAACAGGTGTGACCTTGAACCGAGAGGTAACTGGGAGAAGGCGACTGCGCGGCACCTCACCCATGATGGAGCCGTACGTGTTGGTGCCCTTGAGGTAGAAGACGCATACGAGCTGCGGAAAGAGCAGGATGTACACCACGTCTGAACAGAGGATCCACAGTTCGTACACGGACTGCACCGACAGCGCCAGGTAGGTGGCAAAGGCGCCGATCAGGCACACCATGAACCGCAGCATCACGGCCACTTCCGTGTCGGAGGCCTGCGCGAAAGCACATGCCACTGTTGAAGACGCAGTGCCGGACCGCCACAAACAGCAGCCACATGAATTGCTTTTTTTTTAAATTTTCACCAAGTTGTAACCCTAAGCATAAATATGCCTATATGGGAGTAAAAAGGGAGTAAGTTGTCCTTTAGTGCTCTCTTTCATGAAAGGGATTGCGCTAGAGGACAGTTTCATCATCATCATAATCATCATCATTATCATTTTCCTGACTACGCCCACTGAAGTGAAGAATTGAACTATCTTGTGTTGTAGATGGACGGGGACAAACACAGAAATTCACTAAAATCGAGAAACTGAAAAAAAATGAATTCAAAGTTAGAATTTAATTTTCGAATAAGTGGATCAGTTTAGAAGGTATGTGATTTTTTACAAACAAAATTATTACGCGCTTCTTGATGGTCGCCTGAGCGACATATTAGGTTTTTCAGACTCCGGAAATTGCCTCAAAAAGTCGACGACGCCCACCACGCTGGCTACCAGCACACAGTTTAAGGCAGAATCCGTGTCGTCAACTTGTGAACCCTATTTTATCGGCTGATACCATTGCTACGCCCGCTTATTTCGTTGCGATCTAGCAGCCATGACGGTATACCATCCGGACCTAAGGTGTGGCCGCTGGTCATGCCGAGCTAGCCAGGACAACTCAGACATATTCCATCACAAGTGAACGCAGGACACCTCACAACCTCGAATCTGTTTAAATGGCGTTAGCTTAGGCACCCGTATCGTGTTTGTTTCAGACACAATTACACCAATTTTCAAAATGCTGCCTCAGCGCATTTCAACCCTTCATACCAGGCACAAATGTTGCTTATAGAACAGACATGCTTGGCATACAAATAGTCTTGTTTTCGCGCTCACTAAAATACAAAAAGTATGTTGAGGTGAACAAAGGAATGAAAAATAATATGTCCCTGCCCGCACTGATATGCATAACGGGCTTAATTCAATGGGGAAATAAATGAATTGGTTCTGAGGGGCAAGGTTTGTTTGGCTCGCCAGCAGGCGGAAAATGTTAAATAAAAGAGGGGGGTGGGGGTGGGGCGTTACACTGGCGACACCACAGCCGAAAAAAGCAGGCGCAAGAAGACTCCCCTCCCCTTGTCAACCCTGGGGGGTGGCAGGAAGGGATGGGAATAGAGAATGGCTTGAGGGTTGATGGGAAGCGGTTGTGGGAATTGGGATGGGAACGGGGACAGCGTAGGCTTTTGCTCAGTGATCTTGACTGAGGGAGAGCACTCGCCCTTAGCCGAATACGCGGCCCTCGTCCTTCAAGCGGATTCCGAACACCATTAGACGCTCGCCGGGTTTCCGACCCTTCAGACAAATTCCTAACAGAGGCACGATCAGGGGTACTCATTCCTCAAGCCTAGATCCGCCGCGCCGAGCGTTCTTGGTTCTAAAGGAGTTCGAGGGACAATTCAGGCTCCCCGTCCTCCAAGCCCTGTTCCCCCACCCGACCGTCTGGGCGCTGGAGGCGCCGGTCTTCTGTTCCCTACTCCAAGGTACTCGAACTCGCAGTGGCTAGCGCTTGAATACCGGCTTGCCGCATGACGGGAAACCTTTATCACGGTGTTAGTCTTCGACCAAGTATGTGCGAACCATTACCATTCAAGCATCTCTGGACCCGAACGTCTGACGCTGTCGCAGTTATATCCGCAGATCCCCTCGTTCCGTACCTACGAAGGCGCGGTAGCCCTGATGCCTAGGCGCCAGTGCCGTGAGACACATTTCTGTGTTTTCGTCTCCGCGTGACTCTGCAGTTAATCTGATAAAAACGTAGTTATTCCCAATCCATCTGTCACCGCCTGCGGTTACTAGCACGTCTAAGCGGATCGGTGAAGGGGGAGAGGGGGGAGGATCGGTCGACGTCTTTGGCTGCAGGGGCTCCTCTGAGGGGCAAATGCTGCTTTGTTCTTGAGTTGTATCCTGCTATAGCAGTTTTGCACAGCAGTAAAAAAAAAAAGAAGTATCTTTTCACTGTGCTGTACTGCGGTCTTTGTGACTTTTTTGTTTGCTCCTTGCAGAGTATTGACGGGAAAGTGTTTGTTTTCACATATTTGGTCGTTCTGGTAATAAAATTTTATTTCTTGTTTTCTGCGAATGTTGCACATACGTTTTCCCAGAAGGAATAGAAAGGCCTGGAAGGCATTTATTAGTTCACCTTTTACCTTGAAAAGCTTTATAAGGTTTTGACATTGCAAACGTTCTAGTACCAGGATATACAGTTCTGTTGAGTTGGGTCAATTGCGTTTCAAATGAACAGAAATACTCATTAAGAAATCAAGTTATTTTCATTTAGCTGTAGCGTGCAAAGCCGATAGCTCCTTCAACCACAAATGCCATATTTGTAAATCATGGCGCATCCTCACCAGCGAGTCTCAGACGTCGTGCGACTCGTTATGGTCGATGCTACGGTCCATCGCCTATTTCTTTGGACTTTGGGACTGCAACAAGTACGTCGAAACCGCTCGCGAGACGTCCGCAACCGATAGGTACAAATGTGCCCAAACAGGAACTATACTCTGAATTGGTGATTCATATCGCGTGTAGACGCAACTGTGGTGAAGGTGTTGGAATCAAGGCTCACGGTGGGGCGAAGGAGCACGAGGTAGATGTTCCTGGTGACCATGGTGGAGGCGCTGAGCATGGACGAGTCTGCGGACGACATGACGGCCGCTGTGATGCCCACCATGCCCACGACGGAGGCCGAGGCAGGCATCAGGTAGCGGACAGCGTAAGGCAGCACGCTGTAGCTGTCACGCTCGCGCAACATCCACGGGCCTCGGTAGCCGGCAGCCGTAAAGTCTGCGCCGTGGGAGCGAAGCGGCGCCTTAAAAAAATACCTCTCGTTTTTGGCAGGATTATTTGCTCAAAGTGACGAACAATGCGAAACTTAATTTTTAAAAATAACAGCGCGGAAAACGGGGACTTCAAGGGTAGAAAACACTGGACAAACGCTGTTTTTTTGTATCCAACCCTCGAACAGACGAACCCAAGGGATGACCCAATGGCGCAATGTGCGTTCAAAGAATCAGTGCTCAGTGTGCCCTGCACTTCACGCCAAGTCTCGCAGCTGGCTGCGTTCTTCATCGACCCGAGAACCGAGTGATCCACCGCTTATGTATGCATGCAAAAAATGTATCACCAACTAGCCAGCCTATAGCTATCGTGCCAAACTTAAATTTAGAGCAGTCGGGACTAAGTGGGAATTGGGGACTCATGGGGAAACCCAGCCACCGATGTGGTTTGAGAGACCCAGGTTGCTCTGCTCAAGCGCCCGCAAGGCTCATGCGCAGTGCAGCGGTGGGAAGGTGGCAACGGCATTGAATTTGTTTTAATTGATTTCATCGTCACTTGCAAGAGGTGGCAGGTTTCTTACAACTCGGTGGCCCAATTGCTTTTTTCGATACGCCAACGCCGACGCCGGGTTCTCCGCTGAAGGTGACCCTTAACGCTGTCACCGTAATAGAAACTTCAATCCGCGCTATTCGTAATTACTTGCGCTCTTTGCCGTGGCTCCTATGATCACCGGTGGTATGGCCATGAACACGCACCCGGTGGCTGCCACGAACGAAACCATCTTGGCAGCGAAGTGGCTCTCGCAGCTGAGGACGCGTTGAAAGTACACCTGAGCGAGAAAGATTTGTCGCGCAGAAATGCAGAAACTTGCCGGTGCAAGCCGCGGTGGCTCAGTAGCTGTCGCGTCATATTTATGAGCATGCGGGTGTGGGTTCGAACCGGTCACCGCGACCGCATTTTTATGAAGGCGACATGCAACAGCACCCGCATAAAGGTATTTCAGTATGCGCAGAGGAAGTCCGTATTATCACCTCCACTCTACGGTATGCACGACGGCCCACGTTCCAGCTTGAGTATTTAAAAATTCAGTTATTAAACCCCGCGGACGGTATCCTAACGACAGAGCTGATACCTGGGCACAATGCAGAAGTTGTGAGAGGGGGGGGGGGGAGGTGGAATGGATAGCAAATTAAGACATCTTGCCAGAACGTAGAAGTAGAAGCATTAAGGAAAATTATTTGGCCACAAAACTTACGCGCCTCAGACGTCTTCACCTTCAGCTAGAAGCCAGTCTAGCCAGGTCCCGACAGTGTGGGAGGGGATGGAAAAGAAGCCAGATTGCAGAGGAACCGGGCAGGAGAGAAAACGATGGGAAATGTTGGAATAAGGGGCAGGGCAGTTGGGACATGAATGATAGCGACGGAATATGTACAGATAAAGCCAAGCAGTTGTCAAGAGTGTTGAGTCGAAGAATGTGAGCCTTCCGCACAAAAAGACCGGGATGAGGGTCGGTGAAGAGTTTCGATCAAGGCGCAGAACATTGTAATACTATTTGATGGTGGCGCTACCGTACAGCCTCGACCCGCCCTCTGAGTGCCTGGGCGATAGGATCAATGGTGCCCGGATAAAGAAACGATGCCCGGGAATGTAGTTATCTTCGACATTGTTATTGCGCTACTGATGGTTTACAGACAAGAACGACACATACAGGCAGGACGCAAACTATCAACTGATTTTATTGCATGGGAAATTCGTTTTATATGAACTGTTAAGATGAAAAAAGAAGGGACACAAAAACAAGTAGCTTCATGGAGATGAGTTGTCTAATCTTCTTCTGCCGACAGGCATGCGTGGAGGATGCAGTCTTTATGCAACACATCTTCATGAAGCTACTTGTTTTTGTGTCCCTTCTTTTTTCATCTTAACAGTTCATATAAAACGAATTTCCCACGCAATAAAATCAGTTGATAGTTTGCGCCCTGTCTGCATGTGTCGTTCTTGTCTGTGTAAACCATGAGTAGCGCAATAACAATGTCGAAGATTACAAACCAACTAGGCCCATTTGAAGTTACTTCGCCGCTGCTGCTCGACAAGTTTTTGCGACATTGCGATAAAATGCACGTGATTTCGAGAAGCTTGCAGGCAAAGCAACCCCCCAATGTGCACGTAACTCGTCGCCAAAATTTTTGGACCACAGTGCCGAAAGCCACCGCGTTTTCGAAACTGTAAATGCTGATATCAATATTACTTACCGTGGGCTACATGCCTCTGAATGATTAAGGGGCCTGACAGTAATAGTATAAAATTTTACTAAATATTACTTAACCAGCCTACCAGTTAGCATGCCATAGCTGTACTCTGATGCGCTACACCATTGACAATGTTATGCCGAAAAAAAGGGCTCTTCTAAAAAAACCTGTCTTTAAAAATTGCAGAACATCTTAGGAGAGACACATGGTGTACCTTGCAGCCCGCACGTTTCACGTTTTATACTTACCTGCCACGGAATACCGCCTAGCGCAGTCATGAGGAACGCGTCCAGCAGCTGGGCGACATCCTTCACCGCTATGGTGCCGATCCAGTCGTTGTGAGGAGGACCCACAGCACCCACGGCGGGGCTACTCGACACGTAAGGCACGCAGATCCACTGCGCATGGAATGCGGATGCAAGGGGGTGAACTGAATAACCACTTAGGGTGAGCGACGAATCGCCAGAGCGTCGTATTAATAACAATAATAATAATAATAATAATAATAATAATAATAATAATAATAATAATAATAATAATAATAATAATAATAATAATAATAATAATAATAATAATAACAATAATAATAATAATAATAATAATAATATAATAATAATAATAATAATAATAATAATAATATTAATAATAATAATAATAATCAATCAATCAATCAATCAATCAATCTTTATTTTTCGGTGCCCAGGAACAACCCAAAGGTCTTGGTGCTGGTACACCATTCACACGCACAAAATGTAAATTTGTCTTCCACAAAGGAAGACACTCAGGGGAGGTAATGCAGCAGTCAAAGCGATAGAAAAAAAGACATAAACTAGGCGTGACAGCAAGCATGAAGCAAAAAAGTGAAAACAAGAAAACAACGAGAACAGCGGTAAATGAAAACAGCTAGAACAGGCAACAGACATATAAACAACTAATGAAACAATAAACGAAGAGAATGAACACAAGAACGACCGATAACAGCCAAGTACAGCATATAGCAAAATACAAACAAGAATAAAGCCAATACTAATATGAACGAATAAGAAACCTCTCAAATACAAGCTAGAAATACAATCATACACAATAAGAAATGTAATTAGTGAACGCGTTACAGACAATCAGGCGTGAGTACACAGTATTAAAGAAATAACATTAATGAAAACAAGTAGACGTGATGAACAATTAAGGAGAAAAAAAACAATATAATACCAGTGCAAATGCACAAGTGTAGTAAAGTCAAAATGCATGAAAGGGGAAGTTATGTATGAGAAAAAGAGTGCTCAAAGTGGAACGTCACGGACATCCAATATAAAAGAAGGGAGAGAATTTTCGAATATATCAAGGTGAGGACAAAGAGAATTGAACAACTTTTGCATTCTGTCCAGAGGGGAGAGGTAGTGCAGGAGCGCAGAAACTTGGAATGGTCTGAATTCCCTTATGCTCTTTCGCGGTACACGCAAAAGGATACGCGCTAGGAGCTGAGGGCATAGAATGTGACCATGAAGAAGTTTATACAAGAAAATTATATAATAATAATAATAATAATAATAATAATAATAATAGGTTTTTGAGGAAAGCAAATGGCGCAGTATCTCTCATATATCGTTGCACACCTGAACCGCGCCATATGGGAAAGGATAAAGGAGGGAGTCAAAGAAGAAAGGAAGAGAAAGGTGCCGTGATGGAGGGCTCCGGAATAATTTCGACCACCTGGGGATCTTTAACATGCACTGACATCGCACAGCACACGGGCGCCTTAGCGTTTTTCCTCCATAAAAACGCAGCCGCCGCGGTCGGGTTCGAACGCGGGAACTCCGGATCAGTAGCCGGGCGCCCTAACCACTGAGCCACCGCGGCGGGGCGTGCACTGCATGCTGAAGCCGATTTTGGTGCATCGTTCGTCATTTACTTATGAAGTGACAGGAAATAAGTCGCAGGAGGCGTATAGTTCTGGCCGCTGCAGGTACTGAGGCAGCCGTTGCGCTGCTCCCTCAACATGAGACTGTGTGAACCATAATAATAATAATAATTGGTTTTGGGGGAAAGGAAATGGCGCTGTATCTGTCTCATATATCGTTGGACACCTGAACAGCGCCGTAAGGGAAGGGATAATGGAGGGAATGAAAAAAGAAAGGAAGAAGAGGTGCCGTAGTGGAGGGCTCCGGAATAATTTCGAAGACCACCTGGGGATCTTTAACGTGCACTGACATCGCACAGCACACGGGCGCATGATTACTGGTGAATGCTATCAAGCCCGTTGGAACATGCTTGAACGGCGGCAACGCCTCGATCCGAATGGACGATAAGAAGTAGCAGACGCCGCGAGCAGTCGTATCCGTCATTTCGCGTCACGTCTACGCTCCGTGCTTTTCAGAGTTCATTCGAAGTACATGGAAGCGACTATATATTTAAATGCTCTGAACAGTCGTGAGATAGCTTTGAGCTGAAACAAGAAGAGCAGTGTGATTTCAAAAGATATTTTTGCCAAACTGGGATTCACTCCAAGTGGATGAGTGCTCATACCCAGCAATTCTGGACAAAAGCATTTCCGAGCGGTAAACCATGTATGAACGCAATTGTTTCGTACATTGTAAGATTTCACTACAATAATCAATACATCCGAAGATCACCTGGCGGCAGTCCTGCATTTTTTTTCTGTTAACGTTTTTGCTGTCGCCAAAAGCGTTCCCCATTAGCTTTCTATGGCAGTCTTAACTGTCTGATGCGATCGATGGAAACACTTAAAAAAAGGATTTTGCAACATATCAGAAAAATGAACCATTGCCTTCTATATTTCTAGAACACTGTCTTACAATTTTTTTCAATTTTCAAAATATTTGCCCGATAATGCTGGACATGAGGGCTTTTTGGGTGCGTAAGCACCTAGGGCTTTCGTGCGCCAATTACAGGGTTAAAACAATAAATGCTGTCCTGACAGACTACTAGTTTTTAATGTGTTATAGTTTGAGTAAGTTCTTCCGTTTTCGATCCTAAGAACTCGCGATGAATCGACCATTGTATTCTCTGAAACTGGGCTGCAATGGAATGTATACTTGTTGTAAAATAGCTTCCGGTGAATATTTAAGGCGCCCGTGTGTTGTGCGATGTCAGTGCACGTTAAAGATCCCCAGGTGGTCGAAATTATTCCTGAGCCCTCCACTACGGCACCTCTTCTTCCTTTCTTCTTTCACTCCCGCCTTTACCCCTTCCCTTACGGCGCGGTTCAGGTGTCCAACGATATATGAGACAGATACTGCGCCATTTCCTTTCCCCAAAAACAATTATTATTATTATTATTATTATTATTATTATTATTTAGGCCTAAAGCCGGCGAACGTGTCGGAAAGGAGGTCGCCTTACCAGGCACGCGGCGGTGCTGCCAATCTGGAAGACGTCGGTATACGAGACCGAGTAGAAACCGCCGAGAGCGGTGTAGAAGAATATGGCCGTCGCGGAAAGGACGATGAAGAGGCCAGGATCCACTTCGGTGATTGCGGCCGCTGTGGCACCTGCATCTCGCAGTGAAACTTTATGATGCACGCGTTGTAACTGCCGTTCATTACAGTAGCACGTTCGAGGCAGCACAGACACCATGAAACTCGTTTAAAGCGCGTCTAGAGAGAATACCTCCATTGGCTACAACAGCCCATACAGTCATTTGAATCCCAAGCATGTCCGCATATTCTGTTGTTCATTCTCTTCGTATTGCACTGTGAAGTGCTAAAGCACGGACCAAGGGGGTGCTTACTAATCCAAGAACGGTATCGAAAGAGCGCCGTGCTGTACAGTAATTCTAACGATGATATACCGCTGTGAGAAAGCTTAGATGGTTTCGGAATGCTGGAAAGTGTTTTCTCACGTGACGATAGGTTTACGTAGAAACGTCACCAGCTATGCCTTGGTGCGATGCACGGAACGAACAAAGTGGAACGAGGTGAATTAAGAATAGGAATGCCAGAGTTATGTTGTCGCAGGTCAGTTTGGAGGGTTTCCATATAGCACACAGTAATGTAGCTAATTCACAAGCACGAAAGAACGCATAAATGTATAAGCGTTTCATTGAATGTACAGCCTTTCTCAAAAGTAAAGTGATCAGGAAGTTTGCTTTTGGGCTTTGTGGCCGGTTATGCACTGGAAGCGTTTAAAATCTCTTGAAGTTGAGAAAACTCTCGTCACACCTCCGAAATTCAGCAGTTAAGACCGCGTCATCACATGAGTTAAAAGTAGCGCCCTTGGACTATACGTTTGATAAGGGCTGAACCTATATAGGCACTTGGTAGCTCTAAATGTATTAAGCGCCCATGGCTTGAGCCAAGTTTGACAGGACACATCTGGATGAAGGCAGCAGCAAGTGCCAGACAGAACAAAAGCGTAAAAGTGTCCGTTTCTCTCAGTCACGCTTAGTGTTTTTTTATATGCATTGAAACGCTGGGGAGGTTCAATGATTAATAGCGGGACTGGTGAGGCTGTGGCGGCTCACCCAGCGCAGCCAGCATTGCGGCCGTCCAGAATATCTCGCCGCACACGGCCGGCAGACACAGCAGCAGGCCCATCCAGCGGCCGTAGTGCTCCTGGAACGGGTCCAGCATGGTGAACGCGTTGGTTTCCCGCATTTTCTGGGCGAAGAAGGAGCCGCCTACAGCGGGAGATGGCAAGGCGTAAGCCAGTTATAAAGTGCTGAAAGGCTGCCGAGCTGAAAGTTATTCACATTAGTGGCGTTCAAATAGACATTCAGGCAGGTCACTGACGGGCTGCACATCCCTCTTGCAGACAACCGGTAAATTTGTCGCATACATACGAGGTCAAACCCATGCTTGGCGCAGCAGCAGCGTGTTATTTGGCAAGTAAACTAGCCCTTATGGTGAACAATACATAATATTTAGCGATTCACATGGAATGATGTGCGTTTAACAGGTGCTTAATACGCGGCTGCAGTTCGCTGGTAACTACAGCAAAAACAGGCCATCACAATATCATGAGTAGATACTGGAAAAAGACCAATGGTTGCTGTTCATAAAGTACCGGCGCAGGTGATAACAGGATCGCACAGTGGCCATAAGTTTTCTGTACAACACTCGAACAGTTCAGTGCTGGGCAAAGTAAAATGAAGTTGACTACTGGGAGGTAAATGCGCTCGCTGCCTTATTTTTTGTTTTGGTGCCTAACGCAATTGCATTATCCGCCATTTCTGTAACTCCAGTTTGAGAAAATTGCAAACATTCCTTTCCGCATCGATTGCGTGATCGAGAGCAAATGAAATGAACAAGATAATAAATGTGTTACATGAGTCAGTGTGCTTGCATAACGTTGGAAGTACTGTCCGTACAACGGAGATGTGAATTGCGCCTGAGGTGGTTTCATTTGTTTCCATCGCTCCATTGGAGCCCTCTACGCAGGCCTGACGCGTGCTGCCCATGGCAACTAGAGCGGTGGAGGACTTGGAGTTTGAAGTCAGAGGTAGACCATGTGCCACCCACCGAGGACGAGGCTGATGGCGTAGCTGATCGGAGCGTGGCAGTGCAGGACGCCACGCGTGTACACCGCCTCGGCAGTTCCGCTCAGGTAGCCACCGCCGACCCATGTCGCTGGAGATGTAACGGAGTCACAAGGTAAGAACCTCTTGCAGCTGCCCAATTTCATGGTTGCTAAACAACAAGGGCCGGTATTACCACTTTCTTTTCTTCATTTCTCCATTCGTAACTTTTTCCCTTAGAGACCGGCTGAAACGGGCTCCCGAAATCTTGGCGTCGGAGGAGATTTCGAGCGAAACACGACAATTTTGGGCATGGGAAATCCAGGCCATCTCATTAGACGGCTCAGCTTTCGCGGAAAAGATATCTAACACGGAGCACTTTCTGCGTCTGAGTACAGGGCAATAAAACGGTGTATCCGAGACATCTCGCCTGCTTTAAAATTACCGACTTCCCACTTGTGCTGTACCGCCCACACGACCGAAAGTCTTAACCTGTCCACCAATATCAACATCCTGAAACAGTGTACAATCCTGAGCCCATCTTCAGTAATGTAACAAAAAGAGTGACCACATTAGCATGGTACGATGTTTGCACTGCGTCGCGGAGCCCTAATTAAAGATCTAGCTTTGCAAAAAGACGGAACTTCTTGGTGGAACAAGGAATAACGCGTCTAAACAACGGATATACATGGGGCGCTTCTGACCCATTCCTGGCCAGCCGCAGTTTGAAGTCCTTTTGGACTTTCCGTCCAAAATTTCTCCTCCACAGGTGAGGCAGGAGGAAGGGTGATCGCTCCCCTCATCGCTGCCTTAAAGAGCTCGGCCAAGCGTTGCTCTCCCACCTGTCATGGAGCAGATTCCGACGGCTAGCGGCAGCTTGCGGTCGGCCACGAAGAGCCTCTCGAGGTAAGGATTCTGCGTCGCTTCCCTGTGCTTGGAGTCTTCGGCTGCCGACAGCCTCCGGACAGGGTGTGCGCCGCTGCGTATCTTGCGACCGTACCATACTCCGCAGCACACGACTACGATGTAGTACACGAGCACGGCGCCCACGACTGGAAGGTCGACCGCCATGGCCAGCAGGTCTTCTTCTTCTGCACGCACGCGCCGCCTCGAGCTCTGGCGGGATAGGGCGGGATGGATTGGATTTGATCTGACTGGATGCAACCTCCTCTGCTACGGAAACAGAGTTACACAATTTTTGTTAGGTCCTCCCACGCTTGCCATATGCAATCTGCAATTTAAATAGTCACCGCCTGGTTATGGCCAATCCCCCTTGTGGGTATGTGCCATTTTGTGAGGGGAACAACAACAAATACTCCACTCCTTATCCATTAGTGCGTTTGTTTCCGCAATGCACCCAAGCCAATCCCCCGCCGTGGGTATGTGCCGTTAAGCCTAAGGACGTCATCATGATCATCATTGGAGGAGGCAGGCGTGGAATAACCGAAGGTTGTATTTAGTAGTAGTAATACGTTTTATTGCACAAATCAGCAGCTGGTGATAGCCTTCGTAGAGGCGAGAGTCCTGCGAGAGTCAGGAGGCCGCGGGCCCTGGCCGTTCGCCGCGTCCTGTCCACCAGCATAAGCTTGACCTCAGCATCGGGGCTGATTAGTCGCGCCTCTCACTGCTCTTCGGAAGGTTCTTGAAAAAAAAGCAGCGCAAAAAGACGACAGACGCAAAAAGAACAGACACTACAAGAGCTGTTGTTGTTGTTGTTAGCCTATCAAAAGATGGCACATACCCACACTGGGGGATCGGCCAAGAATCGGGTGGCTGTTCACCTGAACAAGAGCTTTTTCACGCTGATTAACTTCGTTTTTTTTCCGAGTTACTGTACCAACTAGTTCAAATGTCGGTATTAGTACTCCGGAAGGTTTCTGCGCGGGTGATACCTCGGTGCCGTCACACTCCCACACTATGTGGTGAAACGTGTTGGGCACTTTGCATGCAATGCTCACTGTCGAACTCGTAGCCCATATAGCACGCGGAAAGGTGAGCTCTACTTGCTTCCCTGAAGAGGGTGGGAGCGCCACACGCTCATACAGAAAGGAGGCTTCGCGCCTTCTTTTAAAATTTATTCGAGACTGTGACCTGGACTCCAGTTTATTATTCACTGCTTTTTGGTTGGTTTTTGGGGAAAGGAAATGGCGCAGTATCTGTCTCATATCATTGGACTACCGAACCGCGCCGTAAGGGAAGAGATGAAGGAGGGAGTGAAAGAAGAAAGGAAGAAAGAGGTGACGTAGTGGAGGGCTCCGGAATAATTTCGACCACCCGGGGATCTTTTTATTCACTGCTTTCATTTTTGCTTATATTTCGACTGCAAGTGGTAGCAAAAAAAAGGCACATTTTTTGGCGCCACTGATTGCGACCGCGTTCTCACGCGAGTGCTACCACGAACAAAGAAGAAGCCTTCGATCTGTTGTTAGTTCGCAAGCCGCTTCATTTCTGAGCCCGAAGATGCTGGACTTCAGATTTCTCAACTTCGTTTTATTCGCCTGCATCGTAAGTACTGGGCCTAATATCTCTGGCGATCTTTTATCTGCCTTCAATCTTGAAAATGTGCTCCCAGAAATTTATGGTTGTCCTCCACCGGTGGCTAAACCTTGAAGGCCGTTTTTTTTTCCTCTCCGTTCACTTGTCGCAAAAGCGTATATGTCTTTTTCTTGTGAATCGAAAAAAAAACAACGTCGCACTGGGGTCCGGCTAATTCACCGTTTCTGAGGTGAAAGGAACCGAAGAGCACCTTGATGAATTGCAGCTTTCCCAGCCCGGTCTTTTGGGCTGTCCACTGAATTGAGTGCCAGGAACGACTTCGGATAGAGCATGGGGGTCAAAGCGAGCAGAGCGAAAATAAGACCTCTAATTTTTCAGCATAATTTGCTGTGCCAGTGGTGCTTTTCACGTCTGATCTGCTTGGCCCTTCCCTCGGACCTGCTATGTCAGGCAGTCTCTTCCGAGTCTTTCATTCTCCGTAGTAAGACATTCGCGCCTCGAGGAAATCCTCTTTGAGCGCTTCACTAAGACGTAGTGCCTGAAAGGCGAATTCCAATTGACAATTCCCGTATGCTTTCTAAAATAATGTGAAAAAAAAAACTGTAGCCGCGATGAAAACGGCTAAGCGGGCTTTTTTCGATGTTCTAATTTTGGAACATTGACGTTTCGGATAGACAAGTAGCTCATGTCGTCTCCAATAGTGCAGTAGGAATTTCTTCTTGCTATCTGACGACAACGTTAAAGCTGCCTGCACTGTCTTCGTAAATTAGAGAAGGAAAAATTATAGAATCGCTATGCTTGAATAATGTTTTTTTCCTCATGCGAGCTGTAACCCAATCGGCAATTCGGAAGCCTTGGTGCGCAGGAAAGCAATTCTTGAGCAATGTATTTTACAGTATATGATACGCACGTCCTACGACGACCCACACGTGGCTCTCTTTGTGATCACGTGACCACCATCTGCACGTGCCTCGCGCTGCCTTCATTTCTTTGTTTAATGCGCTAGCACTAAGGCCGAAGAGCCCTCGTCTGGCAGTTAGTGCAACCCCCCTTTGAGTGCCTACCGGGTTGTGAGCAATCTTAGTGAGCCAACTAAGATTGCTCACAACCCGATGGGAACACATAGGGGCCGCACAAACTCACAACTAACTACCGTGACCTTGTCTATAGCAACGCCAAAGCAATGAGCGTTGCTATCTGCGCAGAGGCAAACCAGTGTTGCCGAGCTGTTGCTGTAACTCAGTGGTTATGGAGCTGGGCTGCTGACCCGAAAGACGCGGTTTCGGTCCCGGCCGCGCGGTCGTATTTTGATACAGGCCAAATGCTAGAGGCCCGTGTACTCCCTTACAAAAATTTCTGTAGACAGTCTATAGACTGTTTATAGACTTATGTCTACAAAGTCTATAGACAAACCCTAGAGAACAGTCTATAGGCAATACAAATCCTATAGACAGTCTATAAACAGTCTATAGATTTATGGCCATACACTTTTAGTAGACTTTTGTTTATATGCAGTCTATAGACTATGAATAGATGTAAAGCAATATCCATAAGAAGGCAATAGAGTCTATAAGAAGTCTATGGACTGTCTATAGACCATTTTTATAAGGGCTGTGCGATATCAGTGCACGTTAAAGAACTCCGGGTGGTTGAAATTTCCGGAGCCCTTAACTAAGGCGTCTCTCAAAGCGTGAGTCGCATTGGGACGTTAAACCCCCATAAACCCTAAACCAAATCAGTGTTGCTAAAGGTAACGCTGATTTTTTTTTGTTTTATTTCAGGGTAGTAATATCTTTGTAACTTTATCGTGCATCATGGGCGGGCACAGAAACTTGAAAAGTGAGTACAAATGACTTTATATGAAAGGTTCAAAGGCTTTCAATCCTTAGCGCGAAGTGCATCGAGCTTTCTTGGCCTTGATGCCTCGTTATTGAGTCTTACTGTACGCGTTCTTCTCTTGGAAAGAGTTTTGTTATGCCACGAGAGCGGAGGTGTCGCCAACTGGATAATGGTTACCTTGGGAGCAGAAAGGTATGGTGAGAGTGTAAGGCGCAAGTAACTGCCATGGGAACCACCCTGTTGATAGTTACCCTGGGAGAGGTGGAAGGTTATCCTGCAAGGGAGAGGGAATGCCGAGAGCGTAGAAATGGGTAACGGAGAGTGGTTACCACGGCAACCATCCGGAGTGTGGTGATGGAGGAAGGTGGAAGGAGAGAGTGGCGAGAACGCAGGAACGTTGCCTTCCAATTGAATAGCGTGCGCTAACAGGACGAACACAGGAAACTTGGAAAAGACTAGTTTCAAGTTTCCTGTGTTCGTCCTGTTAGCGCACGCTGTTCAATTGAAATGTACCAACTAGCCCGCCAGAAAGTTCTACTACAGAATGTAGCCTGGTCCATCTGATGCAGCTGTTACGAAACGCGCCGGCCGAGGACAGAGTCAGCGGTGGCGCCGCGCGCCTAGAGCGGTGGACTTGAGAAGAAGTCGAAAAGCCAGTGTGGGGAAGACTGTAAAGAGTACTCTAGAACAAAACAGATATGAATTTGAGCAAGGTGGATGGCTGGGCAGGTTGGTTAAGAATAATTCTGAGAAGCACAGCGCTGGCAGACAACGGATGAAAATAAGGAGAACGCCTACAGCTGTCGCTGAATCTCGGGTTATAATGTTAACCGTCCTGTCACTTGTTTGATTTTCTATAAATAGGTGAAGGGGTTGTCTTCGACATCATCTACGGCGTCGTGTGTTCGCTCAACCTGGTCAGCGACCTGATCATGCTCAATGCACTAAAGAAACCGGTGCGTATACAGCACAGGAGTGCTTTTGCGACTCGTCTCCGTTCAAATACGACTGCCTTGGTCGGAAATCGCCCGTGTCCTTTGTTACTCATTGTCATATGTAGCTACTGAGGGCCAAATAAAATTGCACTGTATCGCTAGATTACCGCGTCCTAATGAAAAATGAATTACTATTAGGGTAAGCCGAGACTTTATGACATACAAAAGACCAAAAAGAAAATACCTTTATCTGTGTTAATAGCATCTGTTAGCACACATAATAGTATCTGTCTTAAGGGATACAATCAATATACTAACGTTAATAATATATTAGTAGTATTAATATAAAATAGTACTAATGTAAGAGTAATTATGTCTCTGTTTCTGCGCTGTTTTTCCTTCTTTATCCAATTACCGCTGCCACGGCATGTTTTCATAGGCAAACTGCGATGACGTCTGATTGGTGCAGTGTGCAAGCGCTCCTGCGGTGGCGCTGCACGACAAAGAAAACGCGTAAATCGAAAGCTGTACTTTCGGACAAAACGAACACACGTCACCCAACCATAAATATTTTCTGTCGTTTTTTTTCTACATTTCTTTCGTCTTTGTGGCAGGCACGAATTTGTATCCTCTGTATGTAAAATAAAGCATTCATTAATACTTCAACGCGGAAGCAAGCTGATGAACCCAGGACAGGATGATGACGGGAGGCAATATGATGTAGACACACACACGAAGCCCTGCTGTTTTGTCGTTTGCTCAGCCCGACGTCTATGATTTTGCGCTAAATCTGTCTAAAAAGTGTCAGCTAGCCCTTCCGATAGCATGAACACATTTTTTAAATAAAAGTTTGAGCTCACGGCCATCCTTTTGCAGACTCGAGCTCCAGTCCAGCAGCGGAAAAAAATGAATTTGGCAGACACACTTCAGACTGCTTACGTGTGAGA
Organism: Amblyomma americanum; assembly: GCF_052857255.1. Lineage (NCBI taxonomy): Eukaryota > Metazoa > Arthropoda > Arachnida > Ixodida > Ixodidae > Amblyomma > Amblyomma americanum. Next base: position 17,436,378 of record NC_135498.1, on the reverse strand, counting down.
ATGTGACAGCATTAAAGTTATGAGCCATGCGTCGTAGAACGACTATGAGTCATGAGTAATGACTATGACTATAAGATGTATGACTATGCACACTTTGTACAAACTCTATAAACCTTACATTACGCTACTTGTGAAGTGCCAAGTCATGATACGTTGCAGAATGACTATGAGTCACGACTACGGCTACTAGTCATGAATTTCAAATGTCATAGTACATTACGTTTCACAATTCATGACTATACATGTTCACTTACATTTGTTGTGACATCGTGCACCGATGTTCTGACATCATCCGAATTTCTTACCATAGACGGCGACAGGCGGCGGACTGCGGCTTTTGTGCTAATGGGTCATATAATGTTTGCGCATTAATATTCCATTTTTAACTCAAAACTTCTCGTCAGCGAATACGTGTTCTGCTGCCGAAAAAAGTCAATAGACCCAGAAAAAAAATTAAAGATTGAGCTTTACCAAGAGCAAGAATTAGAGTTGAATGGTGGCCGTTTGAGGTGGCGTGTCCACCCGTCAGGAAATTACAAGCGCGTCGGCCTTACCCACGTCAAGATATTGCAGATATTGGACCGTCTAGTTTGCTAAAACGAGCCTAGCCAGCTAGACCAAGCCAGCCCTGTTCTGTCGTGGCCTAACACATTTGCGTGTCTATTATGCCTGTTGTCCTTTCCCCCACTGCAGAGAGAACAAGAGACGAAAGACAAGCTTCGACTGTTCCTAATTTGGAATGCCGGAACAACCTGCGTCTGCTACGTCACAGATATATTCCTGAGTGATTTCAACAGCAAGCACGTAAGTGGCGTCCACGGTGCGGCCGCCAACTTGTTCAAGCAAAATACTCAGCCGATGATCGTTTTTATTTAAGCGCAGGAAGGCAAATGTGATTGACTATAGAAACCAATCAGCTGAGAACTTTGCGGGAGGATTGCATATGACCCCGAAAACATGCCAAACATATCAATACTCAATCTCTCCCTTATCTGAAAAGCAGCTTCATTGCCTTGTTCCCAACAATTGGTGTGCGCTTCGAAATTGTTTAATTTCTGCCGTAATCGCGTTGACAAGCTGTCTCGTCAAGAGCAAAACTAGCCGCGCTTACATGAATGCGACAGAAGTCGACTCCAAACCAATTATTATTAGCCCCATTTTTGCGGGAAAGAGCAGGTTTCGAGAAGGAATGGCTTGACTCGTCCTCTACTCCCTTTTTCGAAGTTTCCGCACTTTGTCTCAAAAGGGGGACTGCAGCCGACTTCTGTCGCATTCAAGTAAGCGCGGCTACTGTTTCTTCCCAAGAAGTATACGTGCAACACACTAGAATAGCGCATTTACTGAGCACGAACTGGAAGTCTCAGGTTTAGTTGATGATGCAATGGATACCTGCTAACTGATGATGGTTTAGTGCTTGCAAAGCAAAGGCCCTCGCGTGAAGGCACTTACTGCTCCTGAAAGAGGTGTAACTTCTAAGCCAGGCCAGAGTTCCACAGCCAACTGAAAATATGTTTACATTCATACGCTCACCAACACCGACCTAGAATCTTGTCATTTGGATCGTTCTTGTGCCGCTGCCTAGCAACATCAACGCCATATTAAGTTAAACGTTGCAAAAAAAGGCACAACACACAGTTACCTCCAAATCTGGCCCGGCCACCCTGAATTTGTCCACGCCCAACACGATGCGGACCTCCAAAATTTGGCTCGGCCCAAACCGAAAATTTCGCCCAACCACCCTGAAAATTAGCCTTTGCAGATTTGGTCCAAAATCAATGTCTAGCATTAACTGGCCACGACCAACATGATGACGAGCTCTAAATTTGGCCCGTGCCACCCGAAAATTTGGCCCACCCCCGAAATATGAACTTGGCCAATTTGGACCAAAATCGATATCCAATCATAATTAAGCGTGCCAAACACGATGGTGACAATCAAATTTGGTCCGAGACATTGCCAAATTTGACCCTGGCGGCCTGGGAATGCTTTCGCACTGCAGTAGGTCTGACCAAGTTAGAACCCTGCCAATTTTTTTCACTTACTGGCGGTGAACAGTAACCCGCCTCTTTCGTTGTTGTTCTCCACGACATGTTGCAGCACTTCAGGCTGGAAACCATACTCTGTTATTTTATTTCCTTTTTTAGATGGCTCTAAAGAAGGAGGATTTCAAAGACATCGATGAAGAATCGGCACGAGTAAGCACCAAAAGCTCTCTCTTGTAGAGCCAATTCTCCTGTGCTGCTTTAAAAAGAAATAAAAGAAATTGATTAAAATAGTCGAGCCGCCATTTAATATGTTACAACACATTGCGTACAGCCGCGCTTTTCTGAGCGGGACTTCTAAATGGAAGCGCGTTAAGCTAAACCGCAAAGCTCGCAGCTTTTGCGGTTCTTTGAAGGACGCGTGAGAAAAACTTCATATAATTTGTGTTCGTAGTACGTATAGATTCTGTGGCTATATCTGGTTATGTCGATGCTTGTTCAGGATCAGAAGACCCATTTATTGCTGACAAATATTTCGCTTCAAATTTTACCGTCTCTCGATTCAAGCTCGTAATTGAAAAGGACTGCGTAATTGGCGCCATATCGAAGTGATTGAATTTATTGCCTAGCCTCTGAGATCCATGCAAAAGAAACCTTTGCCGACGCGCCGCAGTTTACTGGCGAAAATGACCAGTGGTGGCCTCCATTTGCTTATTAGGGTCAATTTTCAGTGAAAGTATTGCCGTTATAATGCGGTAATCTGCAGAAACAGACCAAATACAATTTGTCTCAGTGCGGCTATAAAATCAGGACAACGAGCTATTAAGCCTAGAAAACTACGTACCTTGCCGGTTTTACCAATAAGTTTAGTTGCACCCATTGTGTTTGCTGGCTTATACATTTCATTAAATTTGAACCTTAATAAGCTCTTATTTAATTTTAATCGCTGATGAGTTGAAAATGCTCAGAATCACTACATTTACCCAGAGCCTTTTGTCACTTTTCCCTTTTCAGAATACGCTCTTTTACGCCTCTGTGATGTTCAGCACCGTAATCTTTATTGTGAAGGTAAGACGAACGCACCGCCGCGGCGGCTCAGTGGTTATGGTGCTCTGCTGCTGGCCCGAAAGACGCGTGTTCCGTCCCGGCCGCGGCAGTAGAATTTCGATGGAGGCGAAATTTTAGAGGCCCATGTGCTGTGTGATGTCAGTGCACGTTAAAGAACACCAGGTGGTCTAAATTTCCGGAGCCCTTCACTGCGGCGTCTCTCATAGCCTTAGACACTTTGGGACGTTAAAACCCCACAAAAATAATGACGAACGCAGATATTTGGACTTCTGCGTTTAACTACAGGCGTATCGTGTGCATTAGTTCAAATCAAATCAAATCAAATCAAATCTTTATTCAGCATTCTTCCGCGTGTAACGGTGTTTTGATGTCACAATTATCTGATTTGCTCGTTGAGCTGCGAAACTTCGCTGATCACCTTGCACCTCTTGTGCGAAGTGTATCGGCGCCATAGACCGAGCTGGTGCGTGCAGTTTAACCCTCCATCGAGTTCGCACGATTTCGATCACTATGCCGCAGGGGCGATGAATAATCCTACTCAGATATGTGCGGCCGTCTGGGAGGTGTCTTGCTTTTAACGCGATAGCGTTAAGGTGCTCGTGACACAAAAAAGTCGGTGTCGGCGTTGTTGGCGTTGTGGGCGTTGTAAGACGATAATGACAAAAAAAAAAAAGCTGCGATACGAGGAATCGAACTGAGGTCTTTCAGACTGCGAGGCGAGCACGTGCAAGGACGCGCTACGAAGGCTCGTTGCTTCGAACTGAATGAAAGTGTACCTGTTGATTGCGTTGTGGTCTTTGACTTCGTGAAGTGTCTTTGTGTACTGATGCGTACATGAGTAATACCCTGGCAGCGCTTGAACACGCTGTCGCGTTCCACTCTTAACAGCGAAGCTTAAGCTTCCTACAATATTTTAGTTGTTTCTAGCTTGAGCTTTGCGTGTGCCACAGGCTTGTTGGCTACGTCGTTACTGGCTGGCATATATGTTTCAATCGCGAACTGTTTATGCGTGCGTTAAGACGTAGCAAATTTCACACCTTAGCCTGCACGCTTGCGAATGATTACAGGGGTCCACCTTTTCTTGTAGAAAGCATATGATTTCGACACCTGCCGGGATGCAAGCACAGATTGCACGTGTAATATCCGTGAACGCAAGCCTCCCCATTGACCGTGACGTCGTATTTCCCACTTCATTTTTTGTACATAGGGTGTGACCTGTTATTTTTTGCAGCAACTGATCACGAAGCCAGCGAAAATAGCAGTTTGCACGATTTCATCTGGGCATTTTATTGGTGTTGTCGGAAATAGTAGCGAATGGACCACACAATTTTTTCGTTAACTTGGCCAAGCAGTAATTGCGTACTCTCCATATAGGCACTCGTTTTCATTTTCTGACTATATGCCTAAGCTGTACTGCAAAAAAGAGTAAAGTTGCATTCATTTTCACGGTCGATACTAAACGTCGCACAGGCCGGCCTGCAGCTTCAATGTGTTTTATAGTGAAGCGCATGCGCCATTCTTGAGCTGCTGAAAGTCGCCATCGCCTCTCCTGCAGGGCGGAGTCCTGTACGCCATCTACCAGATGTACACAAACTACGAACATCTGGTGGCCGACGACGCCTTTCAGGCGCCAGGAGTGAGAGGACCTCTGTTCGCCGCAGCACCGCCCGTCGCCTTTAGGTTCGAACCGGGAAACCAGCAAGGAATCGCCGTGGGGACTCCCGCCCCAGCAGTCCCGATGACTCCTCCGCTACCGGCCCCGTACAGCGCCGCTCCCGGCTGGGCCCCTATGGCACCCGCCTACCGCGAGGCACCCCAGGTTCCGGGACAGCCATACTACGTGGCGTTTCAGCAACCGTGTTTTCCGGTTCAACAACCGCAGCCAGAGATGCATCCCAGAACGGATCCCAGGATAGCGTACATGCCTTACTACACGGATGCCGCATCGTCCCAAATAACGCTGGAGCCGCCTATAATGGTAACTCAAGGCAACGCGCCAGCACATGCAGCAATCGAAGTCAATGCGGCTCAACCACCAGTCTGTGAGCCCACAGCCCCTCAAGCAGTGGCACCTCCAGGGGCACTACCTCACGATGCTCAGTCTGAAGGAACGTCGTCCGAGGACACGCAAGTTACAGCACCGACAGCTCAGGGTACGACGGCTTCGGATACGCATGTTCAAACACCTGCCGAGCAAGCAACGTCTTCTCCAGATATGCAGGAGAAAGTCATTCTGGACGGGGATACAGCAGCAACGGCCACGTCGTCTCCAGTTCCGACGGCTTCAGCGGCAGCTACCCAGCCTGAGACTGTTGAAAGTACCGCGTCCCGAACAGCGTCAGCTCGTGGAACGCCTGTTTCGAGCAAGCGCGTTCCCAACGCTGACGAACGAGATACGCAGGCTGAGTCAAAGGCCGCTGTAGCGTGCGTTAGCCAGGAGCTGAAAACTGCGAGCGACCAGCCGGCTGACGAGGCAAAGCAGCAAAAGCGTGGCTTCTTGAAGTAAGCCCCGGAATCTAAGGAAGACATGTAGAGGCGGGTGGTGCGTGCTGGGGGGATGTTGCTGTTCGGAGGTTGTTTGGAACGTCTGAGTACGACTTGCGGTCAGCGGTATAGCGTGCACATCTACAGATGTGCCAGCGTCACGCAGTCTGCGTGATTAGAGTGACTTTCCGCAGTTGCGCTTAGTTGTTAAAAGCTTGGGAGGCAAAGGTTGAACTTCAATGTAATTAACAAATTATTCTGCGCTAAGCTAGAATACGTGGGCTGTTTGTCAAGGGGGTCGCGGTCGAAAGGGGCCACTTTTGAATAGATAAAAATAAGAATTCTACTACCACTGTGTGGACTTGAATTCTCGCGACGCACGAGTGTTGTAGCTTTAGTAGCCAGTGTTATCTCAAGTATGGATGCTTAGTTCTATGTACAAACGTTAGCGCAAAAAAAAAGACATATGTACAAGAAAGGTGGACAAGACAACGCGCTACTGACAACTGATTTTTATTGAAAGAAACACATAATATATAGGTTCACCGTCACACCACCTATCAGCTGCAGCAAACGTGAGAAAGATGAATAGGGTCATAAAAGCGATTAAAGACAAACACTAAAAACACGACTTAGTTGTTTGTCTTTTATCGCTTTTATAACCCTATTCATCTTTCTCACGTTTGCTGCAGCTGGTAGGTGGTGAGACGGTGAACCTATATATTATGTGTTTCTTTCGATAAAAATCAGTTGTCAGTAGCGCGTTGTCTTGTCCACCTTTCTTGTGAAAGTGTCTTTTTTTTCGCTAACGTTTGTACATAGAACTATGCACCAACTAGCCCAGCAACAAAAAAAAAAATGGGTGCTTAGAGACGCACAACAGTGCACAATAACGAAGACTGCTTAAGAGCTGTGGAGTTTTTATTATACGGTAGTGTAGAATTAAATCGACGTAATAGTGTATCGTTGCGCTTAGCACTGGCCAGTTACAAAAAAGGGCTTTTCCTTCCATTACTCACATTTCCATGATACTTTTCATTCAATTACTCACAAACGTGCAAAGCTTCCCCACGTGACCATGTTTCCAGTGTTCGTTCCCTTTCCTCTGAATAGCGTAACAATGGATGGTGGCAAAAAGATGTTAGAGTGGTCCATGATACAAACAAGCATGACTCTGGCGTCTGTTTATAACCATCTAGGTAAAAATTCGATGAAAACAAATGCGAACATCTGAGAGCGTAGCCGCCGCGCTGCTGTAGCCGCCGCGTTGTTAGCATTTCATTTTATCGAGACAGAAGATTGATGAATATAGTCAAAGGCATTAGTGAAACCAACTTGATGCCAAGCACGAACACCCTTTGTTACTATTTTTTTTTTGCTGAATTCCAAACTCGCACACTTGTTTTTTAAAACTTAACTGCGCCCTTGAGTCCAAAGTGTATTTCTCAAAGAAACTATGAGATCGGAATATGGACGAGTTTTTCTAATCGCTTTGAAAATAAAGGTAGCACGAAAAAAGGCACGTAATCGTCCCTACAGTTGTCACTTTTCTTTAACACACATGGTCACTTTAGCAACTTGCATTCTGTTTGGAATGGAGAGGACTGACAAAGGTTAAAAATGTGCGGACATCAAGGACATCTTTGGAAGTTAGAATTTCTATATATGAGCGCCGCAGCTTAGGAAAACTAGAACGCTTCAAAAGAAAATTGGAACTTACGAACAATTTGGTTTAAGTCAGCTGATCATCTCTTTCTAAAGTAGATGGAAAAGTTAGGCAACAGACAGAAGCCGAAGTACATTTGATATTTTGCTGCACATATGGCCCCTCTTATGACTTGACTGTGTTGGTTGGAGTACAGGTCATGAGAAGGTCAAAGCTGCTCCTGACGAGGGACGAAATGGGAAAAAAGCACTTACGGACGAAGCACATGTTATGAGTCCTTGCAGGAGCACAAATTGATCACACTTCTTTCTTTCACGACAGATCGAATGTACATCGCTGGGATTTAAAAGGAACCTATTGAAAAGTAGTCGCAGATGAGCACGGCGTTTCAGTCCTAATAGATGTACCAAAAGAAACAAATCGCCTTTAGTGTGCAGATGCTCTCGCGACTGGATTCCTGATGATGGAGTCTCCGGTTTGTCCATGGTGGGTAAATTCGGGCTATTTTCTCTTGTTTTTTCGTTCCGCTCCTGGTAAAAATAGTGCACGACTCTGAGGAGTGTGATGTGAAAAAAAAATAAGGCTCCGGGAAACAATTCCCCGCCATCTGAACACAGCCACCGTTTTCCTACACTGCTAAATGAAGTAATGCTTTTTGGTGGGCTAGTTGCTGTTTCATTCTTTTAGGGGTGATCACCAGAGTGACGTCAAACTAGTGCGCAGATCAAAATGCACTTGCCAAGCACTCTGTGTCCGCCGCATACAACATAAACTGGGCAGAGACACGTGTTATCGCAAAAGAAAGGGACAAGAAATCAGCACTCCATCTGGAATCTCCGATTATTCAGACGACAGCGCATACGCTTGCCTCCAACCTACGCCAGGTGCCCGGGTTCGCTCATGCGCCGTGTGCAAATAAACGACGCAGCTACGTTACGCCTCATTGTGAACAAGGCTTCGTGGGGCAGCCGAAACGTCATCCCATCCTTTCTTTTGGTCGGCGCCTTCTATTTTCGTCATGTACCATCCCGACCAGACGGCTTTCCGTCCGACACTAGGTTTCTAGACGAATCACATGGATAGTAAACATAAAGCAAATAAAGCTAGTAAAGAGAACCCATACCAATATTAAGACCGAGGAGTCGCAACTATAAGCAGCACGAGATAAAGTTTCACGTTGCGACAGCAGTGACCTAACACACGCTAGCAAGTGGAAGTAACAGCTTTTGAGCGCAATACTTAGGAACATAATTATGTAGTGCAGAAAGGACGCGAACGACAGAAAAATGGCGGATTTATATTTTCACGCCGTCCCTTTGACCCTAAGTGCACGTACCAACTAGCCCAAGAGTCGATTCCTGATCAAACGCTGAAGCCTTACTAAATGACGCTGGAGCTATGATGATATTGAAGGCTACGAATCAGGCGGGAGTCTCCCATCCAGTGGAATGGTAACTTATTACTGTTACATGAGGAACGGTTGTGACCGACAGATCTGTAAATTGTAAATTGGGGGGGGGGGGGGGGGTGACATCCCAAAGGGACACAAGAGGGTTGAGGAAGTCGTAGTGGAAGGCTGCAGGATAATTTAGAACACCTGGGGTTTCTTTAACGTGCGCTGACAAAATACAGCACAGAGACGATGTCAGTGCGCGTTTGGAGCACATCATTTGAGCGACTGCAACTTCATCTTGTGAAGCAGGTCGCTTATAGTTCTAAAGGATAAAAAAAAATAAACACTGGCGCTGTCATACAGCAACTGTGAAGTTTGGTTTGGATTATGGGGGTTTAACGTCCCAAAGCAATTAACTCAGGCTATGAGAGACGCCGTAGTGAAGGGCTCCGGAAATTTCGACCACCTGGGGTTCTTTAACGTGCACTGACATCGCACAGCACACGGGCCTCTAGAATTCGCCTCCATCGAAATTCGACCGCCATGGCCGGGATCGAGCCAGCGTCTTTCGGGCCAGCAGCCGAGTGCCATAACCACTCAGCCACCGCGGCGACGCAACTGTGAAGTGTTGACGAGACTAAAGCTGCCGTCGTATTCTGGACCGATACCAACGTCGGGGAGATTATGAGAGGTAATTAAAAATTCGCGAATGGCTCGCACCCGTGGCTGACCGCTTCTCAGAGGCACTGACAATTTAAGCCAAGGCACTGAGCTTAACAAACCGCCTTTGTGGGCAGCTTTTTGAACTCGACCCGTAATTAACTGACGCAAGATATTCTATTTAAACAACAATACCTCGAACAGCGACTTACCAATAAAAGTAGGGGACATAGCTGTGGACACAAGTAAACGGAGCGCGCTATTCCGTTCTACTTGCAATCCCGCCTTCCCAATTGAAAATGAAGAAACATTGTTCATGAGAAAGCGCACTAGCGTCCGCTACTAGCTTGGACATGCCACAATTGCCAGTTTCAATGAGAAAACGCGTGAAAAATGTTTGAAGGGAATAGCATGCTCCTTTTACTTTTGTCCGCACCTGTACATTAAATTGAATAAATTTTTATTGTACAGATAGCATTGGAAGGCTTTCAGCCGTATGGCTACGCTTGGCTCGATTCTAATAAGTGACTATTTCTTTGTCAGATATATTATTATTAACAACAAACTGCGCAAGCATGAGGGACGCACAGGAGAGGAGATTCCGCTTTCATGACGTGCTACGTCTCCAACAGCTCACATGCACACTGCTCTGTTTCCGCATCTGGCTAGAACCTTGATACTGTCTAGTGGTGGCTCGAAATCGCTTAAATCGATGACTCAAGCGGAGCAATTGCCGACAGGCCACTGTAAGGCTAATCCCACCTGTACATTTGCACCACCGCCATCCACCACCGTCACTGCGTGCAACTTTTGCAAGCAATGCAATGAGCGGACAAGTTCGTCCTTTTTGTTAAAAAAAGGACCTAGGACATCCGTACTACGCGATGCTTCAGCAACAATGTTTTCTGGGCCAACGACCACGCTTTCCTGGTCAACAACCCCATCTGGCAGATCCCCAGATGTATCCCACAGGTCAGAGGGAAGTGCACATGAATACCTTACTACACGGACGCCGCCTCATCCCTACCAATACTACAGCATTCTTTAATTGTAACTGAAGACTGGGTGCCCGTAGGTAGAACAGCCCAAGCTACTGTGGCTTAACTAGCAGTCAGCGAACCTACAGCAGCTCAAGAAGCGGCACGTCAAGAAGCACCACCTCATTCTGCACCGGCTCAGGTTACATCGTCTCACGGTAAACAAGTTCTAGACACGGCAGATAAAAGTGTACGACGGCTCCGGATACACTTGTCCAAACAATCGAGCGAGTGATGCCTCTTCAAGAAACGGAGGGTGCCGCCATTTCTGCTGTGGTTGCAGCAGGAACTGACGTTTCGGCTCAAGGTATACGATGTCTCGAGCGACAGCTGCTCATCCTGGCCCCGTTGTAAATACCACGTCTGAAGCCGTGTCAGCTCCAGAAGCACCTGTTCCGCACTACTCCGCTCACGTAGCTGCCTATATAGCTACGCTGAGTCAAGGGCGGATGTGGCGTGTTTTGGTAAGATGCTACAAAGTGTAAACGAACACCCGTCCGGAACTGACGAGGCTTAGCAGAAGGCACGTCGCTTCGTAAAGTCTGCTGCGAAATACACATAGCAACGAGCGGTGTGTGCCGCTTGGATCCTGCTGCTCGAAGCATGACTGCCCTGGGTTTATAGTAGACAAACGGAACTCCTTATTACGTCTTGCGGTCAGCGGTATAATGTATACTTCACGAGATGTGCTAGCGGCATGCAGTCTGCGAAAAAACAGTGCACTTACGATTTCACGCTAAGTTGTTAAATATTAGCAGGCGAAGGCAGAACTTTCGTTCAAATAGGGCCTAAAGAATGTCTAAATCTCGTACCAGAACGAATTTTTCGTCAACTATGAGGAATTGAGGGAGCTGTATACATTTTCTTCGCAGCTGGAATAATTAATAATAATTGGTTTTTGGGGAAAGGAAATGGCGCAGTATCTGTCTCAAATATCGTTGGACACCTGAACCGCGCCGTAAGGGAAGGGACAAGGGAGGGAGTGAAAGAAGAAGGGAAGAAGGTGCCGTAAGGCTGTGCCTGATTCGGGGTTATTATTAAGGAATCTCGTGATTTTCGCTTGCGGGTTATGCTGCAATTGTCAGTATCTGCTTGGACTAGGCGAGATTTGCAGTAAAGGTATAGGCATTGAAAGAAAGTAAATTAGTAACAAAAATGCCAGAGCATGTCCTCCAAGAAAGACATGTCAGCATCGACCAAGTCCGCCTTTGCAAGTATACCTCGAACATTAAGATGACCGTGAACTGAAAAGTGCAGGCCATGAAGAGCATCTTCTGAAAAAGAAAGCCAGAAGGCTCGGTAATAATTTCTTTAGCATTAACTTTAGTTTCCGAGAGGGCTATTTCTGCGCCAACCACAACTACGAAATATACAGTCGACAACGAATTAAATATGATCACGCAGTTGCCTGCGTTGTGTCCTGTTATATGCTTGTTAGGAAGGTTTTAACATCAAAAGAAGGCACTTTCGTCAACGGAGAGAGGGTTTCTGCTGATCGTCTGTCCTCGGGCGTTTTTCGAGACCTATACGCATGCGCCGCTTGCGTTATCACGTTTTATTCGTTGACGATTGGGCATGGATACATTTCTCATATTCTATACATGAAGACAAATGTGCAAGTATATTTACGTCACATGAACCTTGTCAGTTACGTAACTTCTATTCGTGTAGCGGATACCAAAAGGTGCAGCCCAGCCGACATTGTATCGTCGCACTAAAAGGCATGCGCAGATTTTTTTGCATACCCTGTGCATGGCAGCATCATGGTTGCATGGTATCTTTTCGAGGTCCACCTGGGCCTGCAAAGCGAAATGAAAAATAAATGACGTATCATCAAATCATTCTGTGCGTTATAGATCATTTAGCTATCGCGTAATTTTTCCGGCTGATTGTACTGAAACTCTGAATTAATGATTTATTTATTATAACGTCTATTTAAGGGTATGCGAAGAGTGTTTTTCTTTCACAATCGAATTGAATACGAACAGTGTAGCGGAAAACAGAATCATATAATAATAGAATGGAATCAAATACAAATCGAACATAATTGCGAATATTCGCTACCTGCACGAATATCGTGCAATAGGAAGCAGCGTTCGTAAAAGCGAAGTGCAAACGGAACCGCTGGGGTACTGTGTTCTATCCTGCGGAGTTAGCGCTATAACTGTCAAAAGACGCCACAATGACCTTTATTAGGCAACCGCAACACGAAGTCATCATCTAAGACCGTAATGTTATACGTGTCTGTATATTAAAATTTCATTTTACTACTCATCATGACAGCAAATAAACTAGCAATGCATCTCAGTGGATGGGAACAGCGCGAGGTTGGTATCAGCCAAGGCCTCTGCGAAAGGGCCTCACGGCAGCGTTTACTGAACCTGCCTGTACACTGTTTCGTTGTACAATGTTGTATGACCGTTACGAACGCCGCCGCACACTGTGCAGTGCCAGTATGGGCTCTGTCTTTGAAGCAGTTGGGGAAGGAAACTACAGCGGGCCTTGTTCGAATTTCATGCCAACTAGTCGAAAAATATTCGAAAAATTTTAGAAGGTACTCAGTTTGGTTTGAACAACTTTAAACAAGCATTATTCTATTCGTTTGACGAATCGAATCGGAGAGAAGGGATTCGCTATTCGAAAATTTCTAATATTCGCACACACCTAATAATATGTCATTGTTATCGCTTAAGCCTGCCGTGCACACAGAAGATAGTTTACTGCGTTTGGTTGTCGTTAACCTGCACGTTTTTTTTCCACCAAGTTTTTCAGGTTTCAGCGGGAGAAATTGAATTTAGCGTTATTGTCAATTATCCTGCTCCAGCAAGCGTAAGGAGCCAGTGCTTGATCATTAAACCACTTTATCATTCCAGCTCCTCAAGAAATATCTACTCAAAGTGTATACCCATACCAATCGTAATTGTAATCGTGAAATTGGGCAAGCCTGACGAACGTGCGGTTATCAAACATCTCAAAGACGTTAAGCCGGCATTCCCTTTTATGGTTTATGGAGGTTCAACGTCCCAAAGCGGCTCAGGCTATGAGGGACGTCGTAGTAAAGTGCTCCGGAAATTTCAACCCCCTGGGGTTCTTTAACGCGCACTGACATCGCACAGTACATGGGCCTCTAACATTTCGCCTCCATCGAAATTCGACCGCCGCGGCCGGGATTAACAAGAAAAAGTGGTAAGAGGTGGTTAATAAAACATAAAATACGTATACGTTGTAAGGGGGGCCCCGAATTTCAACAAAATGTTTTCTTTCTGGATGTTTGGACATAAACGGTTTTGCATATTATAAATATTTTAAGGTTACTCACACAATATTATTCTGTTTTACCTGCAGAAAACTGTTCTCTAATGTACATTTCTCTTCCGAATTTTGTAAAAAACTACAAAGTTGATAAAATGTGGCAGAAGGCTGGTTCAAAATGGATTGCGTTCCTACTGGCACGGTATCGGTTAAGACATTCTTATTATTTTTGTTGCAAAATCAAAAATCTTGTTATAGAATATAGGCTACTTGTTGTTGTCGTTGTTGTTGTTTTCGTCTTTGTTGTTGTTGTTGTTACCCTCACACAATGGCACATGCCCGCATAGGGGGATGGGCCAAGAATTGGGGGGCACCGAGAGCTTTTCACATAAACGGGGTGGGATAGATGGACGAAAATAAAATGAATGCTGAGGAAGGAAGAAGTAAACAAAAAGGAACACCGAAATAAAACGGGAAATGCATAACGCACGCATGAGATCGACACTGGGGTTTATGGCAGAATGGTTAAATGACAATGATAATTGTAAGAATAAAATAAATATTGTAAAAAAATGTTACCAAGGTAGCCAATTTCCAAGGAGGCCATATTCTTGTTCTTCTATCTCTTCTACCTGTGCAATGAAGCTAGGCAATGAGTGCGAGCAGCGTGCTTGCTTCATCTTCATCATCATCAGCCTGACTACGCCAAGTGCGTCGATTGTGCAGTCGAGGCCGGTGTGAATCATTTGCTTTTAGTGTGCGCGCGTTTTTGTGACGAGCGTGAGACGCTCCTGTACAGCCTGGGGTGAATAAACGTTCCGTTTCACGACGTCTCCTGCATCGAGTACCCTGAGCGCTCTCGAAATGAGTGGCCAACAGTAGCAAAAACACTCGCATGAAAAATGCGCTAGCACTTATAGGGACCATTTCCCGTATTTAGTCATTGTGTGTTAGTCTGAAGCCTGCTTTGTGGCAGGCTGCCTACCTGCCTGCTGGGTTGGGCGCAACCTGCCAAAGTGTGTGCATGTTCGTGTGCATGTGGAACAACACCACCACCACCGCCACCACCAAAATTTGTAGCCAGAACAAAATCAGACGCGATTGGTCATCCCTAGGGGCAGGACTTTTCGATTTATTTTTGAAAATTCTGCCGACTTCTGCTTTTATTTTAGAAAGGACTTATCAGTAATTTTCAGTGAGTATTATTTCGGAGATATAAATTTTATTCATATTTATGTATTTACACATACTGCGAGCCATAGCTTCGCCCAAGCATGATTTGGTTTTCTTGTTAATTAATGGCGAAGCACTTATAGCTGCGCGTGCAATAGGAAATGCTATCGCTGTGAAAAAAGCTACGGAAGTAAATGACAAAAATCGTTGAACGAAAAATTAAAGTAATACGATTTTTAGCGCAGCTCTCCGTAATGCGGTAGCTACGTCTGCCTTACTCATATCGCGGTATAACTGGCCGTATATATTATTGCGCCGTGCTATTGTGTAGCGCTTATATGGGTGCCAGTCGGTTCAGTAGTCTATTCGCTCCTAGAGATTTATCGCGTGAGGCTGTCTGGTTCTGTGGCTGCATGTCTCAGTGGCAAAGCGTGTGTCATCATTGCGGCCACCTTTTGGGCCTCGCTTACATAGAGGTTTCTGTTTCGGCCGCCTGTATACACCACAGCTGCACCCTGACGACAGCATTGTTCAGCCTCGGCTCGGGCGGCGCCTTAGTACCCGGGTCTGCCTCACTTATCGCGATAGAACAAGTGGCCGGAAATATTGTGCCGCGATTATAAAGCGATTGCGTTAAAGGAACCGTTCGGCGGAAAACCCTGCGCCAGCAGGACTGAAAAAAAAAAAAAAACTTGATTGGACGAGAGGGCACTGAAGCCGAAAAGCAGTTTCGAGGAAAAGAAAAATCGAGCCGCTATCTTTTGGATCGGGAGCCGGGCATGCTGCCTCTACACCGCACTAAGGAAATTTCGTTCAGTGGGTTGAATGGAGGCCTTGTCCGAGCACCTCATACCACACAGTAGGCGAACTACACTACAGGAACACTTACTTAATGTCACTAATTAGCGTCACCAATGAACATGAAATAAGATATAGCAACGCATATTGTGAATGAAGACGAGGTGAACGAAGTGTCTCGGTGGTGCGCGTGTCCTGAGCTTGGGTGGCCTGTGCTCTGTGCGGGCCCTGTGCTCTCCGCCTGTGCGCTGTGCCCTAAGTCGTCCTTACATCGTTCTCGCCTAGGGCCACGTAACATCTATGGTGTGTGGGGGTGGGGGGGGGGGGGGGCTGGGTGAACAGAGCACGAGGTCGGGGCCGGGGGGGGGGGGTAAAAGCTTCTGCTTTATAGAGTGTCATCATGCAGCAAAAACCGGCGCAGATGGGTCAACGGGAGATTTAAGTTAATATCCCGGAATATCATTTGATGTACATATTTAATAAAGCGGCATGTGATGGCAACAAGCGTGCTGATGTCTGCGAAAGGGTGCGCCAGGAAACCCTATATCGATGAGTTTTTACAACTCCCTAGTGAATAAAACCAACACAGGGACAAGGCGGCAATCACCAATGCCATCGGCATCACCCTTTTGAAAAGTAAAGTCACTTGGCAGCTTGCTTTTTTTTTTTTTGGAAGCCAAGCATTTGACCAAGTTGAAAATGCAGGTTAAAGACGTGCAATACCAAAGGACACATCTGACAGGTGAAATTTGCATACATTCGGTGTTGGAGCTCTAAGTATTTTTTAGTAAAGAGAAAAGGAAAATAAGAACACACGAATACTTTAGTTCGAACTAGTTCATAGTTCTTTTTTTTAAAGAGCAGATGAGAAAATAAGAATTAACGCAACAGGCTGAGCCATACAGTGTACATTTATTGCAATCTTGCTGAACGTATGGTCCGGCTAACGATCAGACATGAGCAGAAATCTCGAAGAGTTCAGAGCTGCTCCTGACGTGGAATCAAATGGGTAAAAGCACTTGCAGAAGGAGCATATCTTAGGGACCTTGCAGGAGCACAAGTTTATCACACATGTTTCATTCCCGACAGAAGGAATCTCTGCATTCAAAAAACAACGTATCCAGGAGTACTCGCAGATGTGCACAACCTTCTAGTATATTCAATAAGCTATCTCACGGCCGGATTCCAGTAAGGTGGAGTCTCCGGCTTCTTCATGATGGGTGACTTGGCGCTTTTTTGTGTTGTTTCTCTCCAGCTCCTGGTGAAAATTGTACACTACGCTCAGGAGCGTGATCTGAAAACAAAACAAAAATAACAGGAGAAAAAATATTTGCAGGGTTTGTAAACACAGGAAATGTTTTCATTTGCAATGCAATCAACTTTCTGCCGTTACACAGAACAAAAGCATCCAGTCGACAGAACAGGTGTTTGAGGGCTAGTCGAACCACATGGACTAAATACGAACTAAGCCCAAGCGCTTTCGCGGATATTCGTGTCTACCTTCGTAAGTAAAGACTAAATAGAAGCAAAGACAACATCAAGACCAAGGAATCGCAGTTTAAAGCAGCCTGGAATGAAGTTCCAGGCTGCGACAGGGGTGCCCTTACAAACACCAAGCGAGAGGGGGAACCAGCTTGTGACAGCAACACGCGTCACGTGTTAATTATGTAGTGCAAAAAGTGCTTAAGCAACAGAAATGTTGCAGAATCTGCCTTTTTCTTTATTGCTCGATAACTACGACCTTCAGTGCACAATACCAACTGGTCCAAGAGTTAATTCCTTCTCGAACTCAGAAGTGTGACTGGTCCACGCTGAGCCCACGTTGATAAGGAAGTGTTTTAAACAGGTGTGCGTCTCCCATGAAGTAGAACGCAATCTCGCTATAGTTAAATCAGAAGCGTGTGGATGGGAGTTTTAGCAAAGCGAACTCATTTACTTAATTCTAGTTAGTTTCATTGGGTTTAACGTCCTGAAGCGACTGAGGTTATGAGGGCTGCCGAAGTGGAGGGCTCCGGAAAATTTCGATCGCCTTGGATTCTTCTTGGGCCTTGGGATAGTGCACTGCACAAGGTCTCCAGCATTTCGCCTGCGTCGAAATGCGAGGGCCGCGGCCGGAGTCCAACCTGCGTCTTCCAATCGGCAATTACTCTAGTATTTCTCAAAATACGGGCGTTTTGCTGCAATTCTCAGTAGCGGCATGTTGTGGGAGGTGTGCAGTAATGAGACAGCCGAAATATAAAGATGTCTGTAAAAATAAATAGTTGAAAAATGACACGCGGGTTACACCGGAGTCGACTGCATGTGCACCCACCTTGAATAGGAAGATGACTGTGTACTGTAACGCGCTGGACATGAAGAGTATCTTCTGAAAGCGGAAAGCAGTAAGAAAAGAGGAATATTTCGATTTTCATTCTGCAGAAATGTTACCGTATTAAGCCGTTTTTTTTTCTTTAAATATAATGCCTACGAGTTAGCCGCTCGGAAAAAAGAGAAAATAAATGCAAGGCGTACTATTAGGGACAGAAGCCTTCAGAACGAGCGAAAGGGGATCTAGGGGCATAAATGGCACGTTTGCAAGCAGGTACAGGCGCTGCCAAAAGTAAACGGAGCACGCTATTGCCTTCTAACATTTTTCTCTCGCTTCCTAATTGAGACTGGCAAATGTGGTTTGTGCAGGCTAGTAGTACACGATAGTTCGCGTTGACAGGAACAAATAATGTTTCCTGATACCTCATAGGAAAGGCGAGATTGCCATTAGAACGGAATGGAGTGCTCCGTTTACTGATGTCCGCGCCTCATTTGAATACTGCAGATTTCAGCTCGTCCTCCACAAGTGTGGTCTTGAGCCACTTGCCAATTAAGAGCAATCGGCTTTGATTGCTGCCAACGCGTCCTGGGTACTTTTGTTCCCTTTATTGCATCGGTGCTCTTCTTTTCAGGCTGCTTATATTTCAGCACAGGTGTTCGTGAGTATTTATCCGCCACGATTGATTTGCAACTGCACAAATTCTTTTCATTTGAAAAGTGGGCAAACTTTTCGCGATAAGAAACCCAGACAACGCTCTTTGAACTTGCATCAAAGCAGCGCGTTTCTCCAGTTCTTACGGCATTCGGAGATGCTCGTCTCCTGGAAAATTCGGAGATCCAAATTTTCTAGAACACGAGGACATTTATACAGCTTTACTTTGCCTTGCACAACCTAAATCTAATTGTGGAAAAAATAGAAACACAGATGCAATGTTTTCTGCCGCTCAACCTGCAAACGCCAAAAAGAATATATTTATTTATCAATTACTCTTATTATAAACAAGCTCTTATTTTTGAAGTGATTAATGTACAGTATGCGTTTTGACGACCGTTTGAACTATTTTTACTCTATGATGGGTCGGAAGCCCTTGGTATAGTGTTAGGTAGATAATGGTTTGGTTCATGAGGGTTTAACGTCCCAAAGCGACTCGGGCTATGAGGGACGCCGTAGTGAAGAGCTCCGGAAATTTCGACCACCTGGGGTTCTTTAACGTGCGCTGACGTCGCACAGCACATGGGCCTCCGGAATTTCGCCTCCATCGAAATTCGACCACCGCGGCAGGGATCGAGCCCGCGTCTTTCGGGCCAGCAGCCGAGCGCCATAACCACTCAGCCACCGCGGCGGCCAAAAAGGTTTGGTTAGGTTCATGGGGGTTTAACGTCCCAAAACGACTCAGGCTATGCGGAACGCCGAAGTGAAGGGCTCCGGAAACTCCGACCGCCTGGAGGTTTTTTAAAGCACTGAAATCGCACAGCACACGGGCCTCCAGAATTTCGCCTCCATCGAAATTCGACCGCCGCGGCCGGGATCGAGCCCGCATCTTTCGGGCCAGCAGCCGAGCGCCATAACTACTCAGCCACCGCGGCGGCCCCTTAGTCAGATAATAACTAACCCTTCAATATTTTGGGTCCGTATTTGGAACTGCAGGGTCGGATTGTACCATACATAGAATCAGTGGCACTGATCTGGGAGATAGTCTCACACGAGAGTTTTCTGCGGTGTTTTGCTCATTAAATGGATTCAATTTCCGTTGGCATCGTATGCTGACAAGCTACGCTTTCAGGTGACTATGTACGCAATATCTGCAGGCCTCGTAACAGTACGCAAGAAAGCGTGTACAAATTCTGACGCCTACCCGGTGTGTGGCAGCATCACGGTTGTACGGTATCTTCTCGAGATCCACCCGGGCCTGAAAATTGAACAGAAGGAGCAACGGGTCATAAACTACGTTGACTTAAATAACTCAAATCACTCAAAGCGGATCACTCAAATCTCGTGCTTATATACCGATACTACCCAAAGAATGAAGGGAAAGGTATTTCTTAGGCTAACATAACGGGCTTATTTTTTCGACCATGTAACAAGAACTGAAACCCTCAAGGCTTGTGCATGGATTCGAACTGACTGCCAAGTGAATACTGCCTATCTCTGTTTACTTAGTTTTCGCTGCAGGTTTAGTTAAAAGATTTCACAGCGGGGATTGGAGTGTAAAGTGTGGCTACAATTTATGGCACCCTAGCTGAAGGATAAGATGACGGCCCCTGATCGCTGAAACCAATTTGTCTTTCTAATGGCCATTTTTTATTCAATACAATAATTGTCACTATAAGCCTGCTTTCAGTTACAAAACTTGGCAACTGTCACGGACAAGCAACTATAAAACCTCACTGGAATGGAGTTTAGATATTCTTTCCTGCACTTCAAGTTGTCGCTCGGTATGGAATTCATATCGCGCGATAGCGATCTTCGAGAGTTTAGTGCATAACAGGGGTTTTCAACACAGTACATTCAGGAAGCAATGCTGTACTATATCTCACGCACATGTGGGAGCACATGTGTAGGTAGAAAAATGCAAAAGTTTGATACTTTACTCGCGGAGGTGATGAACAACGCTACTACGGATTTAATAACACGGCTACAATGATCTGATGCTCGGCTTATGCAAGGTGAAATTATTGATAAATTGGTCTTTGACTCCACTTTAAGTAGACGAAAACACCTTGTACCATGGCCTTCTTTGGCAGCAGTTGCCTTTGCACTAAAAAAATTTAAAAAATCATCATAATCAAAACTGAAATTGTCACGTGGAGGCGACAGCAATCCGGAGAGCAGAAAGACAGCTAAAATGACGTCTAAACAAAACTTTACCAGGGCTGACTTGCGCCCACAATGGACTGAATCACTCGGCGGCGGCGTTGCGACAAGTGTGCTCGGCGGTCGTCGAACTGAATGCCCGCCGCTGTCGTGCTCAATTTAAAGCTGACAGCGAACTTTTGAAATAAAACGTGTAATGTTACCAGAACATTCTGGACCAAGGTACAATCTGCTCCGCCTGGATGCGATCAATCGAAATAAATCTGGTCGCGTCTTGCGTCCACAAACAAATTGATAAAGCGGCGTGGCGGCAGCGTCGAAGAATGAACAAACACTACAAAAATTCGTAGAAATATAATTAGTTACAAAAATTGGAAAAACTTGTGAACTGCCTCAAACTGTGGCGTTTCGAAAATGCTAAGCGATAATGACGCTGTCGGCGACGTCATTCCGAAAAGCGCCTCATAAATTCGTTTTTGGGGAAAGGGAAAGGAAATGTCGCCGTATCTGTCTCACATACCTGCGGACACCTGAACCGCGCCGTGAGCGAAGGGATAAATGAGCGACCAAGAGAAGAAAAAAAAAAGAGGTGCCGTAGTGGAGGGCTCCGGAATAATTTCGACCACCTGGGGATCTTTAATGTGCACTGACATCGCACAGCACACAGGTGCCTTAGCGTTTCGCCCCCATCGAAACGCGGTCGGGTTCGAACCCGGGTACTCCGGATCAGTAGCCAAGCGCCCTATACACTGAGCCACCGCGGCGGGTAAAAGGGCCGCACATATCTACCGTTCCAGATATTTCCCTAAGGAACGAGATAACCAAAGATGCCGAAAGTATTTCTATCTAGAACAGCTCGATTACCCCAGGAATTTTTTATGCTCGTACGTTTTTCTTCATGTCCAAGCGCGCAATCAGAATACTGTGGTATCAGATCGGTCGTGACTTACCGAATGGCACTTGCGGTAGCACCACACGAGGTGACAGGCGAAACACGTGGCCGAGGTTCCAACGTTCCAGACGATAAACGCGAGTATCCGTTCGGTAAGCACGGACATGGACACCTACAGGGAGAGACGGAAAAAGAAACAAGTAGTCTCGGCAGACATGCAGTCAGAAAGAAAATCGTGTGATTATATGTCCACGTGTTTAACGAACAGGAAACTTGTCCACCTACCAGGTAAATAACAAGAGTGATCAAAGCTGGCACTAATGCACCTCATAGCAGGACTTGAACATGCGCATGCGTCGGATGTTTTGTGCGGCAGTGTTTCAATAAGGCGCTTGAAAGTTCAGTGTCCGTTCATGTATAACACCTCTTTCTCGTGTGCGCGTCTTTGTGTTTCCACTGGGGCCCGCTTTTAATAATAATAATAATAATTGGTTTTTGGGGAAAGGAAATGGCGCAGTATCTGTCTCATATATCTTTGGACACCTGAACCGCGCCGTAAGGGAAGGGATAAAGGAGGGAGTGAAAGAAAGGAAGAATAGGTGCCGTAGTGGAGGGCTCCGGAATAATTTCGACCACCTGGGGATCTTTAACAAGTTCAATATTCACCAACTAGCCCATACCCATCAATTCTGGACAAAAGCGTTTTTGAGCGGGAAACCTTTTATGAGTGCAATTTTTTCATTAAATGCAAGATTTCACTACAACATTCAATATATTCGCAGATCACCTGGCGGCATTCTCATATTTTTTTTTTCTATTCACGTATTTGCTATCTTCAAAAGCGTTCCCCATTGGTTTTCTATGGCAGTTTTAACTGTTAGATGCGATTGCTGGAAACACTTAAAAAGAAAGATTTGCTACATATTAGAATAATGGACCATTCGCTCAACATTTCCATAACAGTGTCTTACAATTTTCCAATTTTCAAAATGTTTGCCCTAGAAAGCTGGACTTGACTTTACAGTCTGGCCTCTATACCCGCGTCGACAGTGTTTCTGTTCTCGTATGGACTAATCCAAACGAATAGCTTTACCATAGCTCCAGCACTAACGCGCTCGAGCTGTTCTCACGCACATCGTGACGGAGTCATCGAAAGAAGGCTATATTTAGTGAGAGAAAGACACAGCCTAGTGTTGGGCAAAGTTCTCCTCTATCTAAGGCACAGCAGAGAATTTCTTCATACGCATACTTGTGGAATGCAGCCAGTGCAGTCATCTCGCCTCATAGGGTTACTTAATAACCAATCAGGCTCAGAATCATCTTGGTCTGGTCTGAAAGGTCCCTAGCATTCAGGGGAGATTGTAAACAGGTAACATCGTGCTTATGATGCTCAGCGTAAAATTAAAAAAATAAATTAACAGTCGAGGGCGGGTTACAATACGCCGATTAGAACAGAAGGGGGAATGGGGAGTTAAATGGGCAATTATGACAACACTGAGGGCATAGCTTCATGCTTGACGCTTCAGCCTACTGCTGGTTGGGCAGTATAGACCAGGAACAGGTCCAAGTCGAAGACGAGCAAGCAATAGCAACGCTGAAGACATTCGCGAACGCCATGCGTGTCCTGCTTGCACACGACAGTTGCACAGAATGCACTGCAAGTGCTGAATATGTTCCATCCAGAACTTGCGGCTCTCTAATAGCTGGCACTATGCACTCTCCAGACTCATCGTTCCGAGATGAAGTCAGGATGTCTTACGTTATCATCTGCATTGTCAACCGCAACTGCAAGCAGCCTTTCTTCACACTGGAACCTCTGCGCTAAGGCGCCTGTGTGCTGTGCGATGTCAGTGCACGTTAAAGATCCCCAGGTGGTCGAAATTATTCCGGAGCCCTCCACTACGGCACCTCTCTCTTCCTTTCTTCTTTCACTCCCTCCTTTATCCCTTCCCTTACGGCGCGGTTCAGGTGTCCAACGATATATGAGACAGATACTGCGCCACTTCCTTTCCCCCCAAAACCAATTATAATTATATAACCTCTGCGCTGCCTGAGTGCCTTGTGTTAGTGGCGGAGGACGCTCGACGCGTTCAACTCAGGTCTCAGCGCTCGGCAGCCCTCAAGTTATGCAGGCTACAACAGCTTCGGCGGCCTGCAACTTGCAGCGCGCGTCATTGTTTATCGTGCTTGCTACGGACCGCATTCGTCTTCTTCCTCTTATCCTTTTACGCCTCCTCATCCCTCTCCCCCAGTGCTGGGTATCCAACCGGAACATTCTTCGAGTTAACCTCCCTGCCTTTCCTCTACCACTTTTCTCTCTCTCTCTCTTGAGGAACTGCGTAATAAGTAGTCTTTTATATTTTACTGCAATTATGAAGTTATATGGTTCTGTAGTTGAGCCTGGTTATAAAGAAGTCAAAGAGGCCTGGTGATATCTTCGTTATAGCCGTTGCTTCTTTACAGCGCTACGCGAAATCAGTTGCAACTGTTACGAGCCAAAGGGCTTACCTGCCCCTGCGCATACGAAGTAGAACATAGCCGTAGTTTAGTAGGCCGCCAAAGTGCGTTGCAGAGGCCTTCAAGAAGCGCACCAAACGCCCACTGCGTGGCCGAATGACACGCATCAAGCGAATCTGCCAGCTTCATCAAAGGGTGCCCGTGACCTCCTTAAACCACATCAGCTTCGAAGCTGAGGAGACAAGTCTTGGGGAAGTAACGTCACAGCGGAAAGGGAGAGACCTATTCAGAATATTTAGCTCCGTGTTCCGGGTGCTTAAGCCGACAGGGGCCGCTGTAAGAGAGGGCACGCGCCCGCAGTTTAGTCACCAGTTTTCGTCTTGGTTGGCTTCGCCCCACACCTCACGAGCACGCAGGTGACAACACTTTTAACCATGACAGGAATGTAATGTGCACAATGCGTACGTCCGACCGAAGGCTTTGATGCTGAACACCTTCTGGTCTGCGGAAATTGTCCTGCGCATTCGTTTTCCGCAGCATTGGTTATGTGAAACCAGCGCGGTACCGTCAAGACCGCTTTAACCGTATGCGACCATGCTGCGAAAACTAAACCAAACTGCACGTTGAACCACAAAAGTGGAGTGCGCTCGCAGTGGGCCCTGTGTGTTGGAGAACGGGGAAACTGCAATGACTGGCAACTTATGGCGCAGCGGGCCGTGTATATACCGCGCAACGTGGCATCGGTTAATAGGCTCCGTACCCAATTTTCGACGAGGGCCGTGTATACCGCGCAATGTGGCATCGGTTAATAGGCTCTGAACCCAATTTTCGACGACGAACGGACTGCCAGCATCAAACCCTGAACCTTGGCTGATAAACTGTCCAGGAAAACGCTCCATTCAAGCCACATTTAAGGTGGGATTACGTCTACATTTCCCCATGCTTTGTGCGGTGCTCGACGGAGCGGGTTATTCGGCGGCGATTTCAATCTACCACTTAGAAACGGCTAGGTTGACCTGTGCCCTGTTATAAATTGCCACACTCACTGCGTAATGGACATTGGGGTTCATCAAAACTTTGTTACGTCATTTTGTAAGAAAAATTGTCTTCTTAAAAACGAGACACCAAATGCATGTGCTTAATTCTAACGAAGGTTCCAAGGGGAATAGAATATGTATTCCTTCCCTGTATACATATTTTTTGTTAAAAACCGTTTGATTATAGCGAAGTTTGAATGTAACAAGTTTCGATAATCTCAACTGCCAGGCTATGTTACGCAAGGCCCTATTTGTCTTTCGTCGGATTGATCAGACTGATTGCTTGATCGATTAGGTGACCGCATTTAGACTGCATCAATAGATTACTACCTTCAATTGATTCACTTAGTTTGAAGTTGAAAAGAGCTTTTATAAGGGATAAAATAAAAAAAAATACTAAAATACAGGTGTCGCTGCGTCAAAGAGAGGTTTTGGATCGCGAATCCTTAAGCTAGACTACATCTTCATTCTCTTTCAAACGGTGATCACGAAGTACGTTTCGGCCTTGTCATCGCGAGCGTGAATCGAGGGGGTCAAAATAAGCCCGATTTTTAAATAAGATTTTCCAAAAAATAACTGCCTCTTTTTCTGCCGAACAAGTTCAAACTTAGACAGAAAATTGTATAGAATCAATTTTTTATTCTGCCGCGGTGGCTCAGTGGTTAGGGCCCTCGGCTACTGAGCCGGAGTTCCCGAGTTCGAATCCGACCGCGGGGGCTCCGTTTCTATGGAGGCGAAACGCATAGGCGCCCGTGTGCTGTGCGATGTCAGTGCACGTTAAAGATCCCCAGGTGGTCTAAATTATTCCGGAGCCCTCCACTACGGCACCTCTCTTCTTTTCTTTCTTCTTTAACTCCCTCCTTTTCCCCTTTCCTTACGGCGCGGTTCTGGTGTCCGCCGATATGTGAGACAGAAGCTGTGCCATTTCCTTTCCCGAAAACCTATTTCCAATTTTCATAAACCTTTATTTAAAGAAAATAAGATCTTTATTTAAATAAAATGAGATAAAAGTTTTAATCAGCCTTCCTTGATCAAATATATTAAAACAAACAAGCCATATCGCCGAAGAGACACACTGTTGCCGCGCGGGAATAGGACATGTTTCTTTTTGTGTTTCCTCATATGGCACGTCAAACGCGTACAGTATCAGAGGAGTATTGCTCACTGCTCTGAATTTTGAATTGAAATAAAGCTAACTCGCCGTCAACGTAGTTATTTCGGTATTCCTCGTATCGCGCAGTTCTTACCGGCGGGCGGCGAAGTGTGCGCAGCATGATGACGTCAGATACAAGGTTCAGGAAAGTCTCGAGCATGAAGTAGTATTCACTTCCCTGTATCTTTGCTGAAACAAAATGAATCGAATATATGACCAGCATTCTTCAATAAGCCGGGTGTGTCAGCTAAAAATAACCAAGGTTTTCATAAGCAATGATTGTCTCAGGCTGGCGAAATCAATTAATTGCTGTTGAGATTCACGTGCCCTTGTCTGCAGTATTTTTTCGTTCAAACTAATCAGCTAACTTTTTAAATATTGTCTTCAAGAATGAAGTGTCCATTCAAAAGCTGCAGATAGCCTCGAAAAGTAGCTGACTGGAATGTTTGCACGGCGGTGTCATTTACGAAGCTTTATTGATCGACCTAAGAAAAAGCCCGCGAAATACAAAAGCTACCACAGGGCAGCTGGTGGCGCATTTTTCTTGCTCAGTGCGATCGCCGAGCCTCGTCAGGGACAGTGCTCCAGTGAAAAGCCTATTTTGTTCTCTGAAGGACATCTTGGGAAGCCAAAATAGCACTGCGTTCGTGTGCGACAATTGTAGCGTTTTTTTTATTATTGGGGGGGGGGGGGGGGGGCTTTCTTTTAAGGGCGATAAAGAAAGCTACGATAGTGGTACGCTGGTTCAAATATTTCGGGCGGCTGTTCTTCAAGGTGATAGACAACTTCTGCATTGACAATTTATTCCTGGCACCAATATTTCAAAACTTAGGTATTATTCTTTATTATTTTCCAGAGCGAAAAAAACTGCTGACTCGCCCATGAGACTCAACAGCACTTCGCTCGTTTCGCACGGCTGGGCACTCCCGTCTTTTTTTTTTTAATACATTGGTTACTTTTAGCTGGGACACCTGCCGCATTGAAACAGCTGGAAAATTCGGGGGACATTTAAACTCCGCCTTAAGGGTATGATGCGATAGTTTTAATGCTCCATTCAGCGGCCTGGAGTCCACTGCTCTTCATTTCAGAGACACGAACACTTATCGGCGCAGTCCCTAGCGTTGCAAGCGCAGGCCAGGGGGTCTCGATGCCTGCCCACGCTTCCGCTAGCGCAAGCCTCATCTCGCGCGCCATCTGTTGGCGCAGCGGTGCAACGCGGCGTGTCTCAGTTCTGGCGACCACCGCATGCCGGCGTCACTGCATCAATCATTTGCGCCGAGCTGCCACGCCAGCCGGCCAATCGGGGATTTTTGGCTCACGGTCAACGCACGGCCAACGGCGACGACACCGGATTTTCTGCATAACGGGGCCCTTAAAGTTGTTGCTTTAAAATTTAGAAGTACACGAGGTTACGAACTGCTTTGTCGGCGATCATCATAGTGGAGCCACAGAACTGTCCCTCAACCTGCTGATGTTTAAGAAATTTGAGCTGCTGAAGTCAGCTTTAACTGCATATGGATTTTCCTAAATGACAGTTTGCGCACACCAAAATCATGTCCTTGCCCGGATCACTCTTCTAGGCCTTCATTCGAGGCGCAAATCAATGAATAGAAATATGTCCTTATAATTAGGTTCATTTTATTGTACTGTGATGCTTGCTATACTATACATTATATATCCCGGCAGTTCGATTCTCGCATAATTAAAGTTCTCGCTTTTTATGCTTGCCCACTGCTGCTCGTGTGAGTCTACCTTTATATCAAGCACACAAAAATGTGCTCAAGAGTACGATAAATAGGCCACTGATACAATTCCAAATGTGATCTTTTGGTCTGTATGGGGCGCCGAGGTCACCGAGTACAATGTGTGGAACCTCACCTCCTTTCCGCCTGTGAAATCCTCCAATGTAGCAGAAAAGATTCAGCGCATTGCACACCTGCGAGCAAGGAAACAGCTTTCTGACAAAGGTGGCAGAAGGTTATCGACCACACAAAGTCTATGGATTGCACATCACGTCAGCGAAAAAGTAAGGAACAAGTAGTCAGAGGTGGGTGTTCAAATTCAGGGGGCACTTTGGCGATATAAAGTGCGCGAAGCGAAAGCCTTCGGCCAAGGTCAAATTTCGTGGGTGGGTGGTCCAATTTCGGGGTGACTCGGGTCAAATTTGGGTGTCTTCATGGTGCTCGCAGTAGTCAAATTAGGCTGTACATAGATTTTGGGGCAAATCGGTGAAGGTCAAATTTCGGGGATGACCCGGGCCAAATTTGGGGGTCGTCATGGTGTTCGCGATAGTCTATTAGGCTGGACATCAATTTTGGTGCAAATCAGCCAAGGTCAAATTTCGGGGGTGGCCCGGGTCAAATTTTGGGGTCACCATGATGGTTTCCATAGTCAGATTAGGCTGGGCATCGATTTTGGTGCAAATCGGCCAAGGTCAGATTTCAGGGGTGACCCGCGCCAAATTTGGGGGTCACCATTCGCCGCAGTTCGCCGCAGTCGAATTAGGCTGGACATCGATTGTGTAGCAAATCGGCCAAGGTCATATTTCGGGGGTGACCCGGGCAAAATTTGGGGGACACCATGGTGTTCGTCGTAGTCGAATTAGGCTGGACATCGCTTTTGGTGCAAATCGGCCGAGGTCAAGTGTGTGTGTGATGTCACTTCCGTTGTCGTGACTTCCGGTTGGTGATATAGCGGACGGACAGGATCTCGACGGGAGTACAAGCCATTAAAGGCTTTCGCCTTAAAACGTAAAATGCACATTCTGAGACGTGTGGAGGTAAAGTAGGAATGTAAAGCAAACTACCAGGGAGGAACAAACCGAGGATGCGTGCGCTAGGCTGAGCTAACCTACTCTACTCACACATCATGCGTTGAGTTAAATATCTGTTCAAGATTGGTTGCTGCAGCATTTAAACATAAATGCCCCCAGTCTTCCTGTGGCTACTTATGGAACGTGCGTTTTAACGAGATATCATTAGGAGGGCCATGAAGGCGAAAACTGTCCATAGGTGTCACCGTGTGTGTGCATCCTCCACCCATTAGGTATGTTAATTGAAATTCGTTTGCCTCCGCCTGCCACCTATCAAGCGTCCCCTTCTCCGCCCACCCCTCTTCACTCGTAGGGGAAAGCGGGGGCACGTGAGACGAAGAATGACTCAACGAAAATTAAAATAACTAAGAGACCACTTGGACAACAACCGACCTACGTGCCAAATATATAGCCTCCCGATGACCTGTCTTTGCAACAAAAATTGAGGATGACCAAGCTCTGTTAGGCCAGGATATACGCAGCGTAAGCGCGGCGACATCTGGTTCGGAAGAGTTAATATATGAAAGGCGCGCATTCACTACATGTGCCTTTATTCACGGTTAAACATTGAGCCGTCGTCGCGGAGTTGTAGCGTCTCCGCCTTAAACGCCATAGGCCCTGGTTCGATTCGCAGCCTCGACACAGGGTTTCTTTCATTCAGTGTGTGTGCGGGGGGTTGATGACGCGGTTGGCCACGTGGTCGGTCACGTGGTGCGGAGCAGCGCCGTGGCTGCTCACGTGGATCGTCACGCGGTTGTCAACGTGACCAGTCACGTGGTTGGTCACGTGGTGCTGTTTCCAGAGGATGCGCAGACCGGCAAGGCGTGCGCGGCGGCTCGGCGCGCCAGCTGTGCGTCATGTGACGTCACTGCTCCTCGCGCATGCACAGCACGGCTCTCCAGGAGCCACGCGAAACTGCTGAGCCTCGGCCAGTGTAGCTTACGCTACAAAATGAAGCTTGTGGGGGAGCTATTCTTTCTAGCATATGGGTCTCTCAAGACCCACCGGTGGCCGTGTTTGAAAGTCACCTGTGAATGCAGTGGTGCATCGCTTAGCCACTGCGCTGGGAGCGGTATGAGGGCTCGCCGCGATCTATGAGTGCAACATATTTTGCGGAATTGTGCAGTTAGAATTGGGATAGAATCAGGTTTTGGATAGATTGGGTAGTGAAAAATAATGAACTCGAAATTCGAAACGAATCAGAACTGGAGTAAATTGGCGAACGAAAGAAGCATGCTATCGTATTTCCTCAGCATGAGTCCATTTGACTGCTCTTAAACATTTTGCGTTTCGAGCTTCGCCTGGACGGCTGAAATGGGCGAAAACAAAAAATTTCCGATGCGCCGTACGCTGATGCACGACCACAAAGCGTCAGAAAGTCACTCAGTTGCAGTTAGGGTTAGGTAATGTTTGCCATTACCTCTCGTGCACGCGCTCAAAAGTAAGCCTGCATAGCTCTAAGCACTGCTGATAGAACAAAAAGCACCAAATGTCTGACTCTGTTGCTGTACCAGAATAACACGTCGCCATAGATTAACTCGAGTTACAGTCCGTGAAAATGATGGAGACATAGCCCTCTTGGTGCCACCCCCTCGAATAGTGGATATAGTGCACCAAAAATGCCAAAACGTTAAGAAGTTGTGCTGAACCACAAAAGAAAGACCGAATAGTTGTCAGCAGCATTGCGTTCATTCTGCCTCCCGATGGACTACGTCCACTGCAGGACGAAGGTCTTTCTCATATCCCTCCAGTCTTGTGAGAGTTGTGGCCAACTTACCCCCGTAAAGTTCCTAATTTTATACTGTGATGTCCGAGCCCCGCGCGTTGCGGGCGAGCGCCAGAGAACGAACAGCCAACACAGAGTCCGGTGAACGACTGCCTTCATTTTTGAAATTCCAGGGTGCCTTCATGGAGTAGACGCAGCACTTGAGGTTGCAGTGTACTAGGAATAACCACTCGCGAACCCAGCAGGATGCAATTTTCTTGGACGCTCATTTGCGTTGTGCGATTGGCATATGGCTTTAGCACAGGATCCCGCAGCTCTGTTCCAGCCCACAGTGCCTCGCGAACCTTTGCTAACACAGGGTCTTTGGAAGTGGCTTCCGCCACAACAGACGCCACCAAAACCCTGGGGTAAACAGCCTCAAGCATGAATACTTCAGCTGGCCGCTCAACAGTGTGTTCCGAAGTAGGCAGCGGCAGCCGACTCAAGCAGTCAGCGCTGGCGATGCCGGCTCCGGGTCTGTACTTAAGCTTGTAGTTATAAGCGGCCAGCATCAGTGACCAGCGCAGCACTCGAGGAGAGCACGTCTCTGGCACGGGTTTGTCAGCGGAGAGCAGGCCTAGCAAAGGCTTGTGGTCGGTGACCGCCTCAAACTCTCTGCCCCTGACATATTGCCGAAACTTGGTCACTCCAAACACCAGGGCAAGTGCCTCTTTATCCAAGTGACTATAGTTGCGCTCAGCTGATGTGAGACTTCTTGATGCAAAAGCGATCGGACGCTCAGCGCCCGTGTCCTCACGGTGAGCCAGCACAGCCCCCACTCCATACGGTGATGCATCGCAAATCAGCACCAATGTTTTCCTAGGGTCGTAGTGTGCCAAAACCGCAGCAGACACCAGCAACTCCTTGCTTTCCCTAAACGCGCGTTCCTGGTCAGCACCCCACATCCACGGTGTCTTGGCTCCAAGTAATTGATTCAGTGGATGAAGAACAGCAGACAGATTTGGCAGGAATCGCCGGTAGAAATTTACCAGTCCCAAATAACTTTGCAGTGACTTCACATCGCTAGGCTTGGGGGCCTTCAGCACAGCCTCAGTCTTTTCAGGGTTAGGATGGAAACCAGCCGACGTGACAACGTGGCCCAGGTATTCCACTTTTGGACCCATGAAGGTGCACTTGTCAAGCTTCAGCTTCAGACCGGCTTCCTTCAAGCGATGCAGTACTCGGCACAAGTTCTGAAGGTGATCCTTATCATTGCGCCCAGTCACCAGGATGTCATCGAAGTACACGACCACGTGTGGTAGACCGCGCATCAAGTTGTCCATCTCCCTCTGGAAAATCGACGGTGCTGAGGTTACGCCGAAAGGCAGGCGTGTGTATTGGTACAGCCCCCTTGGCGTGTTGACGGTCAGCAGTTTCGAGGACGCCTCGTCCAGCTCCACTTGCAAGTAGGCATCCTTGAGGTCGAGCTTGGAGAACTTCTCACCCCCACTCAGTCTGGCGAATAGATCCTCAACACGCGGTATCGGATAGTTCTCCGGCACAGTCACAGGATTCACCTTGACCTTGAAGTCACCACAGATTCGAATCTGTCCGTTGCGCTTGAGAATAGGCACAATGGGTGCAGCCCATTCTGATGATCTTACCGGTTGCAGCACTCCAGCGCGTTCCATACGGAGCAGCTCCTCGTTAACACGATCGATCATCGCGAACGGTACAGATCGAGGCTTGAAAAACCTTGGCTTGGCATTGTCTTGAATGGTGATCTTGGCAGCCACGCCCTTGAGAGTTCCAAGTTTGCCATCAAAAACAGTGGAGTACGCAGCCAGTACATCCTCAAGCGACGACACAGCATTGAGCTCTCTCGCATTGCATAATTCCAAACCAAGACCCTTCATCCAACCGCGCCCCATGAGGGACGGGCAATCACCAGAAACAACGTACAACACCTCCTCGCACTTCCGGTTCCCCAGCTGAACAGTCACAGGCAAACTTCCTAGTACAGGAGACAGTTCACCTGAGTAGCTCTTCAACACAACAGTTGAAGGCTTCAGACGTGCCGACGGAAACTTTCGGTGAAATGTGTCCCCAGATACGACGGATACACTTGCTCGCGTGTCAACTTCCATTAGCAGCGAAGTTCCGTTCACCGCGACTTCCACGCGGTATGGCTGAGTAACTCCTGCAGTGCGTTGCAGACTCCACAATTCGTATACCTGAAGCGCATCCGGTCGCTCATTGGCTCCATCACACCTGGCATCGTTCACGACATGCACAGATTTGTTCACAGACGGCAGCGCCGCTTTCCTGGTATTTGCTACATCTTTCGCTCTCCTGGTGTTTGTCGCATTTTTTCTCCCCTTGCACACACGAGAGAGATGACCCTTAATCCCACGGTTGTGGCAGACACTGTTTAGATGTCGGCACTGCGTCGCCAGATGCCCGCCACCACAGCGAAAGCACAAAATGGCCGTTTCTTCTCGCCTCGGCTTCGTAGAGTCACGTGACACAGCGTTGGTCGGCGCGACAAAGGGCGCGGGCGCCGTTGAAAGCACTTGCGAATCCTTGTTTGCCGCTTCCATCGCGATAACCGTTTTCTTCGCCATGTCAAGCGTCAAGTCCGGCAGCTCCAACAGTCGTCTCTGCATCGATTCATCGTTAATTCCCGCCACTATACGGTCGCGCAGCATTCTCTCACGAAAGGTGCCAAACCCGCATTCATCGGCCAGCTTGTTCAGGGCTGCGAAGTAGTCAGCAGCCGCTTCACCCGCCTGTCGTGTTCTGGAGTTGAACTTGAATGAGGCAACAACTTCCGACGGCTGTGGCGAGAAATGCCTCCCGAGGACATCAAAAATGGTAGTCAAACTTGCCTCGCACGGCTTCACGGGCGCCAGCAGATTCCGCAGCAAGGTGTATGTGGCCGGGCCACAACACGTGAGCAAGACAGCTCGTTTCTTGTCATCCGGCACATCGTTGGCAATAAAGTACTGAACAGCTCTCTCTCGGTACTCGTCCCAGTTCGTCTGCGTGTCGAACGGCTCTAGCTTGCCGACGCCTGGCATTTCCGAAGTACAGGAACGCTTCAAACAGTTCAACACGTGTTCCTCGTCGCCATTGTGATGTCCGAGCCCCGCGCGTTGCGGGCGAGCGCCAGAGAACGAACAGCCAACACAGAGTCCGGTGAACGACTGCCTTCATTTTTGAAATTCCAGGGTGGCCTTCACGGAGTAGACGCAGCACTTGAGGTTGCAGTGTACTAGGAATAACCACTCGCGAACCCAGCAGGATGCAATTTTCTTGGACGCTCATTTGCGTTGTGCGATTGGCATATGGCTTTAGCACAGGATCCCGCAGCTCTGTTCCAGCCCACAGTGCCTCGCGAACCTTTGCTAACACAGGGTCTTTGTAAGTGGCTTCCGCCACAACATATACGTCCATCTGACCCTCTGCGGCTCACTTCTAAGCTTACCTGATCTTAGAATCCATTCCGTTACCCTAACGGACCATCTGTTCTCTGGCCTGCGCATTGCATGCAATGGACATGCCAATTTTTCCTTGATTTCGACTTGAATGTCATTAACTCCCGTTTGTTCTCCTTTCCATCCTACCTTCTTCCTTTCTCTTAACACTAAACCCATATTTTCCTTGCCATATCTCGCTGCGCTGTCTTCAACTTAATTTCAGGCGTTTTCACCCCACCGCACTCCATCGAGCCTGCTAAATACCCTACGCGTGCACGGTACAGGACGAAACTGCCACAGCTACCCTTTGGCCGCATCGATACTCACTGCGAAAAAGTAAATGATGTAGACCACTTTTTCTCGGGTGGAGGCCATTCTCGTACTTCTTCGTCCTCTTCTTCCTCTGAAACGAAGAAGGAGCGAGCGGAGGCCACGCTGCATTCTTGTTGTTGTTGTTAGCCTATCAAAAGATGGCACATACCCACACTGGGGGATCGGCCAAGAATCGGGTGGCTGTTCACCTGAACGCAGTTATTAAAAAGGAAGAGCACGTGGGAGTGCAACACCGGTGAATTCTTCCTCATGAACAGTAAAGAGATGAGAGTTTGGATTTCAAAATTATAAGAATAGTAATAAAGAGACGGATTAAATAATAATGATTAAGTCAAAATGTAATAATTGATAGAAAGGAAAATTTTGGAACACTTAGCAAGGCAGTCGGTGAGATTCTATTAGGAAATTTAGAACAGCGGTACAAACAGATCTGTGGCTGAACCCAAATGTGGTGGCGCCAAATGATAGCAAGAGCGGGCTGCTCAAACTAAGGCCAAGATGCTGCAAGGGCTCCTCCAGCAACCTTTTTCTCAGAGAGTTGAATCGGCGACAATACAGCCAAAAATGTTCAATAGATTCTGGCTCACGGCAAAATGCACAAAGGGGAGAGAGCGCCAAACCCGACTTGCGTAAATAGAAATTTATAGGGGGGATGCGGCAGCGCAGCCTCGTCAGAGATACTTCAAGCTGCCGAGAGCAACAAATTTTCCTGTTCCAATAATATTTTGAGGTGCTAATAATCCGACGATGTTAAAAGTGGTGTGTCTTGCGTGCTTAAAAACGCACGTCGCCGAAATCTAGATGCTGTAATATAGGCTGTAGCCGGGATGATTGGCAACACGGGGCCGCTGAGGGAAGCCTTTGCGAGATTCTTTTGGCAAATAGTGCTATCATCATCATCATCATCATCATCATCATCATCATCATCATCATCATCATCATCATCATCATCATTGTCCTGCTTGGGTGTCTCGCGAGACTGTGTGAGAGACGAAACGGAAGAGTCGCTTTGCACAAAATAATCAATTTTTTTTGCGTTTTCTTCACTGAAGTTGAAAATGTCTTATCTGCTATATGCCGTCTTACCCTGGCAGCACCGTAACAGAAAAGTGCATGTTTTGATTCTTTAGAGCTCGTTGCAAACTTGTCCAAAGTGCTTGCCTCGACATTTTTTCTAACAGTTAGACGGACACATAATCTACTGGCTAAGCAGAATAAGACAAAGCAATGATTTTTTTTCAACAGTGTTTACTTGTTAAAGATGAAGTGTTTCATGATATTTTAGAAGACAGAAGTAAATACACTTCTGACGATGCGATTGTTGAATTGCCCCCAGCCAACGTAATTTTACCAGCTCTTTCTTTCGAGTTATAGTGACAGCCCTTAAGGCTACGCTACCTGCTTATGCGGCGTCGATGTCATTAGCGTAACACAGCAGGTGTAGTGCGCCACGACCAATGATTATCAAAAATATTCTGAGATCACGAATGACTTCTTGAGAGCGCGGCACTCTGTCAAGGATAAAATGATGTCACGCATGATGTCATGGCCACGCGCTAGGCTGATATGTCACACCGGACTGACGTGTCACACATGACGTCATGACAACGGGCCATGCTGATTGGCCAGAGTGCCAATCAGTGATTGGCCCACACAGACGTCACTTGTGTTCTAGTTGGATGAATGCGGATACATTTGTGAGCGACCGTGCGTGACAGTGAGTGTTTACTACCCGCAGTTACTCTGCCGGTCATCGGCGTTCCGTTTAGCACCAGGTGTCGCTGAAATTCGCATTACCGCAGAAGTAAACGTCGGGAAAAAATTTTTACGCATTTATCCTGTTCCTGCCATTAATCTTTATTTTCTTCTCTTTAAAAGAAATTGGTTAACTTGAGTCAGACCTGTAATTCCATTCCTAGTATCAAGAATGCGCCAGGACCACGGCAGCTACTCTATAGCGGGCCTGCAGGATCACGCTGGCACATGGAGCCCTGTACTGAGGATTCCACTCAGGAAGGCAAGAATACTGTTTTTAATTTTTCCTCCTCCTCCTCTCCTCCTCCAAGGTACCTTTTCGCAGAAGAAATAGAAGAAGATGCTGTTCATGACAAGAACGCACATTCGTTATTTGTGCTCCGCTTGTGCGGTAAGTTGCAGCACCGCTGCTTCGTGTTTACATCGACCACCTTTGATAACATAGACATCGAATAGGGTACTGAAGGTTACGGGAAGCTTTTGTCCACTCCATCTCATACCCACTCGTTCCCAGAGCTTCGCACGTTGCCGGCCCTGCATACACACACGCATGCGCCCGAAGGTCGTTAGGTCGTTGTTTGGGGTTGCTATATGCATACAAAAAAAAAGGTTCTAGATAAGCGAAGCCCCAGTGGGAATCATGCGAAGGAATACACCGCACATCGCTGCCAGCCTGTAAACCCGAACCAGGCAAACTACTGGTGTACACTGATATCGAAAGTCGCCTTTGGATTTCTTGAGTATCTGTACTTATCCTAAACATAGCTGGACGAGTACTTTTTTGTTAATTCGGTTAGGGATCGAGTTTTCCATGTACATCTGGTGGGTACGAGCTGGTCTGGTCGAGCTAAATGTTCGGTGTGTATCCTTAACTGCCAGGCGGGCTTTCTATCGTTGACGTTGCTTTAACAATTTCAAATTGCATTCATTTCCAGCAACGCATTAGTGTGGCCCGCGAAAAAAATCAGTGATGGCTCTTAGGAAACTGGGCAAATCACAAGCTTAGAAAGCGTACATTAAAAATTCTGGTCTCCAGAAAACAAGCACCTTGAGCAGAAAAAGTTGACTAAATGCTGATTTTTCATGCCTCTAAGTAAATACTTCTAGTCCTCCGTCGCGTTAAGGTGTTGGAATTGTGGACGATATGTTACATATAGATATGCAGTTTTCTGGTGACCATCGCTTTCATACTCCTTCAATATTAAAACTAGATATTTCCATGTTAAAGCTGTTCTCAGGCTTCGAGGGAGACCATTGCTGGGAGTCCTAGAATAACTTTGACCACATGAACATTAAAGTACACTAGAAGCAGTGCGGTATGTTTTTTTGTTCGTTTAGGCGCTGTGGGAATGCAACTGCCGTTGTCAGTAAGCCTACGCTTGAGCGTGTGATCAGCAGCCAGGCGCCAGCCAATCGGGGTCTGATACCACATAATTGTTCGCATGTCGGAATGGCTCGCGATTTACCCGTAACCGATGTGGCCCGAGAGCTTTGAACAGCCGGCATCAACTCTACCTCGTAAAAAACCGTTCCATTTTTGTGAAACAAAACACAGACTGCGCCTTGAAAGTGTTCATGTTATCGCGTGGTCAGAGCACGGTGTTTATGTTACGCCACAATTACAAAATCTTTAATGTCTTCTTTAGGTCCTAAACGGCTGGTCAGTTTGGCAGTACCTTCGCGGCTTTTACAGGAAGCTTTACGGTAAGTATAATAGAGCAAGACCACCCCGTATGATACATTGGTGTTATTGGGAAAAAGCTCGGAAGAAGATCTTTTATCCAGGCGAAACAGCGCATCAACATGAGGACGACACACATCTCTGCACCTCGTCTTTTCTTTGGTCCTCGTGCTGATTGGCTGTTTCGCCTAGGTATACGTCTAACCAACTTGTCCATCAGCTTGTGTTGTTCAGGCTTACATCTCTTAAAACCCTTTTGTTTCAGAGTCGTTCCGTTAATAGCAGCAAAGAATTGGCCGTTGTGCATCACATCTGAGCTTGCACCACTTTCTTTGCAGCCGGAGGATGGGTGTTTGACATCTTGTTCGGGACTGAGTGCGCCTTCACCCTTTTCTGGGACGTCGTCTTGTTCAAGACTCTACGAAGGAGGGTTAGTGGCGCCTGCGCAAAAGTGGTTCTCTTGAACATCGCTTGTCGCCGCTACAATATCGTTCTCTTAAATAACATCCCGCTAGCTGACTCAAGATACTGTTACCTACGAGCTTTGGCTTTTAAGACGCGGTGCAATATTATCGCTGTATCTGGGACTGCTATAGTTGTACATCACGAAGAAATTGCAGAGAAGTAGTGTTCGCATTTCTGGGGGACCCTTTCCTGCATCTTTACCTCATTGTTTTTTTTTGCGTCAGGCTGGCTCTTTGCTTGACACTGAAATTGAAATGTTCCCATTAGTAGATTCTCATTTCACAAATAGGCCCGTACAAGACTGCACCTTTAAAAAGAAGCCAAATAAGTCTGTATGCGTGCGTGCATACAAACGCGTTTTGGTCACCTGTAGGAAATAGAAAAAAAGCTACATCTTTAAACTCTGTGACCAATTTTTTTGAGATTATACTCACTGTCGAATTTTGATGTAGTTATTTTCAATCTCTGTACCACTCTCAGGTGAACCCAACATGGGCGGACCATGATCCCGTAAGTGTTGAAGTCCGGCACTGCCAGGAAGCTTAGCCTTATAACGGTGCCCCTAAAAGTCGATGCTCCCGCAGCCGATCTCAAGAATTTAGCTGTTTAAATAACACTTTCCGTAATTTTAAAATTTTTTTAAAGGTAACTGTTTTTCGATACGACGAAATTCGCGGCATAATGACGTGTTGTGGCTCTCGTCGACTGCAGATAACAGAACTTGTATTGCATTTGCCAGCTCGCACCCTGAGTGGGCATACCGGTAAAGAACAGTTGATGCAATTTCAAACTGTGTGCCCCAAAGCAGGCGTCATCATCTGTATCGCAGGACAAGATAGTTCGCACGCTGCTCTGGTTCCTCCGTGCAACCACTGTCGCTGCCTGCGTCTGCTACGCGGGCGCTCTGTGCGAAATGTTTGTCTACATGAAGCACGTGAGTGCCACCTTCTGTTCTTCCAGTGTGGTTCCCGGTTATTTCCCGCGTTTGCGTCTGTACGCAAACGACATCTTTCTAAAAAGCCACACAGAATCTTGTGCGCTGTGTTGTACAGCCATCTAGGCCGATATAATCGGAAATTCTTTTTTTGAAGTTCTATTTCATGCGATACTAACTCCGTCCTTAGATTTACCAGTCGTGGCGATAACGTCAGCGCATAACGCTGGTGCCAGTAGAGGTGGTCTGAAGGAATTATTAGTTTAATGGACGAATTTGCTTTATGATTGGTCGGTGCTCATGCGCAGGTTAATCGGTCAGCCATAGTAGCCTATAGAAGGCTGCATCCAGAAGACTGTACACCGTTTGCCAATGCTTTGTGGGACAGACTTTGAACGAGCTCCGATATGATCGCGATGTCAGAAATGAAACGTTTAATGGAGGGTCAGTGGAGTCCTGTTTTGAGGCTTTCAGCGCGGAAGCACTACACCACGGGCTCAGAACCAATCAAGAATCTTGTGGCATGCATGATCTTGAGGGTGCAGAAATAAAATAAATATTTCCACGGCTGTGTTTCGAACCCGTGGTGGCGCGAACAGGTCAGTTTTGCTGGCCGCTGCACGAGAGCAATATATGCTATCGCCGCAGCTAATAACGCCTCGTGTTACACTGGAACCCACTCGCGCTGTACATTCCCCATCGTCGTCTTCACCAACTTCCATGTGCGGCACAAACAGATCAGCTTAACGTCCACCAGAACTTAACCTGAGTCTAATATCGTCGCGACACGTTCCTAGGACCCAGCAAAGCAAAACCATGAGCCAACCAGGATGAACACATGCTTTCACACGTCTACTGGGTTTAAATGAGTAGTTAACGGTTAAACTGAGTCCGGTCCATATCGAATGTGTCATTCTTTTTTTTCCATAAGAAATGTCTTTATAATGTATGATATCTTGCTAATGTTCGCGTTATACTTTTACAGACTTCTATAATGCTATAAATACTTTTCACAGCAATGTGATAATCCCTTCATTCTACTTGGACAACAGAGAAAACAGCAGCAGCCGTAACACGAGACACAAAGAAACTTGGATCACTTCGACACCAAGAACTTACTCTAGGAACCAGTCCTTAAGTTACAACCTTCTCGTCTTGGTAAACAAACTAGGCCATGGCAATTTTGACATTATCAGCAATTCAAAACACAAAATTCGTGACTACTGTCGTGACAATTTTTGTCTGCGGAAGAAGCACACACATTATTTTCCTTGTTCATTGTTTGGGAAATCTGTACTATATATTCTAGTTATTTGCAAACATTTGCTTTCAGTGCATGTGTGTATTGCGATTTCTTACATGTATGTTCGCGCTTAGCGTAAGTGTGAATCTGTATGACCTACCAATGACATTCCCAATTGATGTGAATGATGTGACGCTCGTCTTCCTTCTGTACTGCCGCTATCCGAAGGAGTCGGGACCTTCACTCACGCTGTTGCCACAGCTTTTAGTCCCGACTGTTCCTTTGTAAGAAAGGAAAATAAACTTGAACTACGTTAAACCCTACCACTTTTTGTTAAGTGTCCAGAACATCACTGTCTGTTGATGTCACACCGAAGGCACCGAATGAGCACTTTTAGGAGCTCCAACTGGTGTTATGTCCTGCGATGAACGGCACGCTAGCAGTTCGCAGCAATTCATTGGTAATTTTGCACCTGCCGAGAGCGGAAGTAGACCTTTGCAGGACGCTGCTGCGTCGCAATTGAAAGATTGTTTGCGCGTCCTTGAGCTGCCAAAGCTTTCCTCGGCATCGGCAGATGTGCAGTGTTTGGGTGCGACGTCTCCAAAGGACCTCACTCGGATTTACCGCTATTCGGACTGCTAGAGAAAAAAAATAAAAGCCGACTGAAATGAAAGCCCTTTCACGAAAAGCTCCCGTTGTCTTGAGCTTCGTGCTGAACAAAGCCGAAATAAATATACCCAGCAAAAGCACGCGTAGTTTAAAAATATCATACCCAGCAATACTGGACAAATGCATTTTTGAACGGGAAACTGTTTATGAACGCAATTTTACATATCATATAAGATTTAACTGTAACAATCAATATATCCGCAGATCACCCGACTGCAGTCCTGTATCTTTTTTTCGATTCACGTTTTCGCTATCGTCAAGAGCGTTCCCCATTGATTTTCTGTGGCAGTCTTAACTGTTCGATGTGATCGCTGGAAACTCTTTAAAAGAAAGATTTTGCTACATATAGGCAGAATGGACCATTATCTTCAATATTTCTATAACAGTGTCTTACAATTTTCTAGTTTTCAAAATTTTTGCCCGAGGGAGCTGGACATGTCTTTCTTTTCTGTCGAAGTTGATCGGAAAGGTATTGAATTACTGCCGCCAAACAGCTGCTGCATCGCGTAAGTAAGCAATGACTTACGACTTCCTGAGGCAGCTTTCTAGGAAGGCAGTGACTAAATGTTATCGTTTCAGTTTACACAGAGACAATACCCACAGTGTTCCTCTTCTTCATTTTGCATGCTTTCCTGTTATTTCATTGGGTAGTGCTTTATCGGCCTACAGGAGTCCGCAACAAGTTAAGCGCGGCGACCGAGAGTCAAACTTGACTAATTTGGAATGTTGTTGGTCGAAGGTTCACGCTTTTACTTCGTTTACGATGCCGCGAGGTAGTTGAGGGCGCGTTCTCTCACGGTTACCTAGGAGACAAAATGCTTCTGAATCAAGCGAAGTCCGGTTGGTGTGCTGCGCATCTTAAAGTTTCCCGATATTCAGGACTGTAGTGCACACAAAGCATCAGAGGCAGCCGTTATTCATGTACCATCTTAGTATAACAGGTAAAGGGCTTTGTATGAGCAAACTGAGCTCATGGCACGTCTCTCTCTCTCTCTCGATGCTGTCCACAGGTGGATTTCGTCCAGCTTCGTAAGGATTACGGTGACAATGCCACCAGCATCCGTAGCTTGAAGGTTAGCCCAAGTGTATACGCTGCAAAAGCCTGCAGGGCTATGTATCGCATATTTTTTTTCTAAAAAAAGTTTCTCAAAAATGCTCTTCATGCCAATCATGTCGAGATTGTAGCGAAATGTTCGCACGTACTTTCTTACGATGTCGAAGCACCCATGTCGATGAAGATGCTGTCTTCGTTAGTTTTCCCAGGGCATTACTATCAGTAATAGTCGGAGAAACGTGGCCGTATCAGCGGCAGAAGATAGTTAAGGACTTCTGGAGGATCGTTAGCGTACAAGTAACAAAACACTCGCTAATGGGCAGTGGCATTCGCTTTGCCCTCGCTTAAAAAGGGCGCTAGCATACAGTAGGTATTTCATGTGGCAGCATTCAGACTCAAAACGGCTGCAGTTTCGTCACAGTGCCTCCTTTGAAGCGTTGGCGACACGGTGTAGATGAATTTGCACGGCAAGCATAGCCTCCAACGAGCAAACATTGACAAATGGCGTAGGCAGCAAAACAAACATGCTCTGAACGTGCGTGTTTGTGGAGCAGACCAATTATATAGATTTGAACGGATTGCTCCTTAATTTTGAAAAGTAATGCATGTAATGCGGCTGACAAACATTTGAGAAGTTGTGTATATTAATGCCCGCGGCTACATATGGTGTTCGTCTTGGATCCTGTTGTTTTCATTGACTTCATTTCGTGAGCGCTTTTGTGTTTATTGTTTTTACTGTCAAAGGTATTGCGGTATTTTTGCAATAGATTCAGTATTGGCATTGTTAACAATTATTTCTTCTGTCCTTCCACATGAAGATTAGAAATCTGCGCAAAGAACGGAATGCTGCTGCGGTATTTGCTCTGATCTACTGTTTTGTGTATCTATATGATGTGTAGCGATTTGTAAAACTGATTTTTTTGCCTGTGCTGTAAGGGAGGCATGTCGCAGCCAGGCACTTTCCGGGCCTTCTGCTATGCATCCGGAGGCAACCTGTGTGACATTCCCTCAAAGAAAGAAAGAAATGCATGATACGCGGAAAGAAAGAAAGGATTTTCTAGAAAGAAAGGAAAGAAATGAAGTAAATAAATAAAGGAAAGAAAGAAATGAAGAAAGAAGGAAAGAAAGAAAGAAAGAAAGAAAGGAAGAAAGAAAGAAGGAAAGAAAGAAAGAAAGAAAGAAAGAAAGAAAGAAAGAAAGAAAGAAAGAAAGAAAGAAAGAAAGAAAGAAAGAAAGAAAGAAAGAAAGAAAGAAAGAAAGAAAGAAAGAAAGAAAGGAATAAGGAAAGAAAGAAAAAAGCAAGAAAGGAAAAGCTTTAGAAC
Source organism: Amblyomma americanum (assembly GCF_052857255.1). Lineage (NCBI taxonomy): Eukaryota > Metazoa > Arthropoda > Arachnida > Ixodida > Ixodidae > Amblyomma > Amblyomma americanum. The sequence goes on along the minus strand of NC_135498.1, from coordinate 17,392,752 downwards.
CATGTGTGCAGACTAGGCCTCTCAGCTGGGCTTAGGCCTCTTACATTCATGAAGCGGTACAATAAAAATTGTTAACTGTGCGATGTCAGCGCACGTTAAAGATCCCCAGGTGGTCGAATTGTCCGGAGTTCTTCACTACAGCGTCCCTCATAGCCTCAGTCGCTTTGGGACGGTAAACCCCCATTAAAAAAAAAAAGGTAAACACTTTCGAGATGAAAGCGTCGATGCAGGGAATAGCGAGGCATGGTGAGGAGGGGTGCTCATTAAGACGCTGTTGTTCTTTTCGAAACAGACTTGAACAAGTTTGAGTGCAAACTGGCGTGTTTAATTACTCTAACTATAAACATCTCATGTTCGAAAAGCGGCACGTAGAATGTCTATGACAAGTAGACAACGAAAACACAACCTAGCACAACACACTTTTCTTTAATCCGAGCACTTGCCACGACATAACTTGGCGTTGCCAGCATACTATAGATAGCATATTGTAGGCTACTTTTATTTATGAACCGCGTTTATACTGTGGGCCGCAGGTGTCGTTCGTGACGGGGAATGGTGCGTTATATACGGCCACTATGCTAGCCAAGGTAAGTCGACACGGAAATGTTGTTCACAGCTTTACCAAACACAGCAGAACTTTTGTGCGCATGTTGAAAGATTGCACACGTTCATAACAAGCCCGCAGGAGCCGTTCAAAGAAAGTATTCCGCGAGGAGATACCATGGCGTCATCTACGTGTAGAGCTGAAGCGTCAGTTCTAGTTCACTACTCCTTCTGCCTAGCTTGTCGGCTTCGTGGTCTTAATTTCTACACAGGAGTGGCCTTCACAATATGTCTTCAGGCCTTCAGTCGTATTCAGATTTCATATTCGTTCTTTGAGTGTTATCCTGCGGCTATTGTCGTGCTGTTGTAGGGTCAGGCTCTGTGACCATTGGTCGGTGCCGATTCCAGCCATTGGGTAGCTCGGATGAAGAAAAGGCGATTAAGTGAGCGAAAAAAAAACGGTTTATATGCAGTAATTATAGAGGAATTTGACACAAGAAGCACGCAAGGCGGCCTCAACTTGATTATTGGGTGAACAGACAGAATCTGTCTCGATCCGATACTGCTCGCGTGTTCCACAAATTCTTTATAGTAAAACTCTCGAGGAAAACATAAAAAGCATAAAATACATGAGAGGAAGCCTGCACCATCTAACGCCCCAACCCTGATCCAACTTTGCAAGGACGTGTCCGGGAATGTTGGCGGTGAACTTCGCACACGATCGTGGGCAAGTGAGAGACATTTCTCTGCGCCGTCTGCTCTGGCGCCCAGCTGTACGACTTTTGTTTCTTCTGGAGGTAGGCCTCGGAAGACGCTCCAATGTCAAAAACAACAAACAGTTCTATCCCATAAGAGACAAAAAAATCTATAAATAAAACAAACAACAAGTTTACTGGCACCGAAAAAAACACATTAAGTTTTGGCGCCCATCTTATTGCATCCGCACTTCTGCACACTCACACCCGCACTACTCGAGACGCGCACGCTTGCGCGATGACTCATCCGGTGGATGAAGCGTTCTTCTCCGTTTGCTTCCTGTGTCGCAATCGCCATCGCTAGCACGTTGACTCGATCTGACATTGATACCTACACTTCTCTGGTTGAAGGGTGCAGTGGCCGCTGCAAGTGCAAAACACGCATGGACGCGACCAGCTCAAGCATTGCACTCATGCGGGCAACAGATGCGACGAATAGAAAGTAATAGAAATAATTACGAGGAAAGATTCGCTCACAGACGGCTATTGCATGCAATAGCCTCCAAAGTGGGCCTCGTTGTTGCGTCAGGAGAAGCCTGTGTTTTCCAGACTTTCAATGAACATTGCAAGGAACGAATGTTGTTTCGATAACGTGTAATGGCAGCGCGTTTGCGCTGTCTGTTTTTCGCATCTAAAAAGTTTTTGTTTAATGACTGAAGGTGGTAAATTATTCTGATATGTGACAGCATTGAATGGCGTTAGTGTTGGGAAGCAATAAAGGGCAGCCTTAAAAATCGCGGAGTGTTGCCCATGTTTCAGGCGACTGCTACTTCGCATAACAAACACCGGTGTGTAGGCTGGCCAGTTGCCACCCTGTTAAAGTCGAAACAGGGAGCTTACTTCGGATCATGCATAATTGGTGAGCTGGCCGGAAAAAAGAACGCGAAGCATAAGTGGCTGCAGGCAGTTTCTGCATGCTCAGAAAGACTCACTTAACAAGTGCTCTCATTGTGCCTCACGAACTAAGTATTAGCTTTCGAGGCCTGCCTCGTTCTAGCAGGCAGAAAAAGGCGCGAAAAAAAAAGGATCCTGAAAGAGAAGATACTATAGCCCGCAGAGGTGGCTCAGTGGTTAAGGCGCTTGTGTACTGAGCCGGAATACCCGGTTCGAACCCGACCGCGGCGGCTTCGTGTGCTGTGCGATGCAAGTCCACGTTAAAGATTCCCTTACGGCGCAGTTAGGGTGTCCATCGAGATAGGGGACAGTTAATGCGCCATTTCATTTCCTCAAGGCCAATTTTCATTTTTTTTTAGTTTTCTGGCAGCAGCCTTTAGCTTTCGATGTCAACTCTGACTGGGTTGAAAACAAAGAGCCGAGAATATGTTCGAACGGTAGAGGCACGTACGTCACTGAGTAGAAGCATCCAGTCCATTTTCATTCAATGCCCTGAACATTTTATTATAATTTATTCCATTATAAAGAAGCCATGCTGCCTATGAACTGAAATTAAGCCTAGCTGTGCTCTCCACACTGGTTTCCGTCCTGGCATGGATGCGTTTAAAAGGTTGCTCGAAAGCCCCTCAGAAGTTATTCTAGCAAAGAACGTTAGTTAACGAAAAATTAGATATCGTTTCTCACCATGACAAACTAAAAGGACACATGCTAATTTTTTTTGAAGCGATGTTTATTGCCTCAGGGCATAAAAACTATGAAGTGAAAGATGAGTAAGATGCTTAAATAAATGAAAAAAGTTGAGCTGATCTGATGAAATCAAGAAGTGAACGATGATATCGACCCTGTGTCCATGCAATATATGAATCCGGATTGTCCGGTGAGAGTCCCACTGACGCCAGGTGCCGAATTCTCGTCGGCTTCAGCGCCGGGCAGTTCCACAACAGGTGGTGGGATATGCTAATTACTCGTCACGTTTCTCGATTTCGTGGGGTGTGCTACCACCTCCCTTCGGCGTAAATTTTCCAAGTCCGAGGAATTCAAGATTGCGGCCTCCAAAGTAAATCCATATAGCAACCCAATTGGCGATTGACTGGTGACGTAATTAGTATATCGAATTGGTGATTGATTGGTGACTCATTCATATCAATTCTAGTAAACCAAACAGCTAAAGCTCGTTACTTCAACGTCTTCCAGACGGTGGCGCCATCTTTTTTTTCATCCTCAACAAGAACAAAGCAGTGACAGTAATAGTCAAACATGTCAGCGTGACCAATAAGCGCGGCAGCTAAGCGTGACAGAAGTACGAAAGCATTGTTGGAAGGGGCGCGAGAAAACGTTTAGGCATCTAGGTGTAGAGCATATTCCCCAACTAAAAGGACACAAATTTTTCCTCCTCCACAAGAAGGAAGAAGTAGCAGTAATAGTCAAACATGTCAGCGTGACCAATAAGCGTGGCAGCTAAGCGTGAGAGAAGTACGGGAGCATTGTTGGAAGGGGCGCGAGAAGAAGGTTAGGCATCTAGGTGTAGAGCATATTCCCCAACTAAAAGGACACAAATTTTTCCTCCTCCACAAGAAGGAAGAAGTAGCAGTAATAGTCAAACATGTCAGCGTGACCAATAAGCGTGGCAGCTAAGCGTGAGAGAAGTACGGGAGCATTGTTGGAAGGGGCGCGAGAAGAAGGTTAGGCATCTAGGTGTAGAGCATATTCCCCAACTAAAAGGACACAAATTTTTCCTCCTCCACAAGAACGAAGAAGTAGCAGTAATAGTCAAGCTTGTCAGCGTGACAACTAAGCGTGGCAGCTAAGCGTGACAGAAGTACGGGAGCATTGTTGGAAGGGGCGCGAGAAGAAGTTTAGGCATCTAGGTGTAGAGCATATTCCCCAACTAAAAGGACACAAATTTTTCCTCCTCCAACGAAGAAGTAGCAGTACTAGTCCAGCTTGTCAGCGTGACAACTAAGCGTGGCAGCTAAGCGTGACAGAAGTACGGGAGCATTGTTGGAAGGGGCGCGAGAAAAAGTTTAGGCATCTAGGTGTAGAGCATATTCCCCAACTAAAGGGACACAAATTTTTCCTCCTCCACAAGAACGAAGAAGTAGCAGTAATAGTCAAGCTTGTCAGCGTGACAACTAAGCGTGGCAGCTAAGCGTGACAGAAGTACGGGAGCATTGTCGGAAGGGGCACGGGAACGAGTTTAGGTAGATAGTGTACAGCGCATTTCCCTTTGCGTTCCTCCGCAGTTCAGCATCCTCTACGGCATCTACTGCTACTACCGGCGGTACAAAGACCACGGCGACAGCCTGGAGGAGTCTGAGGCCGCCATCGCCGACGCCATAGCAGAGCAGCCCGTCGCTTCGGTCTCCGGCCAGTCTTCTCACAGCGGATCGGGGACCGACAGTGCCGCCAGCGCAACACACGTCACAAGCCGCACGACTGATGGCGGACACACCGGGTCCTCTTCTACACAATCCAAGCACGGGACTAAAGCGCAGGCCTTTTCCTCAGCTAAGGATAATGTGCGTTAACATTTAAAATAGCAGCCCTGGAAATGCGCTAGTCTGGCGCCGTTTCAGTTTATGTGCTTCAAGATGTGCCGAAGAATCAATAAACGAGAACGAAACATATGAAACAAATGAAACATACGCACGTACGTGCAAGAACTTGTTCTGTTGTCCCTACCTTTGTATTTACTGCACTGGCTCCTTCGATATTAAGGATGAAATCAACTTGTCACACTGCTAAACTTGTGACACTGCTAGGAACGCTATCGCGCAGCGTTTACATAAGAGAGCTTTGGTGAAAGTAGTTCCTGAAATTCACAATTGATGTTTTGAGAATAGCGACGGCATACTAGCGTAGAAATGAGCTAGTTTATCAGGTTCCACCTGAGCATTCGCAATGGTAGCGGCGCAGTCGGTGTTCGGTAAACTGGTATATGTCTAGGCTACTGCTTCTCCGGTAAGTTAAAAGTCTCTGATGAATTCTTACGTAACACCGGTTCGTGATTACCGAGAGGCAATGCACTGGCCAATGGCAAATGATAACGACGATAGAACAGGCAAGTTATCCACACTGGCAAGCAGAATGTGGTCTGACGTACTGGCCAATCAGAAGTCGATCGTACGAACTATTGTGTATGATCAGCATTGTGAATCTAGCCTAAGACATTTATTTCTCTGGTACGTCAGATTTTTGATTAGTAGGTTGCATAATATCACCTGTATGCGTGGTCTGTATTGTTAAACCAGATGACAAATTAAAATATTGAAAAATCTAGCCCCAGTCATATCTCTCGCTCATATAACCGATGCTGGATGTTCCCTTTTTATAATAAGGTGTCACTACAATCGGACAATGCGCGAAACGTTTTACAAAGAAGATCCATTTTTTTTCTACATGCGGTTCCCGTGCAGTTCTAAGCTAGGTTGGAAAACATGACGAGTTATGTCGTGTCTTTTGAACATAAACTAGCTAGTGATGAATGTTGATGTTGATGAAGATGTTGATGAAGGTATCACTGTAAAATTTTTTGCCGATGATTGTGTCATTTATTCCGTCATCAAAAATTTTTCCTGTCAGCAACTACTAAATACCAATTTATGTAAACTCGCGGACTGGTGTGAACAAAGAGCGATGAAAATCAATTTTTCTAAAACTGCGTCAATGACAATTACATCTAAGAAACATCCCCTACAATACGCTTACAAAATTAGAGATCAATGCATAAATTCAGTCACATCCATTAAATATCTAGGCCTGACAATTACTACCAATCTTAAATGGGATATGCATCTCAGTGATATATGCCCGAAATCATTCAGGAAATTGTGCTACCTACGCAAGAAATTAAAAGGGTCCGCATCGAGCGTAAAGCTTGTAGCATATCGCACTATGATTCGACCAGTCCTAGAGTACGCCTCTATTGTGTGGGATCCGTACCATGTAAAAAGCATCGAGCAGGTGGAGCGCATTCAACGTCATGCAGCCAGGTTCATCTCATCCGATTACCGGAAACGTTCTTCCGTTACTAATATGCTGAGGCAGCATAAGTTGGAGCCGCTCCAGATGCGCAGACAGATTGCCAGGTTAAAATTTTTGCACTTACTACATCATAACAAAACAGGATTTCCACGTGATTCGTATTCACTTTGTGCACCACAAAGATCATCCAGGCTGAACCACACAAAAGTGATAAGGCCATACAATGCCAGGACTAAGCAGTTCCAAAAATCTTTTTTCCCGTGCACAATCGAACAGTGGAATCGCCTGCCTGCTTCGGTTGTTGAATGTACCAACATTAATACCTTTGAGCGTTCTTTGCAAGCTTACTTTTTGTAACCCTCTCCTGCCTGGGCAGCACTGCTGCCTGCAGTATTTTGAAATAAATAAGTAAAATAAAAATGAAGCTGCGAAAATACGCCAATAGTCCCGTCGGAGACAAAATAAAAAATAGCTAAAAGTTGAAACGAAGCCCCAGAAATTGTTCGTCAGGCTTCAAGCAGACAAAATATAAAGTAAAAACCAATAAACAAAAAGGTTTTGAGAAAAAACTGGGAAACATTTATAGAAACAAATTTTGGGCCACCTCCAAGGTCAAGCCGGCCACTTTACGTTAGTTAAAGCAAAGATAAAGATTACCGAAGAATCCTGAAGTGGACTCTGCGCAGAAGGAAGGAAGGAAGGCCTCAGACGTTGCGCAGAAGGACAACTATGCCTGATGATCACTTCTTTTTTGTTCTCTCCCGGCTCCCGCATACGTGTCGCATGAGCTCAAGAGCAAATAACCCACCTGAGAAGACGAAGACAGCATGAGCAGTGACTGCCCGCATGCACACTGCACCACACTATCGCTGCATTCAACGGGGTCTTCTGCAGTGGACAAGCATAGATACCAAAAACGCACGCACTCACTCAGACAGTTGCCGTGCAGAGCAATATTAGACGCACGAAATGGGGGCGCAAGCAAGCGACGAAAGGCTTCAAAAACATACGATGTATTTATTTATTCATTCATTCGAAATACCTTGCAGGGCTCAAGAGGACATTTACTAAGTGGTACAGAAATGGATGTAAGTACAAGAGGAACAAAACACGCAATACAAAGTGAAATGCAAGGGAAAAAAAAAGGGAAAGGAAAAGCATTTCGAATAGTAAAGCTGCAGGCAGAAAATTATATACTGCAGGAGCAAGGTACAAAATGTTCTAAGAGAAAGTAAACAAAGGCTGTCGTCATGATGAATATGTGAATGGTTGTGAAGCGCACGAAAAACAAAACATAATGCAGTACGAAATAAAAAAAAAAGGACAGAATAGCAAAGATTTATCAAATAAGGATGTCATCTTTGAATGCTTGATGGTTGGGGGTGGATGCGATAATGTCGGGAATATCATTCCAAGGAACGATAGGTCGCTGAAGTACGTAAATATAGATGAATTGAAATCTTAGGTACTATATATATATATATATATATATATATATATATATATATATATATATATATATATATATATATATATATATATATATATATATATATATATATATATATATATATATATATATATATATATATATATATATACACACTTATGAAGGGAGCCAACAGTCACCGAAACCAAGGTGCATAGGGGAACGTTATCTTTTTTTATTATTTTTTTAATGTGTTGTGCTTATCAGTGGGATAATATTACTTATGGTGACTTCCAATCGCAGAGTTGGAGCACTTCAGAGCAACGTTTTCTGCTCCTTTCGGAGCAACTGTATTCCAAACGCAGATCTGAGGCACGGATCGCGTCTTCGAATCGTAGACAGGGAGCGGTTGCCGCGCCGAGATTGCTCCGTTTAGCAGTCGGGACTGCTCCGCCGAAATCGGTGGATCCGACCGGAAGTTTGCGTGACGTTCTTATTCAGCGGCGATAGCGGCGCCCTACATGCTCTGGCCTGCATGCTCTGGCCAGAGCAAGTGTACTCCAATCGCAATTTCATGTCGCGCGCTCTGCGCCTGATTCAGGCGCTCTGTCATAGAGCGTGCAGACCGCTCCGGGCCTGCGATTGGAATTCACCATTAGATTCATAAATCGCTTAAAGAAAGTTACTTATAAAACAGCAGAAAAAACAACCATGCCGCCGGTAGGATTCGAACCCACGACCTCCGAATATCGCGTCCGGTGCTCTTACCAACTGAGCTACGGTGACGGCTGTCCAATCTGCTGCTCTCGTGGGCATTTATGTTTATCGGGTGTACGCCGCGGTGGCTCAGTGGTTAGGGCGCTCGACTACTGATCCGTAGTTCCCGGGTTCGAACCCGACCGCGGCGGCTGCGTTTTTATGGAGGAAAAACGCTAAGGCGCCCGTGTGCTGTGCGATGTCAGTGCACGTTAAAGATCCCCAGGTGGTCGAAATTATTCCGGAGCCCTCCACTACGGCACCTCTTCTTCCTTTCTTCTTTCACTCCCTCCTTTATCCCTTCCCTTACGGCGCGGTTCAGGTGTCCAACGATATATGAGACAGATACTGCGCCATTTCCTTTCCCCAAAAAAACTAATTATTATTATGTACGCGAACCTTGAGAGTGTTCAGAAATGCATTTAGTAAGCGCGACAAAAAGCGATAAAGTAAAAGAGGAATAAAAAGAACGTATAACGCGAAAGGCAAGGAAGTTCAGTCTGATTTGCGACGCGGGCCACCATCGTTCGTAGTAGAAATCTTGGAGGCCATGCCTTCAGCCGCTCAGGGGCGCTTTTAGACACGTCGTAGCACAGGAGCGGTAACACGTGGCCTGACTGCTCCTTCTACAATTGAACTCACGCCAAGCATCGCTAGCACAGCCCACAGCGGAAACGAAGCCCACATGTCCTCGCACACACGATAGCGCGTACCCTCCGTATCCACTTACCTACTCTCAGAACGGCTCATCCGGCTGCCATGGCCGGTGCTGTGGGGCAAAGGCAGCGCACTCCTGCTCTGGTTTCACGAGGCTTAGAAAAATAGGCGCCAGTCATCGACAAAGAGCTCATTCCACCAGGGGCGCTATGAGGAAACCATGGACGACGAAATGCCAAAAAATGGAGGAGAAAAAAAAAAGCTTCGGATGGACTCTTCTGGGCAAGTCATTTTCTGACATCAAACATATCTGCCCCGTAAAAGAAGCGTTCACAAAACACTCTGAACAGAGACGAGTAAAAAAAAGGAGTAAGCTCTTTAATAAATCCTTCAATAAATCAGGTGCAAGTAGCGCCCGTGTCTGTCTTTCTTTTTTAAGCGATGTCTATTGCCTCAGCGAACTTTGTGTCTTTTCGTGGTTGCGCTAAAAAGATGAATAGTTTGTCAGAAAACCAATTAGGCCAGCATGACCCGTCGCGTTGGCTCAGTGGTTAGCGCGTTCCGCTACTGATCCGGAGTTCCCGGGTTCGAACCCGACCGCGGCGGCCGCGTTTCGATGGAGGCGAAAAGCAAAGGCACCTGTTTGCTGTGCGATGTCAGTGCACGTTAAAGATTCCCAGGCGGTCGAAATTATTCCGGAGCCCTCCACTACGACACCTCTTTCTTCCTTTCTTGTTTCACTCCCTCCTTTATTTCTTCCCTTGCGGCACGGTTCAGGTGGCCGCCGAGATGTGAGACAAATACTGCACGATTTCCTTTCCCCAACAACCAATTTTCAATTTCAATTTTTTCGGCATCTATCTCTTTTATAACTGAGAGGCAAATGAAAACTATATCGTGAAATCTGCCTGTGATAGGTGGATCCCAGCTCAAAATTTCAGACGAAAATAGCGTAAAACTATCTGTTGCGAAAACTTGCCTTCATGCTCATGAGCCACCCGCAGCGGTGGCTCAGTGGTTAGGGCACTCGACTACTGATCCGGAATTCCCGGTTTCGAACCCTGCCGCGGCGGCTGCGTTTTTATGGAAGCGAAACGCTAAGGCGCCCGTGTGCTGTGCGATGTCAGTGCACGTTAAAGATCGCCAGGTGGTCGAAATTATTCCCGAGCCCTCCACTACGGCACCTCTTTCTTCCTTTGTTCTTTCATTCCCTCCTTTATCCCTTTCCTTACGGCGCGGTTCAGGTGTCCAGCGATATATGAGACAGATACTGCGCCATTTTCTTCCCCAAAACCTGTTATTATTATCATTATCATTATTATCATTATCATTATCATTATTATTATTATTATTATTATTATTATTATTATTATTATTATTATTATTATTATTATTATTATTATTATTATTATTATTATTATTATTATTATTATTATGCTCATAATAATTATAATTGTTTTTTGGGGGAAAGGAAATGGCGCAGTATCTGTCTCATATATCGTTGGACACCTGAACCGCGCCGTAAGGGAAGGGATAAAGGAGGGAGTCAAAGAAGAAAGGAAGAGAGAGGTGCCGTAGTGGAGGGCTCCGGAATAATTTCGACCAACTGGGGATCTTTAACGTGCACTGACATCGCACAGCACACGGGCGCCTTAGCGTTTTGCCTCCATAAAAGCGCAGCCGCCGCGGTCGGGTTCGAACCCGGGAACCCCGGATCAGTAGTCGAGCGCCCTAACCACTGAGCCACCGCGGCGGGTCGTGCGCAGGTGCCTTTCTGTGCGCAAGCCGCCGTGCCAGACCAAACACCTGCCGCCAGCAGTTTAGCCGTGTAGCCTAAACAGTCGCTGAGCAGAACTCCATCCAGTTTTTGTTTTCAGTAAAAATGGATTCTCTGGTGCCTTCTGGGTATGTTGTATTTGTCCCGCAGCAAAATACGTCTTTGTTGCTGAGAAAGCCGCATTCACAAATTTTCCCACCGCCCGATTCAAACTCGTGACATCTACACAGAGAGGGACTCAGTGATCAGTGTATGGAGTGAATGATGTTGTAGCCTAGCCGCAGAGATCTAGGTGAAAAACGCTGTGTGCGCACGCAGCTTACATCAGAAATTGACTGGCGATGGCGACATCTAAAATTTCATTTTTTTGCTTGTTTTTTATTATTAAAGCCCCGTTCACATTGAAAGCAGTGCCTTTGTCAATAGAACTCAGTAGAGTATAGATACAGGCGAAGTTAAGTTTGTTTTCTGTTTCTCTTTAAGGCATTCTTTCGCGCAGGAAAAGCGGGCACAGTTGTTCTAAAGTGCAACGGCTTTTAAACCCAGGAGTCGAATTTCCAGTTTTTTGTTTAAGACTGCTTGTTTGGTTTCAGAATGGAACCAGCGTTGGCTACGCCTTCGTGGGTGCCACGATTGATAAGCTCCGGGAATTTCGAACTAAACTCAAGGACGGTCTAATCTTTATCCTTCCAACAAGAAAGGTGCCAAAACTTTTGTCAGGGCTAGCTCGTTAAACGCGGAAGTTCACAGAAAAAACAGTGTAAGTATGCGAGCACAAGTAAGGCACACAGAAAACAGGTTTGCGCCCTTCCTGTCTTGCGGGTGCCTTTGTTGTGATCATACAATTGCGCCGTACGTAATTTGCTCCAATTATGCGGAGTATACGTTTGAATTAAGCGGTGTGTTAATTAATAGACTTTATGGTGACGGAATCGATACGTAAGTTCGAATAAACCGGAAATTCGATATAAGCGAGTTCGAATTACCGATATTCCACAGTATTCAAGAGCTGGCTTGGAAGCTGAAGTCCCAAAGACGCATCCTTGGCATGGTTCCAGGAGGGCGATGCTCCATCCATCTGTTCAATCACCGCTCTGCTTCCGTCGTGGTCTAACCAAACACATACCCACGCAGAACCATGTGCGTCACAGGCAGGCGCCTGTGTATGCGCTGCCCCCTCTCCCGCCCCCCCCCCCCCCCCCAACTTTCCTCCCCCCCCTCCCCAGCTTCGCTTCCCTCTAGGCACCCAAAGTGCATGCCTTGAGCATCTAAAGTTCCTCTTCAAGGACGCGTGATGAGGGAAGAATTATGTCTGGGCGTCCCGAGAAATTTAAGCAAACTGAGAGTTTGACTGCTGCCTTTTAGAAAAAACATCCAAGAATAACTGCTGTGGTTTATTGCGCGAAGCACGCAGCCCTGCGCTCGAGCCACACAGCGGATCAGCGTCAGGCGGGCCTAAGTTGTCTGGCTTCGAGTGACGTCCAGGCTCCAGTGTCTACTTTATATAACTGAAACGTGGCAGCGTTGCTGAATCAGCACGCGGCCACAGCCGGTGGCAGCAAATTAGGGGCAGAGTTTCTGGAAGCTGTTTGTAAGTTAGAAGGGTCTGCGCTTGGCTGCTGCTTTTGCAATTGCGTCTGCCTAGCTCGCGCTTGCCAGCAGTGCGGCGCATAAGTGCGGCGCAGAAGAATGGCATAATAATAATAATAATAATAATAATAATAATAATAATAATAATAATAATAATAATAATAATAATAATAATAATAATAATAATAATAATAATAATAATAATAATTGGTTTTGGGGGAAGGAAATGGCACAGTATCTGTCTCACATATCTCGGTGGACGCCCAAACCGCGCCGTAAGGGAAGGGATAAGGGAGGGAGTGAAAGAATAAAGGAAGAATAGGTGCCGTAGTGGAGGGCTCCGGAATAATTTAGACCACCTGGGGATCTTTAACGTGCACTGACATCGCACAGCACACGGGCGCCTTAGCGTTTTTCCTCCATAAAAACGCAGCCGCCGCGGTCGGGTTCGAACCCGGGAACTCCGGATCAGTAGCCGAGCGCCCTAACCACTGAGCCACCGCGGCGGGGAGAATGGCAGCCAGTTGTGATTTTCGCAAGACCCAAGTTAGCGGAATTCACGCACAGAGCAGTGAATGCGTAGAGAAGGATACACCCAATACTTCCTCTTGAATGTGTTTAAGTCTCCTTAGCATCACTCAGAGGGAAACTTGTATCGATTAGTGATGTGCAAAATTAATACGCTCTATTTTATGTCACAGCTGCCCGTGCCTGGCGCTGCGCTCGCTGAAGGCGATAGCTGCTGCTGGTTGAGGCGGTTATGGTAAGGGCAAGTAACGAAGCATCAGAATGCAGATTGCTGCTACGGCGTCTATGGTGAGGCATGTCACCCGCTTAAAACCAGTGCCAAGACGCATATCCGTGCTCATGGGCGGCGAATGCATTGGAAGCTTATTTGAAGTAATTAAAAGCGTGGCCGCTGGTTGAGGCGGTTATGGTAAGGGCAAGTAACGAAGCATCAGAATGCAGATTGCTGCTACGGCGTCTATGGTGAGGCATGTCACCCGCTTCAAACCAGTGCCAAAATGCATATCCGTGCCCATTGCCGGCGAATGCATTGGAAGCTTATTTGAAGTAATTAAAAGCGTGGCAGAAAAGTATGCTGATTCGAGTGCACACTGACAAATAATCGCCACATGCGTGAAAGCGCAAGCGTTTCGTCCTATGGACAAAACAATTGCAGAGCTCCTTACTACCGCTTCTAATCCAACACATCCTTATATATAGAGGGGTGGTAAAAGCATGGTAAGAGCCTCAGCGCTGAAAAAAAAAAAATAAATTTTCAGTCTGTGGTTTTGTTCCCCCGTGTTTTAATTTTTGCTCACGTTTATCATTTTTTTTCTTTCCAAAGACTCTTTTAGCTGGGCTCTTAATATTTTAAGCACCCAGATTGAGGACACCTGCTGCAGGCTTTTAATGTCTGCCTTCCTTAAATGCCCCAAAATTTATGCCTTCACTCCTAAGGATGCAGGTGCAGTATTCAACGCGTGCAAGTAATAAAACACACCTAGACCTCTCATCCTCCTCGGGGACAAGAAAACGGGCAGTGATAGCTTTGTCCCAGCTGCTCCTACCTCTAGCAAGAGCGAGGACAAGTCACGAGGAGGCCAAAAACGTGGTCAGCTCCCTGCCTTGCTCCGTCGCCCAAGTCCAGCTTTCTCGGGCAAAAAATTTTGAAAATTGGAAAAACTGTGATACACTGTTACGAAAATATTGAGGGTAACGGCGTATTATTACGATATGTTACAAAATCTTTCTTTTAAAGTGTTTCCAGCGATCGCATATCGAACAGTTAAGACAGCCATAGAAAACCAATATATTGATTGTCATAGTGAAATCTTCCATTATATGAAAGAATTGCGCTCATAAACGGTTTGCCGCTCAAAAATGGTTTTGTCCAGAATTGCTAGGTATGATATACCAAGGACTGGGCAATATGGTAATTATATCCCGTTTCTGTTGAACTATTTCGTTTGTAGCCATTGCATGCCGCGAGGCCACGTCCTCCGCATCTGCGAGAGCTGACTAACCGGGTGCGACCAGACGATAAGTTTGAAATAGAATCGCCGCAGAAGAGTTCCGCTATACTACACCAGCGCAGCTATCGGAGAGTCAGCGGCGATTGCACGCCTTCGGCGCAACGCCGGACCCATCCCCGCAGGGGAGGCGCGTGGAGCTGAGCCGGGTGTCACTTTCCTCGGCAGCTGCCGCCGTCGCCCAGGCTTCTCGCATTGTTGCGCTGAGCCCAGCCCTTCGCACACGACGCCTCATCCCGGGAAGTGCACCCCCCCCCCCCCCCTCTCCTCGAGAGAGAGTGTCGTCTTCACACACGCCCGCTCCCTCGCTCCGGTACACGCATTCGCGTTAGCGGGAGTCCATGCGAGTGAGTCAACCGGTCGATTGACTAAACTGTCGTCGCACAGCAACGACGGCGACCGCACTGTGACGTGGCTTGGTCTAGCTAGATTAATCGCGCTGTCAGCAATGTAGTAAAAGTGATGATGAAGATGGATTTTTATGGCGCAAGGGCATCTCTGGCCAAAGAGCGCCATGGCAAAAGGTATTTTCTTCTATTCGAGGTGGGGTCAAAAAAAACCATTTCCAAGCATTTCACCCCAAATAAGCCCAGCACCAGACCAGGGGAAAGCTTGTACCGATTATATCACCGGTGGGCACAGGCGGGTATTACCGGTGGGTAATAGTGTAACGCAGTCGCATGAATTTTTTTTCTCGCAATTTTGTAAGTTTTTTAACCGCCGCTCCGCACCCATTTCAAGTGCAACTGACCGAAATGTTTTCAAAAATGCTTTAGATACTATTTTATAACGAGATAATCGAGCGTATGTGCAACAGATTGGTTGGAACTTTATGACAGTGTTTTATAACGTGTTTGCCTGGAGGGTTTCTAAAAGTTTCCTGCTGTTGTAAGCCAATAATTTCTCGCGGACATCTGTTTCTGGATGTTTTTGGAGGGTTTGAAATTCATAAATTTGTTGTTTGGACTTCCCCCTATGTTCTGTATGTTCCTTCATTTTTGCATTTCAATTTTTGCCCCTCGCCAATGAGGTATGATGTAATTCAGTTATATAAGGAAATATATGCAAATAAACCAAAGTTCTAGCTAAATCAAATTAAGGTTATGTAAGTCAATAATTGGGCAGCGCGTGCTCAGATAGGACATATGCCGGCATTGTGAAACGCTGGATGCTCCTAGAGCAGCGAAGTACACAAGAGAGCGAGCAGACTAGCTAACGCACGCACCGAACAGGTGGCCTCGGCGATGGCACAGACAATTGGCGTCTGCACCTCCTGGACTACATTCAGCTATACTTCGAAGTCGACAAACACGGTCCCAGCCCTCCGTTGTACGCAACAGGTGCCGGCATTCGGCGATTTTAGTTTCTTAGGAGCATAATTTAACATTGTGTGACTGAACGCCAAGCGATGCGGAGCTGTTTTTTTTTTTTTTTGAACATAACGAAACCAGTCTCCATATTGGAAACACAAGAAGAGGAACACAGACAGCGCTGGTACTGTGTAATTCTAAGATTCTTTTCATCAAGACAAACCTTGATGTCAGGGACTGCGATTTTATGTTTTAATCACACGACATTAAAATCATTGTCAACAATACAGATTACAACACAATACTAAAATCACTGTTTTGAAACTGTTTCTACGAAAAAATATCTCGAGTAGCAAAACTTTTAATTACCTCTGTTTCCAAAAAAAGAAGGGGGGGGGGAGGGGGGGGTAGAAAGGCGGGATGTACAATTCAAGGCCAAAACTCGCCTTGACAGTAGATGTGAAAATGCGAAATAAACAGAAGGGCGCAGCTTCACAAATGGCCCAGCAGGTGTTCACTCAGCTCGTCGTCTGCACGCGACGGCTTGTCTAACGGAACCCGCATCCGACATGCAAGGCTTATTCATTCAGCGACGCGACGCGACAGCTTTCGCGCAGCCATGAAGGCCGGGTATGCACTCTATTCACGCACAAATACTTCAGAATTTTCTCTCAGATCTCGCCGTCGTAAGTTATGCCTGAGTACATGTCGGACAGCGCCGCGAGAATTACGTTACTGCATCGATATTCGCTGCAGCAAAGAACCCAGCAGCCATCCGCCGAAACGCCGCGTGCAAAAGTATCGAACGGTATGCTTCCGTGAAGCGCGGCGAGGAAGCCGAACTCGGCAGCCAATGATCGCATCTGCCAGTCGCTTACTTAGTCAGGCGTCTTTTAAAGCTAGGGAAGCGCGACCGTGGAGATTTGGCCGCTTCAGAGCCTGTCTTGGCGACTGCGTCAGCCGGCGTCGAAATGCCAGCGAAGGTCATGCACTCTGGGCCTGGCTTGTGCAGCATGTTGCCATACACTTTCGAACGGTCCCGCGCGTCAAACGACGCAGTGTACTTCGAGCTCACTACCAAACAACAAGCGTAAGGACTTTCTTTGGAGCTTTCGCTGACGATGGCGTAACATAGCCGTCACTGTCCTTACAAAAATGGTCTATAGTCCGTCAATAGACTTCCTATAGAGTCTACCCTATCGAAAAACAACAAAACATTCTCTGATTTTCCTGTAGTATTTTACAACCAGACAACGGAAATTTTTGTAGTAACGACAGGATTTTGGGTAGTATTGGGCAGCGTCCTGTCGTAATGACAGAGCCAGTTCTGTCGCAACAGACTACTTCGCAGTAACTACAGAAAAATTGTCGTAACGAGAGGACGACAAAAATTATGTTGTATATTGGGACTGGCTCTGTCGTAATTTTCGACTGGGTATTGCCTTCCTATCGATATGTCTTTTTGTCTATTCATAGTCTGTAGACTTCCTATAGACAAAAGTCTACTAAAAGTGCATGGTCATAGATTTATAGATTGTCTATAGACTCTCTGTAGGATTTGTATTGCCTATAGACTGTTCTCTAAGGTTTGCCTATAGAGAGTCTACAGACTTTATAGACAGAAGCCTATGGACAATCTATAGACTGCCTAAAGAAATTTCTGTAAGGGTGAGCAGTGAATGTGAACCGAAACCATGGCCTGTCTAGGGAAGATGCTGTCTATATAGACACCGTACGATCTATGGTAATGTGATCCAGGAACCCTTGTGCCATGGGGACAATATAGGCTACGTGATTTGGCGGCAGAGTTATCGCTGTTCAGTCTCATAAGCCCAAGGGAAGGCAAGTTGTTTGACTTTTTTGCTTTCTCAATTACAGCGCTAGGTTTATTGAGCATATCTTGTTGTAGGCAGTTTCGTAGTGTCTTCGACACCGCGGCGCGTCGCCATAGGGGAAATGAGTGTTCGCAGCGGCCTGTCTTCTGCTCCAAAGCAATGTAATATTGACTGATTGATCGCGCCGCCCCTCGGAACACGGTGGTCGACTCGAAACGGCCAATAAATAGAGGCTTTTTGCCAGCCGGGTCGGCTTGCATTAACTTGCAGCTGTTGACGATCCGCTGCCCCGAGGGACCAGGTGTGGGCGCGCACGTGGCTCTGCGCATTAAGTGCGGCATGCGCAGGAGGTACCCGGCTGTCCCGGTGCACGTTCACGCTAGGACGACTCTGTAGTGGTTAATCCGCGTTAGGTTATGTTGAATTCCAATGGCGGATCGAGAGCGCTCCGCCGGATCACAAACGGAGCGCGTAGTTCAGGCGGAGGTCACTCCCTCCCATTTTGCCAATGGAATGCATGCGCTCCCGCGGAGGCACTTCAGCGCAAGAATAGCTCCAAGTTCAGGCAACATGGCGGCGCCCTTCAAAGCGCGGCCTCTCGCTTCACCAGCGATTCGTCCTTGCCGCCACACTGTCTCTCACGTTCACGGCAAACAAAAGGCGCACGAAGCTTTCGCTTTGTGTGATGATGCCCGCACCACGAAATTCCAGTGATGAAACGCGCCAAATTTTCAGATTGCTTCCTTATTTACAGACCTGCTAGGCTTAGAGAGTACGCGTCGTCTGACGTCAGAAAGCGCGGCAGGTTCAAACAAGTCAACGATTTTGGTCTAAAAAGCGGTCACAAAGAATTGACCGCGATGGAATTGACATCCGTTAAGAAAATTTTTTGTTTTAACTTGTGCGAACGCGAACAAAACGAAAAATAATTACATTTGAGAGAATTCAATTTAAAAAAAGTAAAAAATACTGCTTGTACGTTTCCCGGATCACCGCGTAGCGACGACAGGAAGTTCTCGTATGCGACAGGACGGATGCAGCCGGTCATCACCGGAAGCAGACGCAGGAAAGTAAAACGTCGCGCGAGGTTCCGGTCAAATCTGCCGATTTCGGCGGAGCAAATATCGCTGTTCCACGGAGCGATCCGGGATCGACGTCTGATCCCGATCTGCCATTGGAACAGACAACTCGCACTCCCATTTTGCCATTGGAATACGATTGCTCCCAACCGAGCAGAAAAACTTTATCCGGATCTGCCATTGGAATTCAACATTAGTCTCACTTCTACTTTTGAGGCTCGTTCGCTACGGGAGCGCTAATAGTGATGGTCAGTGTAGCTAAACAGGTGCTCTGCTCTCATTACCAATGCATGCTGGGTAAGGATCTGTAGCTCGCAATCAAGCTTGTCTGCGATGTCCTCAGCGTGGAATGAATAATTGGTTGGTTAACCCCCAATAAATATCTTACGTGGAAAAACTACTCTTTGGGCTATGAAACCTGCCGCAGTGAAGGGCTTAGGATCAACGTGAACCACCTCGGATAATATCATGTGGATCTCAATCACGTTAGGCTAACTTCTCGCGTTTCACCAGCATCGAAGTGCGGCCACAGTGGCCAGAATCCATGCTGCGAATTTGTGCGGCCAACCTTTGAAAATGTTCTATAGACAGTCTGTAGGCTTCAACTCTATAGCCTTTCTATATATATTTCTTTTTCTCTATTGATAGTCTATAGACAGTCTACAGACAAAAGTCAGCTAAAAGTCTATGGCCATGAATTTATAGGTTGTCTATAGACTGTCTGTGGGATTTGTATTGCCTATAAACTATAATCTAGGATTTGTCTATAGGCAGTCTAAAGAAATTTTTGTAAGGGAAACGTTGTAGCCGCTGCGTTCTCTCCGGTGGGGTCCTTTGCACAGCCAGGTTTTGTCTTTTTGTCTCTATATCAATGCCTGCGTACTCTCATTGTGGGCTGCCCAAAATATTTTTCCGGAAGCCTCCGACACGCCTCTCCGGATAGTACTCGTTAGTGATACCGCTGGGCGCCTTCGTTAGAATTTCCGTTGGAGGCATCCTGCTTGACTTATCTCTCTGAAACGCATTATCACAGTGATCCATGTTTCTCTGCCGCGCTTGCACAGCTCTTCTGAGCTTGCATTCTTGAGTAGTTTGGGTCAGCAGTAAGACAACGCCTGCGACTTCTGTGACTAAGTGTGCCGTGATCTGCGGTATTTATTGACTGCAAGGAAGTCGCAGAACCAGTAAAGACGCGTTAGATTCGCCTGTTGGGAAAAGGTGCTGAGGTGTGTACTTTCACGCAGTTAAGCCGACGCCCAAATTTCAGGAAATCGTGGGGGGGGGGGGGGGGGGGGAGGAGGTGAATTGGTAGTTTTGTCACGTCTGTCGTTGTGCTCTCGGCTGGCGTGTGACTCGGTTTTCTGTACTCCCTCAGAATATACTAGTCGCAGGAGCTATGAGGCCCGAATCGAAGAGATCGCTCAGACGGGCCCAAGTTAACAGCGCCCTGCTGTACTACCAGTCATATTTTGCGACGTTTCACACAGACGGGCTGGGTATAAAACTTGAAGAGGGATTTAGAAGAAAGAAAGTTTGCCAAACAGCGCTTCTGAAGTTATTCTGCTTTCATGACACAAAACAAATATTTTGTTTGTGTCCTGTCAAGGTCGTAGCAGAGACATCAGACGAATCTGGCCCGTGCTCCACTTTCAACCTGAAACAGAGACGATGCTTCACCGCAGACAACACTTAGCCAATTATTGACGAGGCTTCCCCTGTAATGTACAAAGCAACTTCAGTTGTCTTACCTGTGCCGAAACAGAAGGGGATATGAAAGAAATCGTATCTATTCCAGAAAGAGAGAGAAGACGTCTAATGAGTGGCCGCTACGTGGAGCTCCTGCGCAGAGTACTTCCGGCATACTAGTTTGGTTGTTAGTCAACTTAATTGGGTTGCAAATGACAGATGAGCAAAGTTATACACAAGCGTTTCAGTGCAGTGTGGCGAAATTAAAGAGCCGAAAGGCAAAATCTCGCTCTTTGGGGAGAAAGAAACATTGTTTTACAATATTGACTAGAACCTTCTGAAACATGGTCGACTTTTCGGCTATACGCTGTCCAAAAATTAATTTGTTGGAGTTAAGTGGAACTGCAGCTGCCGGAAGCCAATCAGGGGACAAACTCTCAAGGCTTCATGCTTTTAAGCGGTGCGTTCATCGCCAGCACTTTTTTTCCGACCAGTTCAATGCAATATGCCAATAATGTTTCCGAATCAGCTGAAGCGAGCTATAAGCGAACACATTTACGTCGGTTCAGGATTATCTGGCATTGCCAACGAAATGAGAGAGAGTATTTGACGTACTACCACCATACCGCATTGTTGTGTCATTAAGAGGCACTGGCGCTTTTCATCATTACTTGTCCTCAGCCTTCACAGTACAGCTAATGCAGCGTCAGAAGAGCGCAAGAAATAAAACAACCTACCACTGTAAGGCCGTTATGCAGCCGGCTCATAAAAGAGCGGAACACACGGCACTTGACATTTCCCGCCCCGTCTGCATTTCGCTTTCCACGCGACGCTGCTCCTGCTCCTCCTTGCCCGGGCATCCCTCGATCCGCGGTTCCCGCTCCCCTCTGCGGAGCCCGCAGCCCCGAAAAACACGCGGGATCCTGAGAGCTGCGCACGCGCAGTGGAGGCGGCGGTCTCTCACGCACGCACAGACAACGCCGCGGAAAGAGCGCGCACTGCCGCCGCCGCACCGTGCCGTCACCACCGCCAACGCAGATCCCGCCGCCGGCGCTCCGCCCGGCTCCCTCCGTGCCTTCGAGTCGTCGCGCGCGCGGGAAAATTCCCAGGGCGCAGCTACGCGCGCCCTTACAGACATAGCTAGTTCAGTGCCGAGTGTAAATCCAACTGGGACTCGTACGCTTTGCACAAAGCCGTCGGCGAGATCAGCGACGTCAAGTCTCGCGTACAGCGTTGACAAGTGGAGGAGGAGCAGCAGACGACGGGAGTGTCTCGTGGTAGAGGGAGCCCGGCTCACGGCGGCCGAGCTGCCAGGCCTAGTTCGGTGACTCGGGCCGGCGTCTAGGTCGACATCGGCGCGCGACCGTTCTTACCGTTCGCGCGAAGGAAACGAGCCGCCGCAGTTGTTCGTCAGTCACGCGCGTGCTGCCGCAGCCAGCAGCCACCCAGCCGGCGCTCGCAGCTGCCGCCGCTCTTTCTTGCGCTAACGAACCCCGGCGGCTGCGCAGTGCCAAGGCGAAGGCTCGCCGGGAGTGTTGCCGCAATCGAAGTTCGCTGCCCGCGGCAGCTCCGAGGCATCTGACAGCGCCTGCAAGCTTGGCTGGCCCAATCACCGGTTGGATCAACGCCCCTCCTGTGTCTAATCGGAATGTTTTGTGGTGGCGGCTGGAAGAGGCTGGGATTTTGAACCGGCCGGCCAAATGATGTGCTCGCGTCGCTGTCCAAGAGCCGTAGTGGTCGCCCCGCTTCGATGATTCCTGGTGCTGCAGTGGCGAGCTTCGCGGTAAGTGGCTCCCGAGTGTCCGTTACGTAATCGTGATGCTTTGACGGAAACCGCCTGTTCTTAGACCGATCGGACAGCTTGTATTAAACAAACGTTGTCCAAACAGGAGTATACCTTGGCGTTCATATATCCGCGTGTGTATTGGAGCTACGTGAACTGAGTGTAGCTTGTGTTGTGATGAGCTCGCGCTACATGCAGTGGAGTCCAGAGGGAGTTAACACTGTCGATGTGATCGCTGAGAACGACTTAAAAAATATGATTATGATTATCGGTTTTTTATGGCACAAGGGCATCTACGGCCAAAGAGCGCCATGGCACAAGGTATTCTACATTTCTCAAAAATAATAATCTTTGAAAGAAAGGTAGCTTCAAATACTGCTTACGATCGAACGATGTTCTCTTCTAATTCATACGTTGGATTCTTCGTTTCCAAGTGACCATAGGTGGCTCAATATGAGAGATATTGAAGTGGTTGAGCTACTTACTCTAAGATCGATTAAACAAGGCAACGCATGCTTTTCGTGGAAATCATAAGTTGTATCATTCCTAGGCAGGGTTAATATTTTTGCCGGTATATAACAGGGAGTAAAAAAAAATTGAATCATTGCGGTCGCTGCATGCCGCGTAATCCTTCTGAGTGTGTAATACATGCATAGGTAAGGATCTTTGGCATTTATTCTTCCTTAATTGTAACGGTAATTGACAGGCACCTTCATGCAGGGTTCTGTCCGTCAGTACCGCTAACCAGTTCTCAGCGCAGGGAGGGCATGGGCACAAAACCGGAAAGTCTAGGGGGGGGGGGGGGGGGGGGCGCACGGACTCGCTGCTGTATTGGGATCCTAAACTACGCTGGAACAACCGCAGTAAGCCCCTGACAACACGGGCCAGTGCTTCACAAGATGCGCGGCTGACGCAGATGTTGAAAAAGATTCCTGACTGCCACCTGTTTCGAGGAGACTGGGAAATTAAATAGCTATAGCACCGTGCTTTGCATAGACTCAGTTGCGTGTTTGGATCAAAGTGCTTCCAAGTCCAGGTTTCTTGGGCAAAAATTTTGAAAATTGAAAAATTGTAAGGCACTGTTATGGAAATGTTGAAGGTAATAACCCATAATTCTGATATGTGGCAAAATATTTCTTTTAAAGTGTTTCCATCGATCGCATCGAACAGTTAAGACTGCCATAGAAAACCAATGGGGAACGGTTTTGACGATAGGGAAAACGTTAATAGGAAAAAAAATACAACATTGCCGTCGGGTGATCTGCGGATATATTGACTGTTATAGTGAAATCTTACGCTATACGAAGAAGTTGCGTTCATAAACTGTTTCCCGCTCGAAAATACTTTTGTCCAGAATTTCTGGGTATGATGCGTTGTAAAATGGAACATTCAGTTATTGATTCGCGAGTAAGGCGTCACCTTACACTGACACTGACGATAAGGGGCTTTGTTCAAAAAGACAAAAATTGTAAGTACCTCTCGTTCTTTGTTTAGTTTTGTTCTTGACGCCTAATCATGACATTTCATTCATAAAGTCTGATGTGCGGCGGCGAAATGCACTAACGCCACTCTATAGAAGGTTTGCTCGTAGAAACGAAATGTTATTATGTGCAAAGTAAGGCAGTAGTGTGTGTAAGTCGAACTGCAAGTAGCGGACTTTGTTATTCGCTGAATAGCTTTGATGAATAATTGGTTGTTTAATTTCTAGTCAATTTAACACGGAGCATACGCACTGATCTGCTCGTTAGCAGCCCTAATGACACTTTATATTACCAGACGTAACTTCACAGTTCGTCTCCTGCTTTCTCTAAAAGCGCTTTTGTAAAAAAACAATAGTTAGTTCAGCACAAAAGTATGCAACATCTTTATAGGTTCCCGGTCAAGCGTCGTTAATTCATAAGCTAAAAAGTGGTTCAAAATTATGCAGCTTACTTCATTATGTCTAGTTGCGGAGTTGCGGTCCTGTTACCATTACAAAGTATGAACTAAAATGCGAACCTAGCCTCACGGGGAAGACTGACTTACTGCGCCATGTTCATAAAAATTTTCGCTGTCCTAACTTAACGCAAGAAGTGATCTCATGACCAGCTCACGTGTCATCTCACCAAGATCGCGACGATTAAATAGCCGTCCCGACATTCCAGACTACATTACTTTAATAGCGGTTTTGTTCCCGCAAAATTGCGCGGCCATAACCGCGTTGCCACACGTAATGGCGAGCACCGTTATTAATAAAACTCTAAATTTTCATTTTCTTACACATATTGAACCTGAGCACGTTATTATGGAGAAAGTGTTGGATTACTCGCCAGCAGTGCATGGATAATAGAGTTTAGATATCATAGCAACACTGTGGTACATATTATGCACGCCGTATTGGAAGCCACATCGGGTTCTTCAACGAGTACCGACATATCTTGGCGTGTTAGTGTTTATGCTTCACCGAGATGCGTCTCCGCGTCCAGGATTGAACTGGCGTCCTTAGACTCATCAGGAGAAACATGCTATCCTTGTATCTCTATACTGTTTTAACTTACTGCCTCTATGTCGCTTCGGCAACGAAGACGCATGTAAATGAATAAATATTTCAAAGTGCTGCCCCTCCTGTAATCATGACCGGGATGAAAGTCATCTTCTGGAGGTCGGCACAACTATTTCTCCCCTTTGGCTTTTAATGGAAAATTGGGAGCGATGGTTTCCTTAGGCAGCCGCGCTTTCAACATAGATGCCTTCTCCCCAGAAACTCCGACGTGGGAATAAAATGAGGCGCCTTCACATACCAGATAGAACTCCCTGTTACCCTTCTGCCATTAGAGCTGCCTGCCTTCTTCCCTGTAGCACACCGCTCATTTCACACTCATTCAGGAAGCCGCAGTATGTAAGTCGGAGATATTGCATCTAGTCACGCTGGGAAAGAATATGCAATACTTGGCGGTAGGGTGCCTCAGGACTGGAATTTCAGGCCAAAGCTCACAGATGCTTGAGTACCAGAAGCGTACAAATTGCAATTACCACCATTCGGGGACAACACCCGAGTATACTGGCGTAGGAAACAGCGTTACACCGCTATCTTGAGCGCCGGCTTGTCTTCGAACGAACATGGGTCACACGCCTGGTGTGAATTACGTGAGCGCTGGTACTGAAGCCAGAAGTTTCGAGGAATCCGAGCTGGAGCTCAACGAATTAATCTTATCTCTCTCTCTTTCTATCTCTCTCTCTCTCTCTTTCTCTCTCTCTCTGTAGATTACGTGAAGAAAGGCGAAGAAAGCTTACTCGCTGTTCTGTTCTGTTCTGTTGTTGTTGCCAGAAGAATGAAAAGGAAAGTGCACAGGCCTGCCCACTGGCTCAAGCTGAGCCACAATCGCTACCACGTGCTGAAAGTAGGAGAGTTTAAAGATAGGATAGAAAGATAGGATAGAAAAGACTCGCGCTGAGTTGTCACGCCATCATCCTTCATACTAGCGATCACGTGCGCCTGGCGCACTCCGGGAGTGTGCGCCTGGCACATTTACCGGTTTTAACTTCGATAATAACGGGACCTCGTATTGCTTACAGTCCTAGATGACTTACTCGTCCTGCACTAGCACGCGTATATTTGTAGATCGAAAAAAAATAACGTCAGTTAGCGCAAGAGTGGACGTTCTTTCATTACTTTAGCACGTTGATGTCTTTTCTTCCGAAGAGCGCTCACCCTTATACACCGTTCAGTTCAGTTCAGTGAAACTGTCCAATTCAGCTAGCACACTAGACGGTCTCGAGGGCTCGAAGTTGCAGCTAGCAACGAAAATTTATGTTGTACGAGGCAGCATCGAGGAGACGCTGTACAGGGAAGCACGACGAGAAGGGAGGTATATTGCCGCGAAGGCTCGTAATGGTTGTTCATTCGTGCGCAGGCCTTCGCTGCAGTAAATAAAAGGGAGGGGGGGGGGGGGGGGGGGCGTACCTCCCGAAGTGTCGTTTTTAAAATCTTCTCTTGCAAAATAGCGACTGCCGTCTGTGTACGTGCTGCAACTGGATGCGGTGCAATGCGAGCGCGTTAGTCAAGCTTCATCTACGTTTACAGCAGACACGGATTTCCGAACACTCTGGGTTGTTTTTTTTTTTTGAGGGAGGGGGGGGAGGGGCAGGAAACCTGAAGCCAAATGCAGTGTTCTACTTCACAGTAGTTTGGGAGCTAGAACAATTTACCTTTCACATCCTGTTTCCTGCGGTGTGGTTTGCTCACGGCTGGAACGCAACGTTCGCGTGAATACTATTCATTGGTTCGTAACGGCAGCCGTAACAGGAAGTGACTTATACCTTTTATTACATTTGCATAGACAACATATAAATGGGAATATGTTAGGCCCTCAGCCCCAAGGCTGGTGTTAGGTATAATGCAGAGCAGAGTATGCCACTCCAGCCGAAAACCAAACAGCAGGCAGAAGGCCTGTGGAACAAGCAACTCTCGTCCGCCTATATTACTCGAGTCTGCAT
Organism: Amblyomma americanum; assembly: GCF_052857255.1. Taxonomy (NCBI): domain Eukaryota; kingdom Metazoa; phylum Arthropoda; class Arachnida; order Ixodida; family Ixodidae; genus Amblyomma; species Amblyomma americanum. The sequence goes on along the minus strand of NC_135498.1, from coordinate 17,366,162 downwards.
AACAGAGGCCACTTAGGTCAGTTATAATAACATTTCATACTTTCTCGGCGTCACTAAAATAGCGCTCGGTTTTCGAGTGCTATTTTGCAAAATCGCATGGAAATATTGATTCAAAAATACACCTGTATGCATCCCATGGAAATTAATTGACTGTACGGCAAAGGTTGAAATGCGCCTTTCTTCTAAGTTTCCTTAAAAGATTTTAAAGTTATTCAATACTTTCTTGTCATTACAAATGTCGTTACAAACTTGGGCGCCATAAAATTCTGTCATTTTCAATCATAAGTGTTATGGCATAAAGGACGAATTAAGTCTGGTATGCTTCAGCGCACGTGCCTTAAGAAAGAAAAAAGTTTGAAAAGGTTTAATTTTCTTTACATTTCTAATCAGTTTGGGCCTATATAAACTGTATGTGCTTATCCAGCTATTTTGATATCTGAAGGAACTAAAAGGTAGCACGCCGACTAATTTGAATGAGGGCTAAGTTCACTAAATGCGTTTTCAGAAAGTAACTAATTTTTCGTTTTTGCATCCGAATGACCGGATCCAAACACGTTATACCCCCAGATTCAATACAGTAGCTAAGTTGACTGTGCACATTCAAACCCTCACGAATAAAAGGAGCACAGATGATAAGTAGATGAAGGCATTCCCGTGCCATCAGTAATACGTGACAGCCTTAGGAGAGATATGAACAGACACTTCGGGCTTGTGTTTCCCAGTGCGTATATAGCTGTCTGAATAAGCGTCTTAACTTGGTGCCGCACTGTGGCAGTATCGCGGAAGAGGAGCAATCGTTTCAGTCGAATATTAATTATTTAGGACTGCTTTTGAAGGTCATTGTCTTGTTGTCCTTTGACTTTCTTCCTGAAAAAAAAAATCGAACGAAACTATGGTTTACCTACAGAAAGTTTATCGCTCAGGGTGCCTCTCCATCCCATACCGGCTGTGTACGTTTTAGGCGCAAGCTGTAAAAACAGATGAAACTCTTAGTTTCGGGTTTAGATCAAGGCAGCTATATATAACCCCGTTTCTGCAGCTGCGGAAATCTCAGATGGGGGTATCTCATTCTGAGAACTGCGTCTGGCTACAGCACAACGAATGCGTGTGCGTATAGCCGTTTTTTAGCCTGTCTTGGCACGGCATCGCAAGAGACTGCGATGGCCGAATTTTCGTGGAGGCGGAATGGAAACAAAAAACAAACGTGCATTGTGATCTAGCAATTTTTTTTTGCTTTGCTATTTTGTGCTTCATTCCCTTTGGTAATAAATAGCGCAACATGAAGAATTTCACAAGTGAGAAAGATATGCTGCGGTAATTTTTACTCAGGAGAATCAACCACCAACTAGCCCAGCAAAAATTTTAACTCGAGTACCTTTCTCATACAGTAAGCCCTTTATTCGGCTCATCACTTAGATCACAGGCGTCTGTAGCGCGTTGCCCTGTCTTTCTTACTTGTGAACGTCTTTGTGTTGTGCTAATTTTCACCCAAGAAATTGTGATTTAGGCGCACATCGAACAACTCCAGCCGGTCTAAATGAATCCGTCTCCTTCACACTCAGCCGAGCAGCGCAAAATGCGTGCTGCTTCGGCGCATAAAAAATGTATTAAGTGCCACACGCGCACAAGAGGTCGTATGTGAGCCTGTACCTCACTCACAGGTGTCATCATGAGCTCTGTTTTCTTCTTCCCTTTATTTATTTGAGCTCTTAACCCTTGGCAACGGGCGTCTACAGGGCTGAGAGCCGGCAAGCACATTTTACTCGCCGGCTCTGTTATGAGTGACAAGGCTGACCAATGGCGAAAAGGCGAAATGGAGGAAAAGAAAAAGGGATGCCCAAAGTACGGCTCCTGGTTGCTTTACTTTAAGCGAATTCAGTGCTTACTCTCACTGGAGCTCCTCACTTGGGCTTTGAAGTAATGATGGCATTACACGCAGATTTCTCGTTGTCTACACATTCCCTTAGCGAAGTTTGCTTCTAGACAGGAACACCGCTCTGCGTCTGCTCGAGGTGTTCGGGAATGTCGGATGATCGACAGGTTGCGAATTGGAATTTTTAACTTTATCTGTGATAGGCATGTGTTGTGCGTGTGGAAGTGTATTCACTCATTTGCACATTCCAGTGGATCCCTTGCGGTTGGAAAACGGTATGAGCTTTCGTGCGCGAAGTTAATTGTTAAAAACTTTGGCGTGCTTTCGAATATGGAGCTCAACGAACAGTGGCGTGATCAGCCGACTTGCTGGAATAAGAGGTCGGTATCAGCGCCAGGAAACATAACCGCGTGTCACTGCAGATTAGCTGAGAGATAAGTAACTCCGAGGCGAGAGAAAAGGGGACGACGCGAGGTGGAGAGAACTCGTCAGAAACGTAGGCTGTGCGCACAAACGTGACATGCGTTAAGAAGCACCGATCATGGCGCTCACTCTGGCCATGGTGGCTCCGCGCAGCTCTGCTGGGGCTGAAAGTGTGAGGAAGAGCTTCCTTACCGCGCCACCAAAGCAGAATCCGAGGCGGTTGCTTTCCTCATCCGTGCTAAATCGGATCGGCATAACTGACCAACTACAGAGATAAACCTCTTTCAGACGGGAGGGGTCGTGGATTCTAAAAGACAAAAAATAAGAGCTGGAAAATAATAGTGGTGGTGGAATGGCACGGCGGCAAAAAGTGTTCTTTGTTCCGATTGGGCGAGCGGCCAGCTGTACATTGTTAGGGGGTAAATATAACCGCTCCACTTTTCCGACGAATCGAGGCGCAGTTTCAGGTATTCGGAAGGAGTAGGCTTGGCAAGTTTTTGTCGTCCACTTGTCATGCGCTTTGTGACACACTAACAGTAAGTCATACTTCTGTAAGTCTGTAAGTCTCTGCATCACGCGTTCGACAGCTCGATAATGATGTATCGTCGAGGACCCCTTCCCGAGTCATGCCTGCAACGCTCCTTTCAATCTATTAATGATTACATTTTTTTAATAATTTTACGCGAGTCTTTTTCGTTATCTTTTCTCCGGATCAATGTTGTTTTCGCATTCGTCAATGTTTCTGGTACAGCTGAAGTCATTAGACACTGTGTGTACCAGGGCGGCAAGCTTCCCTTGCGGAATAGCTTCACCGTCCTTCGTCAGGTCTGAAACTGTTTATCTTTATCTGGCGTATTTTCCTCTCTGCATTGCTTGTAAGAATTTCATTGCTTGCTCATCGGTATGATTTCACAGTTTGGTTGATATGCCTCCCTTATAGGTTGCTTTGTGGCAGGTTTTCGGCTATGCACATCTTTTCCCCCAGCTGCATTCTATGCATATAACCTCCTAAACAGTGGGGAGTTTCGTGTTTGAACCCATCAGTGCTGCAACACGATACTGTTTGTATTCTGGAAATGGATCGTATATTCATACTATGCTCGTGTAGCCGTGTACCGTCCCGCACAGCGTCGTAGCGGGATGTTGTTTCTAGATTCATGTTTATCAGAACAACGCTGGCTGAGACGACGTTATTCACCATCAGAGGTTATTAATTTTAAGGGGACGATGGGGACTAATCGATGTTGGCCTTTGTCGGTTGATCACCCCGTTCTAATGGAAAAGACACTGCTTTCAAGGGAGAACGAATCTTTTATCAGCTAGAAAAGATAACAAAACAGAATACAGGTATCGCCATCACCGGCCGTTTTCGGAAGCAAATTGCTGTCCGTCAAGGCAGGTTTTTGTGTGCCGATCCCTGAGGCCAAGCTACGTCACCATTGACTTCCAAACTGTGATCACGGATTCTTTTACGGTCTGTCGTCACGAGTTTTAATCTACCGGCGGGAGAATTTGTAAATGCAATTTTCTCAGCAATAAATACGTCTTTGGCCACCGGACAAATAGAATCTAGAACAAAAATTTTAAGGAATTTTTTTTCGGTGTGCCTTTTAGCGAGACGAATTTTTCGCGTATTGTCGCCTATTCACGAATATAGCGTGAATTGGCTCCAGAGGCAAGTTCGCCCGTTTCTCGTATGCGATCGTCGTTCATGCTCAACAGCTTCGCTTAGGCTGGCTGAAAGATATAAGAAGGACCTAAGACAAAATGTGAATTACTTGTGTGACGCGGCACACCTTTCGCTAAATGTGCAAGTTTACCCTAGCAGACACAGCGAACTATGGCATATTCCAACATGCCGCACAATATATGGTACATATAGCCTAGCAAACACGCTGCCCCGTCTTTTAAATAACTTTCATGCCGATAAAGTTGATATATCACGAGCATGCCGCAAAAATATACAGGATGTATGTGCTACTTTTTAGATTTCATCATGCTTTCACTACTTCCTTATCTCTTTCGTTGCATAAAGTGTTGACCTGATTTGAATAATCAATGACATGTTTTTCTGTGCAGTATATTTTTCTGTTGCTTTTTTGTTATCATTTTTTTGTGTACGCTTCATTTCCTCATTGTCTTTTCTGATGATTTTTGTGTATGTATGTTGCCTGCTGCCCTGCAATGTAGGGGCCGAGGGGCATGTCAAGCCACAAATTCTGGCTTTTTTCCCTCGACCCTCACCCCGTATACATGGGAAATAAATTGAAATTGAAAACGGCACAACGAACGAACTGTGCTGCGTAAACAACCAATCAGAAATGACCTTGTGCTCACGAGCGTAAGCCTCAATTCGCCTCGGAGTGACAAATTTCGAGTCGAGTCCCACCCGTGGCCCCTTCCTAGTGAACTGGCGGGTGGCGGGTCAGAGCACACCGTCCGGACAAGGGAAGGAGCACACAGGCGGCATTCCTTTCTCTACTGCGTGACGGCGTGACTTATCATCCCGAGATGGCCTGCTGCTTCGGCAGCGCTGGAAGCTGGCCAACGTGAGACAGCTCCCGGGGACACGCGTGATTGAAAGCCCCGGAGACCGAAGACCATATCGCGCCCGGTTCGCGCCCTACAGCTGAGCTTCCTCTTGCCGTAGTAGCGGAGACAGCGGTCAGCTCGTCTAGCGACACTTTCTCGGTGATCCAGCCGTTCGAGATGGCCTCGCGACCTCCAGCTGGTTAATCAGTGTACTGATGAAGCGAACGTCGGAGTTTTTTTGTTTTTTTTTCAGCTCGAGTTTCCTTTCCACGCTTGTTTCCACCCGTCCTTGGCACGTGTCTGTCGGCAACGCCCGCCGTATGTTTGCATAGGACACAGCGTCAGTGTAGGAAATCATCACATTTCTGTTTTCTTTGACCCTTAAGCTGCGATTTAAATAAAAAAAAGGCGACCTCCCTAAAAAATTGCTTTAGACAGTCTATAGACTGTCCATAGACTTCTGTCTATAAAGTCTACAGACTCTATATAGACAAACCTTACAGAACAGTCTATATATGCAATAAAAATCCTAGAGACAGTCTATAGACAACCTATAGATTTATGACCATACAGGTTTAGTAGACTCTTGTCTATAGACAGTCTATTGACAGTCTATAGACTATGAATAGACAAAAATAAATATCTATAGGAAGCCGATAGAGTCTATAAGAAGTCTATAGACTATCTATAGACCACTTTTGTAGGGGCTCGCTCGTCTTTTAGATTTACTTTGTGTGGTCGTCCACTTTGCGATGCGATGAGATGGCTAGCTATCAGAGCTACGATGGCTGAAGGAAGCTGGTAATCAGGAATAGAGTATTAAAACAAGGAAGCTCACTTGTCTGCCTGCGCAAAAAAAGAAAAAAAAACGTGCGATATTTTTTGAAGGCTAGAATTTAGTTTCGCATAATTTACTCCTGAGAACACGCCTCGTCGTAGCTTAAATTCGTTCTTTTAGGAAGTAAACGTGGTCTCAGTTCTAGCTGCAGAGCCTATTCGCGATGAACGCAAGACGACATTGGGCCATATCCCGCCGTACGAAGCCATTCAGCGTTGCATTCGCGCACTCTTTTTCGTGTGACTGCCTATCCGCGTCGTCAAGCGCAGCAATAAAACAAGACGCGCTCTTTGTTTTAACGTCGTCACATCTTTTAAAACTTGGCCTTGTTTTTTTTCCTTTGTGCAGGTGTTTGCGTACACCCCGTAGGAGGTATATTGCGTCTGCAACATCTTTAACAGTCGTCCTTGACTTCAAAGAGCGGCACGGTGCATTTCTTCTAGCTCCTTCTCTTGACGAAGCAAAATAAACGTAGAAATGTCAAACGTACATTAAGTTACACATGAGCCAGTAATTATAATTAACATGCACTGGAGCGCTGTCATACGACTACAGCAGCCTTTCTATGCAGCACTGTAGCGATGCTGGCGTGCATATTGTAGTGGTAATTCTTCCCTCGTTTGAACTGCACTTACTCGCGGGGATTTCCCACACACAGTTTGAATCGCTGCAGTAAAACACAGGAAACAGCCTGTGCATATAATTGATAAAGCTGAGTTCTCAAATATCGCCGGGAAATGGGCTCATAAATAAAATGATGTTTTGAGAGGTGTGCTTGCATAATGTTGTCTGGGAAGGGACATAATTGGGACGAAAAGCTCAGTACAAGGTCGCAAATTTGCTTTCTTGCGTGGAGTGTAATCAAGTAAATAAAATTTTCACAAAATTCCTCTGACCGAGACTACAAACTTTATTCAAAAACGTACTCTGGATAGCCCTAACAAAAACGTGGTTTCATCAGGCTCCCAAGTGCCGCTGCGATTTTAACGCATCCGCTCTGCGGAATATCACATGTTGATTATTTGTGGATTGTTTCTTTTTGTTTGCTTTCGTGCAAACTGTATTTAAGGTCTGTCCAACCGCAGCTGGCTCCGAGGTGAACTCCCGGCTCCAAAGGCGACAGGCTCACCTTTGAATGCGAGGGGGCTGCCAACAACGCGAATGAACTGTCTGCCACTCTCGCTTTTCCGTCTTAGGAAAACCGAAATTCCGCCATGTTTCACTAGAGTAAAACTTTCTAACCCCTCTCGCATTTGGAGAGACCACTTGGAGGAGTGGCTTCCCGCTGCGAAAAGAATTCCGCCAGTTAATGTCCCTATAAGTCGAAGTCTTTCGAGCGAGCATCGCAAGGTGCCGTTGCGCCTGTGTATTGTATTCTTCGTTGCGTGCAGACAGCACCTATTCGGCGGAAGAGGCATCGCGTCTCACAGGCGCCGGCCGCCATGGCTCTTTCTCCGCGTACTCCACATCACGCGGTGATATTGCGACAACAATAAGCGGCGCCCTAGTCTAGCGAAAAAGCCGCCAGAAAAGTGGCGCGAAACGGCAGGTTTGTGATGAACGGCGAGGTGCGGGGAGACATGTATCACCTCTTTACTTCGCGCACGAGAAATATATGAAGGAATGAACAGACGTTTATGTGACGCTCGTTTAAGAATCGCAAGCAATGCGTATACGCATTGCCTATAGGCCTAAAGGAATGGGCTTGGGCAGGGCATGCAATGCGAAGGCAAGATTACCGTTGGTCCTTAAGTTCAACGGATCGGATCCTAAGAGAAGGCAATCGTAGCAGGGGGCGGCAGAAAGTTAGGTGGATGGACGAGATTAGAAAATTTGCGGGGATACGGTGGCCGCAGCTGGCAAAGGACAGGGTTATTTGGAGAGACATGAAAGAGACCTTTGCCCTTCAGTGGGCGCAGCCAGGTTGATGATGATGATAGCACTTGCACGTCACGTGACGAAAAAATGTGTCCGCTATTTCGCCCCTGTCAACGCGCGGTGGTGGGGAAAAAAAGGCTAATAATGCTCTCCAGAGAGAGTAGCGCGCTCGCATGCCTTATAAAAATGGTCTATAGACTTCTTATAGACTCTGTTGCGTTCCTTTAGATATTTCCTTTTTTTCTGTTCATAGTCTATAGACTTTCCATACAAAAGTCAGGTAAAAGTGTATAGCCATACATTTTTAGCTTGTCTATACAAAGTCTAATGATTTGTACTGTCTGTAGACTGGTCTGCAGGATTTGTCAACAGAAACTCTATAGACTTAATTTACAAAGTTTATGGAAGGTCTACAGACTGTCTAAGGAAATTTTCGTGAGGGAGTAGACCAGCGCCGCGCGGCTTTGTCCGGATTACGATGCTCCTTATATGCGAAGCTCCCCAGATGCTAAGTGCAAAGGGAAGGCTGTTCATAATTTAACAAGTGGCAGAATCGTGACAGCGAAGTGCCTTTTCTGCCGCCTCGGCATTGAAGGCAGCGAGATGAATTTGCCGTTTCCTGTGACAATCACGGTCGATTTAGAATCTGTAGTAACGCCGGTACATGTTGCAAACAGGGGAGGATGACCTATCGCGCTGGCGGGTTGTCTCCGACACCGGCTCACACGCATACAATGTGCCAATGTAGTTGCAACATGTACAGTGATGGATAAAGTTTGATGGTTTGCACCCGCGTGAAAAACCAAAAAGTTGCTTCGTTGCCTGGCTGCCCAATTTCCTGATATTTGTTCCAGCGGAATGAACACTCGTATTCTTTCATGCTTCCAGACTTCTCAGTGGCCCAGTTTGCCTTACTGCGTTGAGGAAATTTATCTTCCTTTTTGCGTAAACCCGCGTCCTGTAAAATATTTTACCAGACTGCAAACTTCAAATTATCTGCGAGGCTGTCATACTTCGGAACGGAGGATGTGTGTGCGCGATATACTCGACAGACATGCGCTACTTCACAAGTGCACAACTGCGCAAAGCTGAACACCAAGTCGGTGCTTTCCTTGTCCCATCTCAGTCCTTTTCTTGTTCTCCTCTCCTTAGCACTGCAGACCCCGTCGAACACAATATTCTCAGAGTTAACAGGAGTCTGCTGCACTTGTTCTTCAAAAAGAAGTACCAGGAAATCCGGGTCGGGGCTGCCCTCACACCAGCCATCACTCGGAAGTGGCCTCAGTGCCGAGAATTGTTTCCTCGGCCAGGGTGTCCGGTATGTAAACACGAGGACATTGAGGCCGACATTCATCACTTACTGTGGGACTGCCCAGCTCTCAAGCCTACAAGGATCCGGCACCTGATGGTAGCGGGTCTTTCACCAAGCAACCCTTCTTCATACATTGCCTGGACGCAGGGACCGTACCATCGTTCTCTACCGGACTTCATCAAATCAGCTAACCTTTTTCCATTCATGTAGATCATTCATCACACCTTCACCAATCATTGATGCCCTGGGGCAATAAATTTCGCTTTCAAAAAAAAAGTACCAGGAAAAATCCGTTCAGGGGTCTTCTGAGGTGGACTGTTTATATCGGCAAGTAATGTGGTCCTGGGAAAGAGGATATTGCAAACTTTTATTGCAGTGTAATGTCCTTCATGTCTGCCACCTGAGAACGTCGCCGCCCGCATAACGAAACTTACTGAACAACCCTCGTACAAACGCTGTGACGCAGGATGAGATCACCTGAGCGGATGAGGTCACGATGAGCGTGCCATGGCTACCTCGGTTCCGACCCCTGTTCCTCCTGGTCACGGCGCTCAACGTGCTGCTGCTGTACAGCGCGGGCCACTACTTGTGGACTCCGAGATCCACGCCACCATGGTCGGAGAGCTCGGGGTCGGCCGGTGGCGCCTGGGACAGGGCCGCGCCCGTGGGCCACCGCATCCGGACGCCCGGGTGCACGCTACCCCAGTTCGACCCGTTCGACCCGTCCGTCAGGCCTTACTTCCGGCGCCGCTCCGACAGCAGCAGGTGCTATGGGAAGCCCAACTTCATCGCCATCAGGTGCGACTGTCCATGCGCTTTTTGTCTGACTCGAATTAAAGCTATCTGGCCCAGGTGTCAAAACTGATGCTTCCATTGGATCAAAAGCGGGAGGTTAGCAGACTGTCACGCCACCTACGTTCCCCGCAGATGCCTTTATTTTAATCTGTAACCTGGCTTCATATAAACATTAGGGACTGCGAAATTTTCCACTTATATAACCTATATCAATTCAACAGATGAGGTAGGGAGATGGGGCTATAGGACGGGCCGTGCTTATAGCTGTCAGCTCTGAACATAACGTCTGTGTCTCTAAACCTAATCCATCGCTGAATGATACTGGGCGCCTGCTAAGGTGTCCTAATGTGTCACCTACATTTTTTATTAAGATTCGCTCTAATAACTAGTTACCCAGTGGGCCCAATCTCTTGACTGTGTGATTTTATTAAAACATTGCGTTAATTTAGTGCTCTTCCTGCTGATCCTGTTGTACCAACCCCCTTCGTGAGCCAAGAGTTTATCCAGCTCTGTTCATTTTTTAACCTCACACAAATTGCCCCGCACCCTACTAGCATCACAGAAACAGCCGCTAATATATTTGATTTAGTACAGACATATCTAGAACTGTGTTAAGAAATAGCATACCTTCCAAAATTTAGTGACCACCTCGTATTAAACTTCTTATTTACGGTCCTTGCACAAAAAAACAATTAAGACTACTAAACCATTTATCACCGTGCGGATTTTCACTAAATTCACCGCGGACTAAAGTAAATTCTGACGGGATTTCTGGGTTAATCTGAGAATCGCTCAAATGAGTTAAATTGGACGCCATTTAGGAAGAACACTGCTGAGCTTAATAACCGTTTTATATTGTGCGTGCATTTTCTTGTAACCCACAAGCGCCCTGGAGCAGCGCGCACTCGAGATTGTTGTCAAATTGAAAACAAAAAACAAAAACAAAAGAGGGCTCGTACCAATCTGCGAAAATGTTACACAAACCGCACAGCTTATGTTATCGCTTAGCGGAAAGTGCGTATTATACGGCTCTTTTAACTGCTAAACAACCTTTTCCAACTCGAACACGTTAAATAACCCTACAAAAATTTCGGTAGTTAATCCAATGGGCATCTTACGAATTGTATAACACAAAGTCATGATACACCGAATGCAAATCGTGACAACGCGAGTGCCTTTAACAATTTTTTTCGAGTTGCTTTTCTAGTGTTTCACTTGATAACTGACCGTTATTTCGTAGCTCTAACTACTTACCGATCTTCCGTGTGACTACTAATCCTGAAAGAATCGCCAAAATTACTGACATTCTAAAGGCGTTTTCTGCTGCTGGCGTTCGCCATTTAGCACAAAGTTCCTATAACGCACTTAGCGGTATTCCTCAATAATTTTACCTATAACGTCTTTAGGAGACGGCGGCCTCCCGCCGGACGAAAAAAAAGGGAAAGTGGTCTGCCAGTGCATACATATGAAAATAAGCTTTCACCGCGTATTTACAGGTACGTATATTCGTCATCAGTATCCCGTAGAATATTTCAGAGCATCTTATTTTATCACACATCGTAAACTTTTTGGAATCCAATTCGTTTTCCCATCGAGCTCAACACGGTTTCCGTAGGTCATACTCATACGAGACAATTCTTTTTTTTTTTTCACCCACAAAGTACACATCATTCACAATCGTTATTTCATCGCAGATTGCAACATCTTAGATTTCCCCAAAGCGTCTGACAAAGTTTCACATTGACTTTTGTTACTAAACCTACGGAATATAGAACGTGATATCGAAATTCTAAGATGGACTGAATATTTTCAAGCACCCCGTCACAAATTTGGCACGTTACCTCCGCAATACGTCCCCTACTTTCGGGCGTTTCCCAAGGCACTGTCCACGGGTATCTGCTTGCTCCAATTTACATTAACGATTTACCTCATTCTGTTTCTTCTCAGACGCATCTTTCTTGCGGACGACTGATTTTTTTTTTCGGAGAATAATAACAATGAATGACACAAACACTGCAGTCCAACGTTAACATTTTTGCATCCTGGTGCGAAACCTGGAAAATGGAATTAAATTTTTAAAATGTGAATTATTTCGCATCTCCCACACGATGAACAGCTTAATGGCACACTATTGAGATGAAGAATTCACAGCCTCAGTTCTTTCATGTCAAGCACGTCGAGAAGCTGGAACCGCCTTCCCTCGCCTATATCGCCATGATTAATAGCTTTATGCTATTTCAAAGTACTGTATGCATTGCAATAGATTAGCACATGGTAATATCGTAATGCTTGCACCAAATTGCTTTTATTATTTCGTGCATACATAATTGTTTATAACCCTGCGTCTGCTGCACTCTGTTTATTACAATTTGTCTGCTGCAATACGCCGAATTCATTTTTGAAAACCCGCGGTTTAAACTGATAAAGGTCATTATCATTGATATGCACTGCGTATCTGGCTGGTTATCAGTGAAAGGAAAAAAATAAGTGTGAAAACCAGGGGGCCTGGTGATATAGTGCACCGTTAGATTAAGTAGCGAAGTTGTGCGTTTTTGGGGTGGTCCTCCGATACCTTACGCGCTTCTCCTGACTTAGAGGCTCTTCGCCTAACGTCGTATCCTAGCGTCACTGTCGTCACCCGCTTCGGACAGTTAATTGGGTAAGCAGGTTTCGCCACTGAATCGAAGGAAACTCGAAACCATGCATAAGTGTCATGAAAAAGTGCACTATTGTCGTTAGATAGACGCTTAAGCGGCAGTTGCATCGCTGTCATCGAAAGCAGACCACGTGATGGCCTACCCTCTCGCTGAACCTAATGCAGCAAACCAGCGGTAATATTGCAATCCATCTTTTTGAAATCGCCTTCCATTTGCGTTTTTGGCTAACATTTATTTCATTTACCTACCGTTAGGTTCTTTATTGGCTATAGTATTTTCCTCTGCAAATACTGCTGTAAGTGCTTTACCAGTAATGAATGATAATTTGTATTTTAAATGCTGGCAAATGAAATGCTTTAAAAAGCAAAGATAATATCCATGTGAATTTCCACCGCACAAGGATACCATTATATCTCCCCCTCCCCCCAAAAAAACGGTAATTTAGGAGATAATATTCGCCGAAAAAAAAAAGATAACTTCGCACATAAATTAGACACCGAAAAAAGTATTCCGAATTATTGAAAAATGAAAACCGAACAGTCCAACCCCCTACATAAGGCCCACGCTCCTTTACATGTGCCGTGCGCTTTCAGGGTACAAATAAACAAATAAAATAAAAACATTTAGCACAGATTGCTAGCATCATAACTCTTCGACAAGCCTAGTTCCGAATGTTCACACATCTACATGGCAGGTTTCATCAAAAAGTGTACACAATACAGAACCAATAAGACACCTGCGCTGCGCGTGACCTAACTTATGTATGATGTATTCTTGCAGGGATGGTCTCCCGGCCGTGATTCCTGAGAACCTGAAGGAACATGACGTGCTTCCTGAACACCTCGTCTGCTTCTACAAGGAAATCTACCAAAACGAATCTCTAGATAAGCCCGACGAAAAGTATTTCTATGGGCCCAGAGAGCCTCTGCTGTTTGACAAGCCGTTGACAAAGGAGTTCCTCTTCGTAGAATGCGCCACGAACCAGTACCCAGATCAACCCTTTCACGACCAATTTCTCCTGAACCCAATTATAAAGGACAAAGTTGAGGATCGCTGTAGGAAGACACCTGAGGGGACTCCCCACAACCTGAGCTTTCTGGTGCTCGGCCTGGACTCGGTCTCATATTTGAACTTGGACAGGCACCTGCCGAAAACGGCCAAGTTCGTGCGCGAGAATCTCGATGCATTCGAACTGCGTGGATACAACAAACTTGGTGACAACTCATACCCCAACCAAGTTCCACTCATAACTGGCGTCAAAGACTTCGAGGCTACCCGCACCGCACCGGATGGCTTCTTTGACAACCTGACTGACCAGTTCATCTGGCAGCAATATGGCAAGCGAGGCTACCGGACCATGTTCCTCGAAGAGTCTCCATTTTATGGCCTCTTCAATTACTTCAGCCAAGGTTTCCGACGCGCGCCGGCCGACTACTATCTAAGGCCTGTCATCATGGCCATGGACGACTCTCCCAAGAAGACGCAGGACTGGGAGCGGGTTCGATGCCTGGGACCCACAATGCCTTTCGAGGAGCTCCTCGATTACCTCACTCGGTTCACGGACGTGATGGCCGAGCGCCCTTTCTTCTCCTACACCTGGATTAGCGAGATCACTCACGACTCGCTCAACAGTGCGGGCTACGCGGATGAACCTTTCCGGAAAACCCTCGAGAAACTTCAGTACTCGGGGGTGCTTAACCACACGGTTCTCGTCTTCCTCAGTGACCACGGTTTGCGGTTCGGAGACGTGCGCGCCACGTACATCGGCAAGTTCGAGGACCGTCAGCCTTTCGCCTTCCTGGTTTTCCCGCCCTGGTTCCTGAAGCAGAATCCGGAAGCGGCGCACAACCTCCGCATTAACCAGCACCGCCTCACGACGCACTTTGACGTGCACGCCATGCTGGCCGAGCTTCTCGACTACCCTAACCTCGAGCGACCGAACACAACGTACGGACTAAGCTTGCTACACGAGGTCCCGGACACGAGGACTTGCGCCGACGCTTCCATCACGCATCACTGGTGCACGTGCAGCGCCCGGGCTGACGGCGACGTGTCGGCCGAGCTGGCCTGGTCGCTGGCGAACCACTTCGTATCGAAGATCAACGGCTGGGTTGCCCAGGCAGTACGAAAGTGTGCCGTGTACCAGCTTCTTCAAGTCATGGACGTGACGGCGCTTCAGGCGACGCCTGGTGAGCGCGCGGCCAACACGAGCCATTACTGGGTCACCGTCAAGCTGTCGCCCGGCGGGGCCGTGTTTGAAGGAACCGTGCGTGTGCGTGGGAGCAACTTCACGGTGCTGAAGGAGGTCAGTCGCTGCAACTGGTTCTCTGGCCAATCGTACTGCGTGCGTAACCATTGGTTGGAGAAGTTTTGCTATTGCCTCAGGACGGTGGGAGAACTGATTTGACGTCGAGGTTTCCCCACGTAGGCCGTTCGCTCAGTGGTGGTTGAAGACGTGACTGCCGGTGTGAACCGTCGAAAGCTGTAGCGCTTCCAGTAAGCGTAGCGAAATCTGATGCGTTTACGCTATCTCGCTGCTCACTAAGCGGCGAGCGTAGTCGAGAAGCGTTATTTCCGCGCGAGTTCATTACGCATGAAGACACTTTTGTAGAGTAGACACGGCACAAGGATTCAAGACGAGCTTAAACACAGCTGAAGTGAGCTAGCGCCTGTGTGTGCCGACTTGTTTTGGCGTCCTACGCTGTGTCTTCGCTACAAAAGTGTCATCGCCGAGAATTTGGAAGTGCTACGGCTTTTGCAAACCGGTCATCCTGCCGCCTGTGCCGTCGTTGTAAATATACGCGACTCTCTTCAAAATGTGATACTCCTCCTAGATGTAGTTGACAAGCTTCGGGAGGCCTCTCACTTCGCCTTCACAATCGAACCCACTTCGCCACTTGTATAATGACTGGAGTCCTCCAGTGCAAATGCACTCATTCCTGTGTGTTTCTGCCTTCTCCAGCAGCGAGATATGCAAGGCTATCACTTCGGAGCAAGAACGTGCAATATCTTCGGATTATTGCACGCCAGAAGGAAAGTCGACCTGCTTCAAGCGCACCCATACTGTTTTGCGAAACACGGTAAAGAGAAGTGTTTCGCAAGCTTTTTTTTGCCATTTTTCGTCTCATTCGTTAAGCCAGTGGGAACTAGTCATTTTCATTCTTGAGTTTACTATGACGCTTCTACTGAAATTATATTAGACGATTCTCCTGGCTACGGGATGATTCACCGCTGGATCGCGCATCTCTGCGCCCAGAAGACCCTGGAGCGTGTTTAGGCGCTGGCAGCCGACTCTACCCTTTACCGTGCGGTGTACGAATCTGGAAGCTTTTTGCTCTGTGGAGTACGGCGGCCTTTTCGCCGTCTTCTATTTGGTCTATTTGGTCTTGATTTTAGAACTTTATCATTGGCCATCAGAACACTTTTCCTTTGCATAGCGCGTAACCGAAGAAAACGTGCCAAAGCTGGTAGAGTGTTTCGTCGTACTGTTGCTTAGTTCTGTGTTTCGAAATATCTCCGTGGCCTCGTCATTCTACATACATTCGTCTTAAAACAAGCCTTTAAACGTTACAAGTGCGCGCGCATCTGCCGTGTCGCTGCCAAATGTACATTTCTTCGGCATGGTACGAATCTCTCGTTATTTACTACTAATCTCTCGTTCGTTAAGATTTCCCGCAATTTCAGGTTTTCAACCTCACTCGGCGTATGATGCGGTGATATCATCCTAATCTCGTGGGAGAAAAAAAAAACGACCTAAGGCCACAAGAACGGACAGCCGTTCATCTTCCTTGTCTTCCTGCCGTGGTCCTGACAGTCTTCCGCGGCGTGGACGCCCGCATAATTAAAGTGCATCCAGAATATATACCAGAATGCCGAGCTGATGCGTGTTCAGCTTCACCTAAAGTTTTCTTGTTGCCAACGACACTAACCAAGTGAGATCAGGGAGCCATGTTCTCCACTACGGCTTTAGATCTTCCTATTAAAGTACCATAATCTTTCAGCAAGGCTCACTTTACTCATTACAAATAGCTCGTAGTTCTAACAAATTTTCAGCCTTTGATCCATCCTTTGCGACCTATTCAGCCGCCAGAGAACAAAGGAAACAAAGTGTTCTTTTTCCTTCAATCTCACTGTATTCCATCCTGGAGATGGCTCTGGTTGTTTATTGGAAGGCCCCAAACGTGTGCCGCCTTCGGTCGTTGTTTCGGCTTAGAGAGCCCCTGTATTTCATTGTTCTTCCGGACAGAGGATTCACTGCGTTGCTCTTACCGGCGAGAAATGAGTACTCAGTACATCTATCTTGCACGAAATGAGTTTGATGTTACATGTCTGCTCCGCTGCGACAGTCAACGCCATAAACAGTGCCGAATTTATTGTCGTTGAACGAGGCAACTGCAAATCGACGGTGCAGTATAGTAAAAAAAAAAAGCAATTGAAGAGACGCCGCGTACACCTCGCGGATAACAGCGGTGATAGAGGCGCCACAAGGAAGTGTCTAGAATCTCTTCCGAGAGCAAGTTTCTTTGTGGGCTCTCTAACGTTAAGTCCAGGTTCGAAAGATTGAGTGCTCATTTCCTTCCATATCTTATCATCCACATTTTACACTTGTAAATAAATTTTCCTGATCCTTTACCACTGGCCTCGTCTCTTTTAATCGCCGTCAAGACATGATATTGACCCAGTTGTAAAATGCTGTCTGCGTCAAAATAGGACACAAATTTTCTGCCGTGCAGCTGTAACAGCAAAACTTTCTGTTGCACTGTGGAGTCGCCTGTAGTCGCGACAGGACTAGCTCTGGTGTGACAACGGTCTACTGCTGAATACTACAGAGGGCATTGCTATTACGACAAGAACTTCTCTTGTTGCTGCAAGGTCAGGTCCCAGAATACAAGAATATCTCTTGTGACGACAGAAACTTTTCTGTCGTGGTTTGCAATAGGGGATTGACTGAGACTGACGAAATTTAACGTGCAGCCACTCACTGCAATGGCTCTGCATAATCATGGATAGAGTATTGTAATGGTAGGTTGATGAACGAAGAAAGCTGGACGATTTGGCGCAGATTCATGTCGTAACAACAGCGTGGCGAACGAAAACAGACTTAGGAAAGGCGCAGGTGGCGCAAGCACAGTGGTGGTGTTCTGTGTTCGTCAACACGTGCAAGAGCGTGGAAGTCGAGCTTCTGGCTGACTGCCAAGCACGTTGGTGTCGGCAGGGACGCCCAGAAACAGTATGCGTGTGGCGCATTTAAAAGGTGTTTTATTTTTTAGTGCACTAGCACTAGAGTGTCCATTCAGTCGCTTAGCCGTTGTCTGCGCGGTTCCTCTGTATGGGCAGGTTGGGATGACGTCACAAGGTCACATGACCTATCTGGTTGTCATTCCACCTGTATTGCTTTATTGCTTCTCCGAGGATTTTAGTGCCCTAGCACTGATCCCCCTCTCCCCGAGTTCGCCGAAGGAAGACATAACGAGTACTGCACAACGGTAGGTACCACTTTTCAACCGCTGCCATGCTGCAAAAACTAAAATTGCTACTTTCTTTTGTCTATAGGTGCTAGTTATGCGAAACAAGGACCCAAGATATTTCTTTAGATATTAACGTATAAAACCTGACCTGATTGCCATCGCAGGGCAGTGGCGCATCGCTTAACCCCTGCACCACTGCGCCAGGAGTGGTATGAGCACTTCCAGCACTATATGAACGTAAAATAAAAAATGCCCAATGAGAGAATGAAAACCGAAGTGCTAGCATGCCTAATTCGCATCTGGCCCAACCGCGCTAAATCGTTCGACCTTTTTTTTTTTCAGAAATGAGCGCCCATATACGGAAACCAATTCCCAATAGAATACGCAAAACGCAGCTTCGATGAATGTGGTGAACCAACTCGCACGAAGAAGACCTGTGAGGAAGAAAAAAAAAAAGCCTCTTTCTGAGGCCTCTAACTCACAGCCATCAAAGCTGCGGCAAAACGAAACGGACTATCATTGGTACACTTCCTACGCTGACGTACACGTTATGCCACAAGTTCTTGGCTTTCGCTGTCTGAGGCCGTTATAGCCAGAAACACAAAAACATTATGACCTTTAACCCGCCGCGGTAACTTAGTGGCTTTAGCGTTAGGCTTTCTGAGCTTAAAGCTGCGGGATCGAATTTCGGCGGTGGGCGCCGTATTTCAATTAAGGCAGATGTAAAAGCGTCCATGTGCTGTGTGACGCTACATCACACGTTAAAGAACCCCAGGCGGTCGATGTTAATCTGGAACCCTCCACTGCGGCGCCTCTAGTAGCCCGCGTGCAGACCAGGGGCATTAAATAACGGCGAAGAAGGCGATCAAAAATTCGGGGGATACTTAGGCGATCTGAAGTGCGCGAGGCGAAAGCCTTTACCGCACCGTGGTGTTCGCCGAGTTGAATTAGACTGGACATCAATTTAGTGCAAATCGGCCAAGGTCAAATTTCGGGGGTGGGTGGGCCAATTTGGGGGTGACCCGGGCAAAATTTGGGGGGTCACCATGGTGTTCGTTGTAGTCGAATTAGGCTGGACATCGATTTTGGTGCAAATCGGCCAAGGTCAAATTTCGGGGGTGACCCGGGCCAAATTTTGGGGCCGCCATGGCTTTCGTCGTAGTCGAATTAGGCTGGACATCGATTTTGGTGCAAATCGGTCAAGGTAAAATTCGGGGGTGACCCGGGCTAAATTTTGGGGTCGCCATCGCGTTCGTCGTAGTCGAATTAGGCTGGACATCGATTTTGGTGCAAATCGGCCAAGGTCAAATTTCGGGGGTGACCCGGGCCAAATTTTGGGGTCGCCATGGCGTTCGTCGTAGTCGAATTAGGCTGGACATCGATTTTGGTGCAAATCGGCCAAGGTCAAATTTCGGGGGTTACCCGGGCCAAATTTTGGTGTCGCCATGGCGCTCGTCGTAGTCGAATTAGGCTGGACATCGATTTTGGTGCAAATCGGCCAAGGTCAAATTTCGGGTTGACCCGGGCCAAATTTCGGGGTCACCATGGTGTTCGTCGTAGTCGAATTAGGCTGGACATCGATTTTGGTGCAAATCGGCCAAGGTCAAATTTCGGGGGTGACCCGGGCCAAATTTTGGGGTCGCCATGGCGTTCGTCGTAGTCGAATTAGGCTGGACATCGATTTTGGTGCAAATCGGCTTAGGTAAAGGTGCGGGTATGACGTCACTTCCGTTGTCGTGACTTCCAGTTGGCGCTGTAAAGGCCGGACAGGATCTCGACCGGGAGTATGAGCCATTAAAGGCTTTCACCTTAAATACCTTGTCAATTCTAGTTTCCAGTGTGGGGTATACGCCCACTGCTGTGATAAAGGGCGCGCCTCAACAAGCAGAAGCGGATCGACTAATCACCTCGAGGGGAGCCGAAAAAGAAGGCATATACAACACGCCGGTCGCGTTCCAATTCAGCCGTCGCACCTGGCGCCACATTTGGCAGTGGAAGATCACACATGGCTCCATGCAAATCATAGACTGTTGATATATTGGCAGGCATAAAATGACAGCAGGGGCAATTGGAGACACCGCACTAGTTATTGATAGCCTAGCTAAAATCAAGATATACGTAATGTAAGGAACCGATAACGTTCTGTCCCTTAAGGAAACCGTGCATTGTAAAGGGCAGCAGGGGCTGGCGAAGGGTTAGTTGGGGAGATGAGAACGGAACATTGCAAGGATAGGGTGACCGCAGCTGAAGCATATAAGGCATTATTGGATATCCTCGGCCATTCTTCTTTATTGGAGGTAAGTGTGATGTTGCTGCTGATGATGATACTCGCGAAGCTCACATGCGGATGAATGCATCCAAGCCCTTTTGAAGTACAGGTAAGCGACGTACTTGAAGAATAGCGACTTGCGCCTAGCTAATGACACTGCAGACTGCCATAGCATTGAATCTTTAGAGTGAAAGCAAAATGGAAGTGTTGCTGCAGTCACAATGTTGGCGTGTCACCATGTACAGGTGGCTCAGAGACAGTCCGATATACACTGCTCAAGCCATAAACAATGGCAGTTCACTTCTTGGTTGGTATCTCGAGCACTAACTCTCTAAAATGTTGGGCGCTCACGTCTAGAGCTGCAATGCAGCTCGGAAATGCGGATCCGGGTGTGAAGGGCCGCTACTCATTACGCTATACCACCGGCACAAACTGTGATGCCTGTTGGGAAGCCACTCCAGTCCAATTCAATGTAACAGATGCACAGAGGACAAGAAAATACGACGAAGGGCGACAAAAAGTTTAGCAGTGGCTTAGCTCGGCCATGCCAGGATATACGTAGCGCGAGCAGCAACTTCGCTCTCCTTCTCCATGGCTATACCACACTGGCATACGCCCCGCTAAATGTACACCCCCACTGATACCTCTGCGCATGCGCACAAAATGACAGGCGCTATCAAGCGGCTCCGGCGCTGACACTTGGCTACTGCGCAACGGAAGCGCACAACTGGGCACGCGCCGGCGCCTGTGCGTCTGCCGCGGCTATGACGCACTCCTTGATGACCGGCGGCGAGGCCAGCGCGCGCGGAGGCGGCGGCTCCGGCGCGCCAGCTGTGTGCTGTGTGACGTCACTGCTCCACGCGCATGCGCAGCACGGCTTTCCAGGAGCCACGCGAAACTGCTCAACCTCGGCCAGTGTAGCTCACGCTACAAAAATGTAACACGTGGCTGTTTTCAGGTGAGAACAACTGCTTCCTAAGGACCGCGTCAGCGTCGCAAATCACATCCTGTGGCACATTGTTCTTGGAAACCAAGCCAGCTTTGATAGGCTCGACGTCATTTAAAGGAGTACATATGCTGTAATATATTTCATGGATGCACAATGTATTGTTTGTGACACTCGAAGTACTTCGAGACACGTATAAAATTTACACATCTATCTGCCCTCCTATATTTGTACGGAATGTATTATTACATACCAGGAATTTCAAAGAAGGCTTTCAATAATTCTCAAAAACAGTTTTTTAAAGCAAAAATACGGCCTTTTTAGCGTAGTTGATGGCAGACACCAGAAAATCGGTGAATCGTCTTAAGTAGCAAACTAGTTAAAAAGTTAATTATTCAAAAATTATTTAACTAGTAGGAGTTAGGAACCTAGTTGTAATTAGAAATTTGTAGCCGGTCGTTAGTAGTGGCCATATCAGTTTTTAGAATTTCGAAAACACGATTATCCTCAGCGCTGTGGCTCAACAAAGTTTGGTACATCGTGCCAAAATGCATGCGCTTTCGAAAAGCATGCAGGCAAAGCAACCTTTCCAGTGCACGTAACTAGCCAAAAAAAAATCCAAAAAGCCTACTCAACCTTCAAAACCGAGTCTCGAATTAAAACCGAACTGAAATCTGCAGTGCTGGCGCACCTAACCAGTTTTTCACCCAACCAAGCTAAACCTTTCGTCATATTTATTTTCCCTTCCTGCACGTTATGAGCGCTTTTTCCAGATTAGCATACATGGATGTGAAAAAAAATAGTCAACGGATACACCTGCAAAGTCGTTATTTGCCTGCACTGAGGCCCTCGTTCAGAATAAACCATGCATTGCGTCCTCTCTTCGCGCCACTGCAGGTCAAAGTGACTTGAGGTCGTCTAGGAGGACACCTATAGGCAGCGAAGTTGTTGCACCCATTCGTTTGGCGTCTAGCAATTTATAAATGTGACATTGAGCAACTGCTAGGCTCGCTGTGACTGGTATGCCATCGCAGCATTTTTTTTTTCAGGTGATATCTCCAACACTCCATCTCTAATCACTTGTGTGCTTGGAGACAAAAGGCAGCTCGAAGACTCAAAAGAAAGAAATGCAATATCCTCTAGTCATAACATGACACCACTCGAATAGAATGGGACTTTTTTTTGAAGGTTCAATATTCACGCAGCTGGCTTGTTAGCAAAACAAGAGATTAACTGAACGGCTAGAGAATCCTCTCCTAAGGAACTACGGCCATGTGTTACGAGATGTGTCACGCACATACTTTCGCGTAACAGGCTTTACTGATTAATTCACAGAGAAAGACAGAGACGCTGGCCTAAGCTGTTCTTCCCTGGTCTAACCATAAGCGGGGTAGTGCTCGGGGTACTTCTTGCGTTTACTCCTTAAAACCCGCTGCGATTGTTTAGTGACTGCAGCGCTTGGCTGCCGAGCCTAATTACGCGGTGTAGAATCCTGGTCGCGGGGGCCCCGTTTCGAAGGAGGCGAAATGCAAAAAAAAAAATGGCAGTGGCTTAGCTCGGCTATGCCAGGTTATACGTAGCGAGAGGTACATTTCCCTGGCTGAGCTTGTTGTGCTCACTGTGCGTTTAGCACTCGGTTCACGGACGTGATGGCCGAGCGCCCTTTCTTCTCCTACACCTGGATTAGCGAGATCACTCACGACTCGCTCAACAGTGCGGGCTACGCGGATGAACCTTTCCGGAAAACCCTCGAGAAACTTCAGTACTCGGGGGTGCTTAACCACACGGTTCTCGTCTTCCTCAGTGACCACGGTTTGCGGTTCGGAGACGTGCGCGCCACGTACATCGTCAAGTTCGAGGACCGGCACCAGTTCGCATTCCTGGCCTTCCCGCCCTGGTTCCTTAAGGAGAATCCATAAGCGGCACGCGCTCTTCGTATTAACCAGCACAGCCTCAGACGCACTTTGACATGCATGCCACGCTCGTCGAGCTACTCGACTACCCTGACCTCAAGCGACCGAGCACCACGTACGCGCTAAGCTTGCTACACGAAGTCCCGGACACGAGGACTTGCGCCGACGCGTCCATTAGTCACCAGTGGTGCACGTGCAACGTCCGAGACGACGCCACTGTGTCGAACACTCTAGCCGCTTCGCTGGCTGGCCACTTTGTCGCCGCGATGAACGACTGGGTGGCGAAGACAGCGCGAAAGTGCGCCGAGTACCAGCTGCTTCAAGTGATGGACGTAACTGCACTGCAGGCGACGCCTAGCGAGCGCGCGGCCAACACGAGT
Source organism: Amblyomma americanum (assembly GCF_052857255.1). Taxonomy (NCBI): domain Eukaryota; kingdom Metazoa; phylum Arthropoda; class Arachnida; order Ixodida; family Ixodidae; genus Amblyomma; species Amblyomma americanum. The sequence continues at coordinate 17,342,878 of NC_135498.1, read as the reverse complement.
CATTATTGGATTACCGTCAAGCTGTCGCCCGGGGAAGCCGTGTTTGAAGGAACAGTGCGTGTGCGTGGAGACAACTCTACGGTGCTGGAAGAGTTCAGTCGCTGTAACTCGTACTCGCGGCTCGCGTACCGTGTGCGCAATGAGTGGCAACGCCTGTTCTGCTATTGCCGCCGCTCTGCCGTTGCATTAATCTGATTTTGCCAGGGCTTACGTAGGCTTAAAGTGAGAAGTTAGGCTAGATTTTACGTATTCATGGTTAACGAGCGCCAAAAAAGACGAAGGCGAAGAGAAGAAGACTGCAACATGACACAAACACTTGTGTCATGTTTTTTTTTCTGCGTCTTCGTATTTTTTGCGCTCGTTAACCATGAATACGTAGCCTGTTCGCTGAATGGTAACTCACAGGGTAATGTGCTACACAATGTGCTACAAGGACATGGCACGGAGCTGTTCGTGAGATTTCGGTACGTGATTTATGGGTTCCATTAACTTTAATGTTCCCAGTGAGCAGTTTTATGGCCTTGAGTAATTTCTGTATTCTACCTCATTACTGTAAACGTTCGCGGATGCCTTTAAATGTGATGCACCTGGCAGACATTATCGAGTGGACTTTACGTACGCCTTGGGTTGTCAGTTCGGAGTAGATGTCTGGCTATCTAGCTGGTAACGCACAAAAGTTTCTGTAACAGTGTGAAAGAGAACAATAACGGAGTAATTTATTTCACCCTCATTTGCCAGCGATTGAGGTGCAGATTGCAAGCAGCACGAAACTTAATCATGGCCATTTTTTTAAAAATCCACTGCAAGGAATAAACTATTACACTAGGTGGGATGCGCTTGCATTTATTCGGTCACTCTGCATCCAGCCGGCCGGGAAGGCGAGCTTCCGTGCCATCTACACGCAGGCTTTACTCGTGCGCGACAGGCTTCCACAGCCCATAGCGCAGAGTCGCAGCCACGGCAGGTTCGGACGAAATAGGCGATGACAGAGCACGCTAGGAAATAGTTTGTTGGCGTAACGGGAATTAGAGCACACTGCGGAAGAATGTTCTATCCGATAAAATAGAGGTTCGGTAGGCTCACCAATTCGTCGCTGCCGAGCGGCGTTGGGTCCGTGGGTGGGCGGGCTGCAAGGAGTCCCTCGGGGCAGGTCAGCAGAAGGCCAGCAGCAGGAGAGGTTTCCCGCCGCGAGCTCTTCTTTGAACCCCACGGGCATTGCTAACTATGAGCAACAGGTTACTCACGAGCATAGGAATACACTTGCCACGTAGACCTAAACAGACACGGACGCAGGGAGACAAACAGGACGGGCACTAACTTACAACTAAACTTTTATTGCGTGAAACCAGGCAATATAAGCGCTTTCTTATCAGTGAAGAAGAGAGATAAAACCATTCAAATATGGCAAGCACTCAAACAACGTTATCGTCAACAACATTTACGGATTAGCAGACATGAAATGTTTTACTTTGTCAGATAAAAACAATGAGGCAGCACTGACGCACCCATATTCTTTTTGCGACAGTATATTGAACGCCTTTATAATTTCCCTTGTAAGCTGCTCTTTGTGGCAATCAATGACAAGATGCCTTTTAATATCCGGACAACAACCAGGACACTTCTTTGTTTTTCCATCTTTTTCTTTTGCGTTGATGTGGCCTGCAAGATGCCATTTGACACCATTTCTGACATCATTGTTATGTTCCCGCAACCTGTCATTGGGGCATCTGCCTGTGTGCCATATGTACCGGTATTTCCGGCCGCATTTCAATGGAATAGAATAGATTACATTCTTTTCACGGGTGACATATCGGTCCTTATGCTTCCTTTTACATTTTGACTTTTTTTAGGACGAAGGTTCACGCGATTACTCAAGTTTGATAACTTGTGAGGAGCGGAGAACACCAACTGTACTTTCGCACGGCTCATCATCCTCTTTAGATCGTGAGAAAGTGTGTGGCAGTATAGAGTAAGTCACTTTTTCTTTGTTTTTCTGTTCATTCTTTGGAATAGGGTCACTAGGTTCGGCCTTTCCGAACTGGGATATTGTTTGGTTTATGGGGGTTTAACGTTCCAAAGCGACTCAGGCTGTGAGAGACGCCGTAGTGGAGGGCTCCGGGATTTTCGACCACCTGGTGATCTTTAACGTGCACTGACATCGCACAGTACACGGGCCTCTAGAATTTCGCCTCCATCGAAATTCGACCGCCGCGGCCGGAATCGAACCCGCGTCTTTCGGGCCAGCAGCCGAGCGCCATAACCACTCAGCCACCGCGGCGGTTGAACTGGGATATTGTATGCTTCAGCAATTTCTGAGCGACAGATACCGGAAGATAAGGCGGGTAACCTGCTCCCTTTAACCTGCTGCATGATTAAGAAAATTATACGCCGTACAATGTGTACAATAGTTTTTGGCCGCGTTGAAGAGGCAGAAGTTAGCGATGGCATGTTTCACTATTCTCGAATGAGCCGAGTGGTACGGAAGGGCCGGTTTTTGCACCGTGGTTCATAAGAACACCAAGTGTGACGTGCCTGGAGGTGCAGTTTTATGTCCAGAAATTGAATAGACAGTTCTTCTGGAATCGCAAAAGTTATGGTTAAGGGAGATAAGGCCGTGCTAAAGCATTTTAAGATTTGTTGTACAGTGGCGTGAAAGTTCTGTCTGCTTACACTCGTCAAAATAATAATAATAATAATAATAATAACGTCTAGGAGAGGTACGTACATCGTTAAGAGTTCAAGGAACCCTTGCACCGACACCCCTGAGGCGCTTTGGAAAGCTACGGAGCCATGACGGTCTATGCACTGTTCTACGTATAAAGGTAACTTGTCTTGGGTGATAGAATAATATAACTCTTTGGCGTCAATAGAAAACGCCAGTAACCCACCACTTCGAATTTTCAGAAGTTTAACTACGTCAAAGGAACTTTTTGTCTGATACGGGTCTTCTACTTCAAGCATCATCAATTGGTTCTTGAGAAAGTTTGATGGCGATTTTTGCCGTGAGTCCTTTCCGGGTATAATTACACGAAGGGGGCAGTCAACCTTACGAGTTTTTGCTGCAAAGAATATATTCAGAGTATCATTTTAACTTTTTCTACACTCTTTTGAAGACCACTAAGGTTCAACTTGGAGCATAATTGCATCGATTTCTTTTTCAGAGACGCTATAGAGACATTTGTTCTGTCAAAGACAGAGTTAATGGCCGAAGTGGCCTTGGAGTCAGTGGTGGCTTTAGGTAGGACGGCAAATCCTCCTTCTTTGTCAGACATCAAGCAAACAAATAGGAGACAGTGCTGCCAATAGGAATATCACATTTGGTCTGCTCATACCGCTCCGCAGCGTCCATTTCCCTCGGAAACGCATCTGTCTTTTTTCAAGTCAGCAGCAAAACGGGAGGCATGGTGAACCATTGCGACCAGTTCTCGGGCTGTTTTCTTCGGCGGAACGGTGAACTTTGGTCCTAGTTCAAGTACACAAGACACTTCACGAGGAAGGCAAATTCCGTCCGTGCAGTAGAGGTTGCTGACCGCTGTCTTCTTCGGGAGCAGAGACCTCAGAGCTGGCCGGACTTCTGCCAAATCAATTCCGTGGACCTTCCGGCGATGACGAGGTGTTCCCAGAAGGCCTGTTCACATTGAGAAGGGCCACATACTGCTTGCAGTCGGAGGTGTAGAGCGTTCTTGTGAAGGTGGGTTATATCCTGCCATTCTGACCTCATGATCTTGCATATCCTGACACCGAGTCATTGGGATGGCTCATAACCGTCGAACCACCAGCGCAGTTCAGGCGGTAGGATCTTGTGTCGAATGTAGAATCCGAGCACCCTCGATTTGCAGGCAGCCATGCAAATGACGGAGACTATAGTCCACGATTGCAAAGACACACATGGAAAAGGGCCTTTTGTGGAAGAGATAAAATTGGCCAGAATGGAAGCTTGGTCGAGTTGGTGACGGGTCACTTAACACATAGCGCTAAATAGACACGGACACAGGGAGACAAACAGGTCGACAAAATTGTTTGTCTCCATGTGTCCGTGTCTGTTTAGCGTTATGTGGCAAGTGAACCGTATCCAACTCGCCCAAGCTTCCATTCTGGCATAGGAATGCACCCTTTCCTAAGTGCCCAACGCGCTGTCATGACGTCACGTCATTGTTGGGAACGGGATGAGTAGCAGGGGTGCCTTCTCTCCACATTCTTGGTGGTGCGCGCGCGTGGGAGTCACGTTTGTCGCTGGCGCGGGGGACGAGGGAATACCAGTGTACCCCACACATTAGAATACGCGAATTTTATGATAGACCAAAAACGGCAAGGTTTTTCTTTGAAGAGACTTTTGTTTGCGGCAATGGAGGTGCAAAAAGGCGGAGGGGGGGAGATGTGGAAGTTGACACGTCACTAGATCTGAAGACTTTATTACTGTCTCGACATATCAGCCAGCGAACTTTATGAGAGACCGCGACGCCGGTATTTTGCCGTTTGGTGACTTCTGTATGAGGCGATGCAGGTACAATAAGAGGGGGGGGGGGGGTGCTGGAGAAGGCAGGTGGCACGTCTCGTGACCAGATAACGTCATAGTCTCGGCCAATCACCGATTTCAATCAAAAACCACATCGCCGTTTTTTTTTCTGATTTCCGTCATGAAGCTTCTGTTTGCGGCGATGTGGGTGTAAGAAGGGCAGCGGGAGTGCAGTGGTAGGTGTGGCAGGGGGCACGTCACATCGCCTGAAGATATAACTGTCTCAACCAGTCACCGCATTTTATAACGCGACAACGCTGCGTTTTTTTTTCCGAATTGTATGACAGACCACAGCGCCGGGTTTGTTTTTTTTGTGACGAGACTCTAATTCTGTTGCATTAATGTGAACTGACGGCTAGAGTCCTAGTTGCACACGCTTAGGGCAAGTTGATGCAAAGCTATGTGTAGACGAAGTGTGAATTGACAGCGCATATTGAAGACAAAAAGGCAGGAGAAGCATTTCATATTCATAATGAATAAGCGTGTCATTATAGGTATAGCCATGAGGGGCGGGCAACCGTAGAGGCACGCACGAGAACTCGATACGAAAGACAAGAGACACATGGGGATCAACGATTTTGTAGCGTAAGCTACACTGACCGAGGTTTAGCAGTTTCGCGTGGCTCCTGGAGAACCGTGCTGCGCATGCGCGATGATCAGTGACGTCACACGGCGCACAGCTGGCGCGCCGGAGCCGCCGCCGCCGCGCGCGCCTCGTCGGTCTGTGCATTCTCTGGAAACCGCACCGCACGACCAACCACGTGACTTGTCACGTGACCAACCGCATGACGAACCACGTGACCAGCCACGGCGCCGCGCCGCCGGCAGCTGCTCAACACCACGTGACCGACCACGTTGCCAATCTTTATATATTCGATGGTTCCAATCTTTAGCAAGCCAAACCAAACGTTCCTTTTTTTTTTCATCAATGTTACTGTCTATATGCCACGCACCAATCCTAACAAGTTTTGGAAAACCATTAACCCTACACGCCATAAACCTCTAACATTACACAATGATGACAACATTCTCATACCGGAACATGAAGTCTGTAGCACCCTTAACTCCTTTTTTTTTGCTCAGTTTTTGCTAAAGAACTCTAAGGCGAATTACCATACTTCCCTATCTTTGACCTGCTATGCTAGACATTCTGTTCGGTTATAGTGGAGTTATGAAACTAACCGAATCATTGAAAGCGTCATCTTTATCTGGTATTGATGGCTTAAACTCGAAAGTCCTAAAAAATACCGGGAACATTGTTAGTGTCATCTTATGCCATCTTTTCAACAGTCTTTACATCAGGTGTGCTCCCACAAGCCTGAAAAATAATCAAGATCCTCCCAGCCCCAAACAAAAGGTTCATCTTTTTCATGCAAAAACTACCGCCCTATTTCCCTCAAAAACATTTGTTCAGAACAAATAGAACACGTTATTTGTTCTCACGACATCGAACTTCTAGCCTCAGTCAACTTTTTTCACTCTAACCAACATGGTTTCTTATAAGAACTTTCCTGTGATTCCCAACTAGCCCTTTTATCAACGACCTTAGTTCGCATCATGACAAATATTCCTCTTGAGACGCTCTTCCTTGACTTTGAAAAAGCCTTCGATAAAGTACCGCACAAAGGATTACTACTAAAAGTGTCGCGTCTAAACCTTAGTTATTTAGTGATGAATTGGTTTCAAAATTTTTTGACTAACAAAGAGCTATTCGTCTGCGCTAACAAATCATCGTCCCCTCGTTCTGCGGTTACTTCAGGTGTCCCTCAAGGCACAGTGCTCGGACTCTTGCTTTTTCTCATTTGCATTAACGATCTTCCTTCCAACGTCACCTCTGACAACCAACTATTTGCCGATAATTGCGTAATTTACCGCCCGATTTCCACAAGCACTGACGTCGACACCCTTCAACAAGATCTAACCCGAGTTGAAACTTGGTGCAAGCATTGTTTAATGTCTCTTAATATTGCTAAACTAAAACATGCATGATTTTTTTTTCATCGCAGGCGATCCCACATTCCCTCTAAATATCTTCTTTTTGGTTCTGAAGTGTGTTTCATTCTTACCTGTAAGTATTTGGGCATTACTTTAACTCATACCCTAACATGGTCTTCACCCATAACGAACATCGCTAATGACGCTAACCGCACCCTTGGATTCCTACGTCGAAATCTTCGTTTTGCTACCCCTTCCATAAATTTATTAGCTTACCAAACTTTCTTCCGACCTAAATTGGAATTCGCTTCAGCAGTATGTGACCCTCGCCAGTCAAACCTGTCACTAACGTTTGAAAAAATACAAAACCGCGCTATCCGCTTTATTTACTGTGATTATTCATATTATACTAGTGTATCTTCCCTAAAATCTAGAGCCTCTTTGTCTAGTCTTGAAACAAGAAAAAAAATCTCGATTATGCTTGTTCCATAAGTTTTATCATTCATCTTTAGGAGCATCAATCATATCATATCAATCATATCAAACATCGTCTCTCCAGCCGCATTCACCACAGCAAGAAAGTGTACCCTCCCCATGCAAGAACTACATCTCATTTCCGATCTTTTTTTGCCAAATCATCTCGGGACTGGAACGATCTGCCGCCAGAAGCCATACGCCTTACCAACCCCATAAAATTCAAGAAAATGAGGCCATCATCTCGTAGTCAGTCACGCCCATCTCTCATGTAATGCCCCATATCCGGGGTCTTTGAGGTAATAAATAAATAAATAAATTTTCACATGCTATAGTCATAACAGCTGGAAACGTTTCAATAAGTTCAAAAGAAAACAGTAAATCCAGCGCGTAAAAACGCATAATTATGGCAAATGACATAAGCACGAACCATAAGTTCGAACGTCTTTCACACCGCTAGAAAAATAAAAATTAATTTAAAACCGCACAAGTTTGAGGACTGGATGGCAATTTGTTAAAGTAATACGGCACATAGTAACTGCGGCTACTTTGCCCGTATTGCGTGCAGCACCGTCGCATGAAGATACGAAAATCAGGGCTTAGGGTGAGATCTGGAATACACTAATTTTTGTAAGTTTCTGTCCATAAATGTCTAAAAATAGCCGTTTTCATTAGAAGGGAATCAAAATTCGACATTTGTAAGGTGATGAAGATATCGGTACCCTTAATGAGATGCAAGTCATATGCAATATTCTTAAGCAAGGAGCGTAAAATATAATTGAGTCTGTTTTTCCAACGAACTGCGCATAACGCATTAAAGGTAACTTTCTGACAGATAAAGGCATATAATAGCGAATATTACAAAGAAAACATGAAACGAAGTGTAATTTTTGCAAATATGAGTAAGGTGCGTGTTCAACACAAGACTGCTGTCAAAATGGAAGGCCAGATATTTCACGGAAGATGTATATTTGACCAGATTACATACGAAATTATAAAAAAACACAAAAATAATGTTCTTTTTTCCTGGTTCTCCATCTTTGAGTTCTTTGATCAAGTCTTCTGTGTTACCTGCATGTACACTATGCAATCCACCAACCCCCTTCCCTGATGTAAGGGCGAGCCGAACCCAGAATTAGACCAGAAATTCAGCACGGCGGAAGTACGGCAAGTCATGAGCCAACTAAAAACGACATCAGCCGCAGGACCCGACGGCGTCACCAACAAAATGTTGAGAAATCTAGACTTTACGTCAGTGACTGCCCTAACTTACCTAATAAACAAACTCTGGAAGGAGGGTGAAATCCCTCAACAATGGAAACACGCCAGAATCATCTTTATACCTAAACCAGGCAAGAAGCTAACAGCCGAAAACCTAAGACCCATATCCCTTACATCTTGTTTAGGGAAACTAATGGAACACGTGGTTCTAAACAGGCTCCAGAAATACGCGGAGGACAACGACTTCCTACCCCCCTCCATGCTAGTCTTTAGAGCCCAACTGTCCACGCAGGACGTCATGATTCAAGTTAGTGAAGACATAATCCCCAAAAGCAAGAACACGAGAGCTATCCTCGGATTAGACTTAAACAAGGCCTTTGACAACGTGTCACACGAGGCCATCCTCACTAAACTATCGAGGCTAAATCCAGGATTCAGAACCTTCAATTACATAAGATCGTTTCGGCACCAAAGGACGGCAGAGATATAGCTCGGTGGGGTGATCTCGGATCCTATACGCATGGGTTGTCGGGGAACCCCGCAGGGCTCGGTACTCTCTCCGTTCTTATTTAACCTGGCCCTCGTAGAACTACGTAAACACCTCGAGGCTATCCCTAATCTCAGATATACTTTCTATGCCAACGATATTACCCTCTGGATTACGAAATGATGGGTAGATAGCAGAGACCCTACAAAGGGCAGTCGATACCACAGAAGCCTACGTTAAAACGGTGGGACTAGAATGTTCTCTTCAGAAATCGGAGCTCCTAATTAAAAGAGACATTCCGAGAGGACAGAAATCCAGCCTCCCGCCAGCCAACATAAGCATACAAGTGCAAGGCAAAGTAATTAGACAAGTGAGTTCCATCCGAAGTTTTGGAATGATAACCCAAGAGAACCGCCAAAATACCGAAATAATCGAAAAATTAACCGCCATAGTTCACCAAACCATTAGACTGATCCGACGCGTAGCGAACGGGAGAACAGGAGTTAAGGAAAAAGATCTATGTCGGTTGGTGCAAGCCTTTGTCATCAGCAGGATGAATTACGCCCTCTCCTATCTACAGTCATACAACGCTGAGAAACTCAGAATTGAAGGACTCATCAGGCAGGCCTACAAGGCAGCCCTAGGTCTACCAGGCGACACCTCCACTGAGAAGTTACTGCAACTCGGCCTACACAACACGCTAGGCGAATTGACTGAGGCCCATCGTAGAATGCAAGAGCTCAGATTCACTAGAACCAATGCGGGTAGAGCAATCATAGAAAGGCTCGAAATAAACGCGGAACCGCTCAACGCGGATACTCGAAAATCCTGTCCAACCTCCGAAGGACAATCACGGTAAAACCATTACCGCAAAATATGCACCCCGTCCATCACGAACGAAGACGCAAGGCCAGAGCAAAAGCCCTAGTTAAGAAACTTGAGGGCCGACAGGACGTAGTCTACGCAGACGCGGCAGCTTACCCAACACCCGAGAAAGAATTCACGATAGCCGCGGTGACCGAGGAAGGCCAACTCATAACAAATGCGACAATACGCACCAACTCTTCAGAAATAGCCGAAGAAACGGCAATCGCCTTGGCGTTGACAAACCTGCGAGCAGAAATGATTGTCAGCGATTCAAAAGCAGCCATTGGCAATTTCGCCAGGGGCAGAATATCTCCTACCTCCTTGGGAATTCTCAGGAATTGCCCAAAAGACAGGACCGTCGTGGAACTGGTTTGGGTACCGGTCACTCGTCAAACCCTGGGAACGAGGCAGCCCACGATAAACCTCGAGGATCTATCGGCCGAGCTGTGGATGCTAACTCGGACGTCGAAATGACGAGAGCCGGACTTAGTACCTACCATTAGATTACTCAGCATTACAGGCTAGAAAGGCTAACCTTCCCTGCCCCGCACAAAAACATAACAGAGAACCGGAGGTACTGTGGAGACAACTTCAAACAAAAACTCTCCCTAATCAAGCTGTCCTAAGCCATGTGTACCCGGACAGATTTAAGCCGGAGTGCGGCAAATGCGGTGGAAAAGCCACCGCAGACCACCTCTTCTGGGACTGTCCGAGAGATCCCCCACCAATATTGCTCAAAAGGCTCGCGCTCCCGGGTTCGTTGGAGGCCTTGTTGCTCAGCTCCAACCTGGAAACCCAAGGACAGGTGGTGACGAGAGCCGAAGAGGTCGCCGTCAATCTCCACTGACGGCCACCTAACAAGATCAACAAACCCATTTATAACTCAAGCCGATAATAAACGTTTTCCAATCCAATCCAATCCGATCCTGGTTCATCAATCCGACCAATTGAAGCCAGTAGACTGGGAACAAAAACTGGACACGAAGAAGAATTCGATACCCCAGTGCGGGTATGTGCCATCTTTTGAAAGGCTAACAGCAACAGAAAAGAAGGCGCGCCTGTTTTTACCTATCCTTCCTTTATTTTCTTCTTTCTTTTAGGTATACAACTCTCCCCTGCCGTGAATGTGCATGCGACGTCTTTATGTCAAGACAAAAATGTTGTGGCCGCGTTCGCAGCACCGCCACTGTGAATTTCGACATTCAGCCTGACGACATCACCATCGTCATCATCATTACGTGCACAAACAGTTCCAGGGGCCTTCCTTCCTTCCTTCCAGTTCCAGGGTTGCTTCCTGCAAAGCCGGTACGTCGCCGTCGCGGACAACATCGGTACAGGGCTACGAAGCCGCGGTGAGCGAACATGTCCGCCTTCACTACTGTAAAGCGTCACAGTAGTGTGGCCTTTCAGGGACAGTACGCGCACATCGCCGCATGACAGCGTCCATATTACATGTACGCGCTTAATGTGTATTGACCACGAGTCACTTGTAATAGTACCCTCAGGAACCTCTGCGAGCGCCATCCTCAGAAACGAAACTGCGCATCTAAATCGTGGGCCATTGGCGATAGCACACGGATATTCACTGCATGTAAAAGCGCGCCGCACCATCTTCGGCAGCTTCTGTGGAATCCCCTGCGCTATACGGATTTAGGGAAGGGGTGTACGGACGCGTCGCTCACTTTCCATCATTCTGCTGCAGGGTGAGGCCACGCCAAAGAGATGAAGCTGAGAAATGCCGCAATGGCGGCGCGGTGGCTGTGTCGGACCTTCCGCCGATACCCTGGCATGCTTCTATTAGGGACGATACTCGGCATCGTCCTCGTCTGTGGCCATTACCGACGCACAACGCCGTTAGCGAAAAGGGCAGCGCCATCCGTCGGAAGGTGGCAGAGGGCCAAGCCGGTGGGTGATCGCATTCGGACCCCAGGCTGCACAGTGCACCAGTTCGACCCATTCGACCCGTCCGTCAGGCCCTACTTCCTACGCCGCTCGAACGGCAGCAGATGCCACGGCAAGCCCAACTTCCTCACATTCAGGTAAGCCAGCCACTCATCCCTTCGAAGCGACAGGTCTACGAGGCGCTTTCTTCCTCCAGCAGATGTATGCACTGAGCGCAGCTGGCGATGGCTAACCTCAGCAGCTTCACTGCATGCGTGACACAATGCTAGGGGGAACACCGTCAAAACGGCCGAAACGCCACAGGGTTTGCGATCCTATGAAGGCTCATCGCGGAGCTTCTCCCATCCGCAACGCATGCAGTTTCCAACGTAATTGTTTCCCGTCGAAACCTCGACACCTGCTTATTATTGCCAGAACGCCAGTGCGGTCCCGTTTCGATAAAGGCGCACGGTTCAAACTTCATGACATGCCATGCAATATATGTGGGAAGTGTAGGGTAGCTGACTTCGTGCTGAGAGTCGTGTGCTGTTCCCTATTTCGTGGAGAAGTTGATTATCTTTCGCCAAGGGCACGATGTGGATGGCGAGGAAGAGGGTTAGCGGCCGCCCTGTTTTGGTGTTCATCTTTGCAAAGAAGCTGATTATGAAGCCCAACTTAATTCAAATGAGTGCCTCTGAAGGCCAGATGCGTGCAGCGTGACCCAAGGTGGCGAGTTACGACGGACCTGTGTACATACCCTATCCCCTGAAGATTAGAACGTGGGTTACCACCTCCGTGCTCTAACGATCCAGCGTGTCCAAATGGTCTAGTTCATCCACTTTCGCCCACAGGTTCACTGGCGCCGTGGAATCTTGCGCAGTGCCAACCAGCTTCAGCCTTAGCCTTCCTTCCTCTCGTTTTTCAACCGCCTGGGTCACTATGCAGAGGTTCCCCTTAAGACATCGACCAGATATGTTATCGTACAGCAGTTCACGCACTGTTGTCCAAGACGATGATGATAATAATGATGTGGTTCTTTTTGTATCCTTATTGTATACTTGCGCGCCTAATGAGCTCACCATGCAGGCTACATGTGCCGCTCGTTGCAAAGCGCACACGTGTGGCCTCATTTGAAACCAGTCGAACCTAGAGACATTTTCACTTTTGCTCTACAGGCTTTGTCATTATGACAATAGTCAAGGCAGCTCGCAGAATCCTCCATTTCCGCTCGCCGGTATGACAGCATGGTAGGAATAACGTTCCTCCATGCATTCTCACCCGACCGTAGAACTCGACATGGAAACTGGGTTTTTGCTTCGCTCTTTCTCTATCCTGCCAAAAAACGCTTTCAGTTCGCGTTACTGGCTTGCGTTTGAAATTTCATCGGAGCTACTGGGACGCTTCAACTCGAGGGCGCGTTGCAGGTTCGAGTCGTGGAAGTAACTATGTGAACACCTTCGCGAAAATTCCGCATTGGGGGTGGAGATGTAGCACGTTTATTAAAACAGCCATGACGTTAGGCGTTTAGCAGCACCTGAACCTGCAACGCGCCCTCGTCACCTTCTCCCAGAACCTGTTAAATGCGTAACGTAAAGGCTCTTTTAATAAGCGTGCTACACCACCAATGCGGCCATTTTCCGAAGGTATTAACGCAATTACTTTGCGAGAACGGCCCATTAAGAAATGAGTGGGGTGGCGGATGACAATGCGGATGCCTGTCTACGCAGTAGGTCGTTATCATGTGCTACATTCAAGTGCAGTTCAGCGCGCGTGACAGTATACAGCGATAATTTAAATAGTGAAGTGCCTTTTCAGGTATTTGTACATTTCTTTAAGTTACAATGAATCCAGGAGACTCCAAATAGCATTCCGGTGCTTAAGAAAAAGTTAATGTGGATTTGCTCAGCTAATCCAGGATATACAAAGCGAAAGATGTCGGCGTTCACTGTGTTCATTGGCGTTGACAATGTACTAGAAGGTCATGGCTTCGAGGAAAGGAAGGGCGCATAACTGGCTCCTGGATATGGACGCCTCATTCGTGCTTTGATACAAGTGGCGGCGGTGAAAGAGAGATGTGGACTGTATGCATTAGCGCTGACAGCGTAGTGGCTGACATGCGGCACAGCAGCAATAGCGAGGCCGCAGCGTTAATTTGGTGGTGATCAATCTCTCGCGATCAACCATTAACTGCATGCCACCTCCCAGGTGGCAGGGAGGGCGCGCTGCCTATCCAGTGTGCGGAATGCAATCAAAGCAGAATTTTGCAGTTGGACAACAACGCCACTTACATGAAAGCGAGATTGAGGTCTCCACTGAGGTCTCCGCGCGCGCATTGGCTGCGTGTGGCCCGGGGAACGACGGGTGCGTCACGGAATCGCGACGAGTGATGTGTGTGACGGATGCGGTGCAGGGCAAACACTAGAACACCTGCTCCTTCACTGTGCCGCGTTCGCCGATGCTCGTCGCGATATGCTCGCGGCCTATAGGGCGCAGGGCATACTACCAGACTCCATCAAGAAGCTATTGTGGCCGCAGGGCAGTGCGCGCACTCGTGAGCGAACTTTGGTGAGCCTCTGTGCATTCCTAGAACACACGGGCTTGACATCCCGTCTGTTCTCCGTCAGGTAGTTACACGCAGTGACCGAACGCTCCGCGAGTTCTACCTTGAACGATTAATAACTGGACGCCCCACTCCAATTGTAGCGAACACAGTGCTGTGCGCGTGTGCGATTAAATTCCTCTAAAATGAACTAATCACGCGCACAACCTGAACACATTTCTTATTGTGTAAATAGTTTGTACATATTACTTCTCCCCCTATCCTCTCTTCCTGTCCCCTCACCTCTTTCAATTCGTTTCTTCATTCTGCCTGCTGTCCTTTATTTCCGCTGCCCCAGCTCAGGAGCTTCAGTATCGATGGCAGATGCCGGGGCTAGGAAAAATCTTATCCTTCCATTTTACTATTATTTTTTAATAAAACCACTACCACCACCGCCAGGTCTCCACTGACCCACGAAGCCGACTGTGCGCCTTTCCTTTCGTGAAAATCAACGGGCTTCGGAAAGTTGCCAACGCCAATTAACTCTATTAACGCCGTCGGCTCACTTGTTTTAAGTTGGTTTTTGAGGAAAGGAAATGGCACAGTAACCGTCTCGCATATCTCTGTGGGCACCCAAAACGAGCGGCAAAGAAATGGATAAAGTAGGGAGGGAATAATAATAATAATAATTGGTTTTGGGGGAAAGGAAATGGCGCAGTATCTGTCTCATATATCGTTGGACACCTGAACCGCGCCGAAGAATGAGAAAACTGAAAATTGAAAGCTGGGTTTTGAGCAAAGGCGCGGCGCTGCGTAGCGGCGGCACATCTCTGGCTCGGTGCTACTAGTGGCGCATGCGCACTAGTGACTAGAGAGAGAGAGAACGGAGTCGGCGGCGGCCATCTGCGCCGTGCGGGACGTCACTCGACTCCCACATACTCCGGCTCGCGCGAAGCGCGGTTTTTACTAGCGTAGTGATATCTTTTCGCTTCAAAAGATGACCGGGACCTCTTGATGGCGTTCTTTACTATATATAGGAACATTTCCTATACTTGGGCTTCTAGACGAGTATTGCGTTCGCGCAACAGGCTGTAACTGCCGTACTCACTCCCGCATTTTCAAACCAACTGTGCCACATTCGCCCTCTAAAACGAGCCTATGTGTGACTACTTCCGCGTCCTCTAACGACTATAAACTTCAGAATGGAGTGGTGGAAAATTATTTAAGTACATGCTTACTGGCCGAAAAAAAAAGGCGTGGAAGAATTCAGAAAAAAATGCTTAAGTGCACCAAGTATTCTCCTCCAGATTGAAAACCCGTTACCCCTTTTTTTACAGATATCGCGACAAATTCAATGTAAGAAGAAAGGCGCTCCGGATATCTAAATGTAGACGTGAAGCGCCGTGGTCCCTTACGCGATTCCCTTCTTGCCATCTGGCGCGGGTCTGCAACCAGCATTCAGAGTTCAATGACGCGTCCGCAATGAATGCTTCGTAAGGAGTTTAGTGTATTTGTCCAGTAGAGGGAGGAGAAAGAGGTTTTAAGTAAAGGAAAATCGCGGGAACTGCCTCTGAGTAACCATATGAACCCTACCGGGAGTGAAGAGAGCAAAATACCCAAGCAGTCTCGTGCATGTTTATACCACACGCGGCCTATAGGGCACGGATTGGTGAAATTAACTTAGTTGTGACATCCCGTCGTCCAGAGCAGTAATCCTCATTTCACTCAGGCATGAAATTAAGTCACAATTAATGCAAAAAAAGAATGCACTGCAGGGATGCCCACAGGTCCTTTCGTTAATACCGTCTCAAAGAGACACTTTATCGAAGTCGATGCTCTTTCGGCCTTGTTATGTGCTTGAATACCACAGTCAGATAATCGTCAACATAATAAATCAAGGTTGACCACTGTACGGTACATTGATGTCACAAATATGTTGCAGTAAAATAAACTGCACCGGGAAGAGAACATGCGGCGCGATGATCTCTCGCGAGTGAGGTGCACAGCTGCCTTTTCCCTAAGATAAATCAAAAGCTTTCCGCAAAATAACCCGAGCAAGTTTAACAGTACGGTATCAGAAATGTTACGCACTCATGAATCTGTATTCTCGCAGGCACGGTTGTCCCACCATACTACCTGAGAAGTTGAAGCACCATGGCGTGATGCCGAGGGACGTGGTGTGCTTCTACCAGGAAATCTATCGAAACGAATCTCTCAAAATTCCTGACGAGCATTACACCTACGGGCCAAGGGAGCCACTGCTCTTCGACAGGCCGTTGACTAAGGAGTTCCTCTTTGTCGAATGTGCCACGAGGCAGTCTCCGAAGCAACGATTTCACAACCAGTTTCTCCTGAACCCATTCATCAAGGAGAGCGTCGAAGAACGCTGCCGTAAGGCGCCTGGCAGCACTCCCCACAACCTCAGCGTCTTGTTTCTGCATCTAGACTCGGTCTCATACCTGAACTTTGAGAGGCACCTTCCCGACACCGCTCAGTTCTTGCGTGACAAGCTTGGTGCATTCCAACTCCGAGGATACAATAAAGTTGGCGACAACTCCTACCCAAACCAGATACCTTTCCTCACGGGCTTCAAGCACTCCGAGGCGACCAAGGCGGCGCCCGATGGATTCTTCGACAACATCACTGCGAACATCATCTGGAGCCAGTACGGTGAGCGAGGCTATAGGACACTGTTCATAGAAGATGCGCCGCCGTATGGCCTCTTCAATTTCAAACGCCACGGCTTTCGACACTCGCCGGCCGACTACTATCTGCGACACTTTGTAATGGCCACAGAAGGATCGCCATATAGGACGGAGGATTCGCTGCGGGTCCCTTGTCTGGGACCGACAATGCCTTGCGAAGAGCTGCTCGACTACCTGGCTCGGTTCACGGCCGTGATGGCCGAGCGGCCTTTCTTCTCTTGCGCTATCTTCATCGATATTACGCACAATAATCTGAACAGCGCGGGCTACGCGGACGAGCCCTTCCGACGCCTCCTGGAGACGCTTCATGTTTCCGGAGGGCTCAACCACACGGTTCTCGTCTTTCTCAGCGACCACGGCTTTCGGTATGGAGGCCTGCGTGCCACGTACATCGGGAGGTTCGAAGACCGACAGCCGTTCGCCTTCTTGGCCTTCCCGCCTTGGTTCCTGAAGCAGAATCCAGAAGCGGCGCGCAGTCTCCACATTAACCAGAACCGCCTTACAACACCCTTTGACGTTCACGCCACTCTCGTGGAGCTGCTGGACTACCCTGATCGCGAGCAACCAAACACGAAATACGGCCTCAGCTTATTGCACGAGGTCCCGGACACGAGAAATTGTGTTGATGCTTCGATCCCTCGCCAGTGGTGCTCTTGCAATATCCGTGGGGACATAGCTGTGCCAAGAGCCATAGCTTTATCCTTGGCGAATCACCTTGTGCGCGCCCTTAATGACATGCTGCGAAGGGCGACACGAAAGTGTGCCAAGTTCCACCTGCTCCAAGTCCTCGATGTTACGGCGCTCCAGGAAACGGAGAGTGATCGAGCAGCGAATGTGAGCCACTACTGGCTTAGCGTCGCACTTTCACCGGGCAGGGCATTGTTCGAAGGAACCGTGAGTGTTCACGGCGATACCAAAGCCACATCCTTGTCTAGAGAAATGAGCCGCCTCGACAGGCACGGGCCGGTTACGACATGTGCGCGCAATCTCTGGTTCGAGAAGTTTTGTCACTGTGCCGTACGCTGATCACAGAGCTGCTGGACAGTTACGTATGAGGAAGTTATTGAGCGAAAATATTATTTCGGGCTAGTACGGAGCAAAAAAAAATGTAGTGTTTTGATCCCTCCTTTGACTATCGGCACCACATCGAAGTAGAGCAAAAAAAACAAAACAGCACTGGGTGGGCTGGCGAAATAAATATACCGTTATTTCTTCTTTCGGTATGGTATTACTTTTAAATGGCGATGGCGGACCCAAGAGTCTCTTCTGCGTTCTCCGTTGCAGCTGAATCCTAGTTCCTGCTCCCTCCGTCTCTTGATCATTGTTGTGACGTGCTAGCTGTGGAAAGAGTCGGAATGCGTGCATTTGATGTCGCATGTGGGCGGTCTATAGACGCCACACTTGCCCCAGAAGAAGAGGGAAGGTACGAAAGAAAGGAAATAAATGCTCGCCGGTGAGCCGTGAAATCCGCTTCGTGAGCTGTGACTTTCTCCGCATGTGGGTATCCACGAACTCCCAATACGTTATGCTTGTCGGCTAAGAAGCTTAACGAGGATCTCGGTTCTGTCAGTCTTAGTGCCATAGGATGCATACGAGTTGTTTTTCGCACCTGACTCCCTCGCCGTTCGATCGCGTTCTACGCGACACTTGCGGTTTAACAAACCTTCCTACGTTCGCTGTTACGGTGAAAGTGGCGCTGGTGAACACTCTCAAGTTTAGGTTGCATGCGACGCAAATAGGCTGGCAGTAGAACCCGTCGTCGTAGCTCACTTGGTAATAATAAGATTATTAATTGGTTTTGGGGAAAGGAAATGACGCAGTATCTGTCTCATATATCGTCAGACACCTGAACCGCGCCGTAAAGGGAGGGACAAAGGAGGGAGGAAAGAAGAAAGGAAGAAAGAGGTGCCGTAGTTGAGGGCTCCGGAATAATTTCGACCACCTGGGGATCTTTAACGTCCACTGACATCGCACAGCACACGGGCACCTTAGCGTTTAGCCTCCATAAAAATGCAGCCGCCGTGGTCGGGTTCGAACTCGGAAACTCCGGATCAGTAGCTCCCGGGTTCGAACCCGACCATGGCGGCTGCGTTTTTATGGAGGCATAACGCTAAAGCGCCCGTGTGCTGTGCGATGTCAGCGCCAAATTGCAACTTTCAATTTTCAGTTTTCCCTTTCTTCTTTCGCTCCCTCCTTTATCCCTTCCTTTAAGGCGCGGTTCGGGTGTCCACCGAGATATGCGAGACGGTTACTATGCTTTGCGCGCTCGCCGCGCCATCTGGCATGACGTCACACCACGCGGCTCGCCGCCGCCGCCATTTGGTATGACGTCACACCGCGTCCCTTGTCATCGCGATCGTCTCCGCTCGCTTCGCCAACTGCGTCGCATGTCCGATAACGTGTCGGAGGATTGAAAGGGAGAGCTCGTGTGCGCCGCAAGCACAGTTGTGTCGTCTTTATTGGGACAACAACGCAGCTAGATAACCAGACTAACCTGAACTTGCAATCAAGATTAATCAAGGCTAACCATGCTATGCCTTACCTTTCGCTAAGTATATCCTGGAAAACCCGAGCTAAGCGACTAAGCCGCAGCGTTCAATGGGTGACCAACCTCTCGCGATCAACGATTAATTTAACCGCCACCTGCTAGGGTAGGCACGTTGCTTATGCAGTTTGCGAGCGCACTCAACGTTAGAGGCCAAGCCGCGTCTACGTACCCGATACACTGCAGCTTTTGCTCTCTAACTAGATTCAGCAGTAGTTGAACCGCAGGTAATTTCTCTTGCACCTGCTACAGTTGCATGCTCTTCACATGAGTGAAATTATGAATAGTGCAATTTTTTTTTGCAAATGTTGCAAACGTCTCAGAAATGAAAGATTCCCGGAGCTAAAATCTTTCCAACTAATAAATCACTGCTATTACTTTTTTTTTTGCTGCCGCGTACTGAGAGAAAGCTCATTTGTAGATAGCCAGCGTCACTCACTGTGCTATGCCCAACTATGTACGCACACTCCTCGCCGCGTTGAACGATATAAGAGAAGTTAAAAATAAAATGCCCTAAATCCAGAATCGTGGTGCATTACAGCGGCATTATAAATGGAACTTTGTAACACCCGACTAATGGCTCATTTGCACAAGTGCGTTCGCCTGCTAAAGTAGACAGCACAGCTGCCTTAGCTGTTTCAGCTATCAGAAGCACACGCCCTCAGATCTGTCAGGAGCTAGGCGTTCCGCATCAGCTCTGTTTCGTGTTACCGCTAACTACTAGACATTTGAAATCTCATTAGCAACGCTGGAGGAGGGCCTTCATTTGATCTATCGACAGGCAGCCGTGTGTTCCAAGATGTTCTTTGACTGTCTACCTTCGCTTCCAAAAAACGCATGTCTGCGCTACGAGCAACGCCATTGGAGAAGCGCATATTGGGTTTGGGCACTTCGGGTCTTCAAACAGGCACTAAGCAATAAACGCGTTTTTATTACTTTTTGTCTGCATAGAAACCCGGCCAGTGCAGCCAAACTTTAACCCTCGAAATCGCGCTTATATATATATATATATATATATATATATATATATATATATATATATATATATATATATTAGAAGGGAATCAAACTTCGACATTCGTGAGGTGATGAAGATATCAGTACCCTTAATGGAATGCAAGTCATACGCAATATTCTTAAGCAGGAAGCATAAAATAGAATTGAGTCTGTTTTTCCAACGAACTGCGTAATGGTCAATTACGGTTATTCCTTGCCGGAGTATACTGTAACAAAAAGCATTTACAAATAGCTTTCTGACAGATAAAAGCATATAATAACGAATATTACAAAGAAGACATGAAACCAAGCGTAATTTTTGCAAATATGAGTAAGGTACGTGTTCTACCCAAGACTGCTGCCAAATTGTAAGCTCAAATATTTCACGGGAAATGTATATTTGACCGGATTACATATGAAATTGTAAAAAAAAAAAGAACACTAAAATATTCTTTTTTTTTTTCCTAGCTTTCCAGCCCGACCAATTGAAGCCAGTAGACTGAGAATGAAAACTGAACACGAAGAAGAATTCGATCCCCCAGTGTGGGTATGTGCCATCTTTTGAAAGGCTAATAATAATAATAATAAGAATTATAAGTATCTGTCTCATATATCGTTGGACACCTGAACCGCGCCGTAAGGGAAGGGATGAGGGAGGGAGTGAAAGAAGAAAGAGAAATAGGTGCCGTAGTGGAGGGCTCCGCCATAATTTCGACCACCTGGGGTTCTTTAACGTGCACTGACATCGCACAGCACACGGGCGGCTTAGCGTTTTTCCTCCACAAAAACGCAGCCGCCGCGGTCGGGTTCGAACCCGGGAACTCCGGATCAGTAGTCGAGCGCCCTAACCACTGAGCCACCGCGGGCAGTCAACAACTGAAAAGGCGCGCCTGTTTTTACCTTTCCTTCCTTTATTTTCCAATTTATTTAAGGTTTAGAACTCTCTCCTGCCGTGTATGTGCATGCGACGTCTTTATGTCAAGACAAAAATGCTGTGGCCGAGTTCGCAGCGCCGCCACTGTGAATTTCGACATTCAGCCTGACGACATCATCATCATCATTACATGCAGAAACGGACCAGGGCTGCTGCCTGCACAGCCCGTACGTCGCCATCGAGGACAACATCGGCACAAGGCTACGAAGCCGCGGTGAGTGAACATGTCCGCGTTAGGTCCTCGTTTAGCGGAAGTTGCTGGGAAGTACCCTTCACTACTGTAAATCGTCAGAGTAGTGCGGCCTTTCAGGGACAGTACGCGCACATCGCCGCATGACAGCATCCATATTACATGTACGCGCTAAATGTGTATTAACCACGAGTCACTTATAATAGTACCCTCAGGAACCTCTGCGAGCGCCATCCTCAGAAACGAAACTGCGCATCTAAATCTTGGGCCATTGGCGATAGCACACGGATATTCACTGCATGTAAAAGCGCGTCGCACCATCTACGGCAGCTTCTGTGGAATCCCCTGCGCTATACGGATTTAGGGAAGGGGTGTACGGACGCGTCGCTCACTTTCCATCATTCTGCTGCAGGGTGAGGCCACGCCAAAGAGATAATGCTGAGAAATGCCGATATGGCGGCGCGGTGGCTGTGCCGGACCTTCCGCCGATACCCTGGCATGCTTCTATTAGGGACGATACTCGGCATCGTCCTCGCCTGTGGCCATTACCGACTCACAACGCCGTTAGCGAAAAGTGCAGCCCCATCCGTCGAAAGGTGGCAGAGGGCCAAGCCGGTGGGTGATCGCATTCGGACCCCAGGATGCACAATGCACCAGTTCGACCCATTCGACCCGTCCGTCAGGCCCTACTTCCTACGCCGCTCGAACGGCAGCAGATGCCACGGCAAGCCCAACTTCCTCACATTCAGGTAAGCCAGCCACTCATCCCTTCGAAGCGACAGGTCTACGAGGCGGTTTATTCCTCCAGCAGATGTATGCACTGAGCGGAGCTGGCGATGGCTAACCTCAGCAGCTTCACTGCATGCGTGACACAATGCTAGGGCGAACACCGTCAAAACGGCCGAAACGCCACAGGGTTTGCGATCCCATGAAGGCTCATCGCGGAGCTTCCCCATCCGCAACACATGCACAGTTTCCAACGTAATTGTTTCCCGTCGAAACCTCGACACCTGCTTATTATTGCCAGAACGCCAGTGCGGTCCCGTTTCGATAAAGGCGCACGGTTCAAACTTCATGACATGCCATGCAATACATGTTGGAAGTGTAGAGTAGCTGACTTCGTGCTGAGAGCCGTGTGCTGTTCCCTATTTCATGGAGAAGTTGATTATCTTTCGCCAAGGGCACGATGTGGTTGGCGAAGAAGAGGGTTAGCAGCCGCCCTGTTTTGGTGTTCATCTTTGCAAAGAAGCTGAGTATGAAGCCTAACCCAGATTCAAATGAGCGCCTCTGAAGGTCAGATACGTGCAGCGTGACCATAGGTGGCGAATTACGACGTTCCTGTCTACATACCCTATACCCTGAAGATCAGAACGTGGGTTACCACTTCCGTGCTCTAACGATCCAGCGTGTCCAAATGGTCTAGTTCATCAAGTTTCGCCCACAGATTCACTTGCGCCGTGGAATCTTGCGCAGTGCCAACCAGCTTCAGCCTTTGCCTTCCTCTAGTTTTTCAACCGCCTGGGTCACTATGCAGAGGTTCCCCTTAAGACATCGACCAGATATGTTATCGTACAGCAGTTCACGCACTGTTGTCGAAGACGATGATGATAATAATGATGTGGTTCTTTTTGTATCCTTATTGTATACTTGCGCGCCTAATGAGCTCACCATGCAGGCTACATGTGCCGCTCTTTGCAAAGCGCACACGTGTGGCCTCATTTGAAACCAGTCGAACCTAGAAACATTTCCAGCTTTGCTCTACAGGCTTTGCCATTATGACAATAGTCAAGGCAGCTCGCAGAATCCTCCATTTCCGCTCGCCGGTATGACAGCATGGTAGGAATAACGTTCCTCCATGCATTCTCACCCGACCGTAGAACTCGACATGGAAACTGCGTTTTGCTTCGCTCTTTCTCTATCCTGCCAAAAAACGCTTTCAGTTCGCGTTACTGGCTTGCGTTTCAAATTTCATCGGAGCTACTGGGACGCTTCAACTCGAGGGCGCGTTGCAGGTTCGAGTCGTGGAAGTAACTATGTGAACACCTTCGCGAAAATTCCGCATTGGGGGTGGAGATGTAGCACGTTTATTAAAACAGCCTTGACGTTAGGCGTTTAGCAGCACCTGAACCTGCAACGCGCTCTCGTCACCTTCTCCCAGAACCTGTTAAATGCGTAACGTAAAAGCTCTTTTAATAAGCGTGCTACACCACCAAAGCGGCCATTTTTCGAAGGTATTAACACAATTACTTTGCGAGAACGGCCCATTAAGAAATGAGTGGGGTGGCGGATGACAATGCGGATGCCTGTCTACGCAGTACGTCGTTATCATGTGCTACATTCAAGTGCAGTTCAGCGCGCGTGACAGTATACAGCGATAATTTAAATAGTGAAGTGCCTTTTCAGGTATTTGTACATTTCTTTAAGGTACAATGAATCCAGGAGACTCCAAATAGCATTCCGGTGCTTAAGAAAAAGTTAATGTGGATTTGCTCAGCTAATCCAGGATATACAAAGCGAAAGATGTCGGCGTTCACTGTGTTCATTGACGTTGACAATGTTCTAGAAGACCACGGCTTCGAGGAAGGGAAGGGCGCATAACTGGCTCCTGGATATGCGGACGCCTCATTCGTGCTTTGATACAAGTTGCGTCGGTGAGAGAGAGATGTGGACTGCATGCATTAGCGCTGACAGCGTAGTGGCTGACATGAGGCACTGCAGCAATAGCGAGGCCGCAGCGATAATTTGGTGATCAATTTCTCGCGATCAACCATTAACTCATGCAACCTCCCAGGTGGCAGGGAGGGCGCGCTGCCTATCCAGTGTGCGGAACGCAATCAAAGCAGAATTTTGCAGTTGGACAACAACGCCACGTACATGAAAGCGAGATTGAGGTCTCCACTGGCCCACGGAGCCGATTGTGCGCCTTTCCTTTCGTGAAAATGAACGGGCTTTTCAAAGTTGCCAACGCCATTTAACTCTGTGAACGCCGTCGGCTCACTTATTTTAAGTTGGCTTTTGAGGAAAGGAAATGGCACAGTAACCGTCTTACATATCTCGGTGGACACCAAAAACGAGCGGCAAAGAAAGGGATAAAGTAGGGAGGGAAAGAAGAATGAGAAAACTAAAAATTAATAATGGGTTTTTTTGGGGGAAAGGAAATGGCGCAGTATCTGTCTCATACATCGTTGGACACCTGAACCGTGCCGTAAGGGAAGGGATAAAGGAGGGAGTGAAAGAAGAAAGGAAGAACGAGGTGCCGTAGTGGAGGGCTCCGGAATAATTTCGACCACCTGGGAATCTTTAACGTGCACTGACATCGCACAGCACACGGGCGTCTTAGCGTTTTTCCTCCATAAAAACGCGGCCGCCGCGGTCGGGTTCGAACCCGGGAACTCCGGATCTGTAGTCGAGCGCCCTAACCACTGAGCCACCGCGACTGGTAAAAACTAAAAATTGAAAGCTGGATTTTGAGCAGAGGCGCGGCGCTGCGTAGCGGCGGCACATCTGTGCCTCGGTGCTACCAGTGGCGCATGCGCAGTAGTGACTAGAGAGAGAGAAAGAGAGAGAACGGAGTCGGCGGCGGCCACCTTCGCCGTGCGGGACGTCACTCGATCTCCCACATACGCCGGCTCGCGCGAAGCGCGGTTTTGACTAGCGTAGTGATGCTTTTCGCTTCAAAAGATGAGCGGGACCTCTTGATGGCGTTCTTTACTATATATAGGAACATTTCCTATACATGGGCTTCTAGACGAGTATTGCGTTCGCGCAACGGGCTGTAACTGCCGTTCTAGCTCCCGCATTTTCAAACAAAATGTGCCACATTCGCCCTCTAAAACGAGCCTATTTGTGACTACTTCCGCGTCCTCTAACGACTATAAACTTCAGAATGGAGTGGTGGAAAATGATTTAGTACATGTCACTCCCTCTCTTATCCCTTCCCTTAAGGCGCAGTTCAGGTGTCCAACGATATATGAGACAGATACTGCGCCATTTTCTTTCCCAAAAAAAAACCAATTATAAACCAATTATACATGCTTGCTGGCCAAAAAATAGGCTTGGAAGAATTCAGAAAAAAAGTCTTAAGTGCACCAAGTTCTCTCATCCAGATTGAAAACCCGTTACCTTTTTTTTACAGGTATCGCGACAAATTCAATGTAAGAAGAAAGGCGCTCCGGAGATCTAAATGTAGACGTGAAGCGCCGTGGTCCCTTACGCGATTCCCTTCTTACCATCTGGCGCGGGTCTGCAACCAGCATTCAGAGTTCAATGATGCGTCCGCAATGAATGCTTCGTAAGGAGTTTAGTGTAGTTGTCCAGTAGAAGGAGGAGATAGAGGTTTTGAGTAAAGGAAAATCGCGGGAACTGCCTCTGAGTAACCATATGAACCCTACCGGGAGTGGAGAGAAAAATACCCAAGCAGTCTCCTGCATGTTTATACCACACACGGCCTATAGGGCACGGATTGGTGAAATTAACGCAGTTGTGACATCCCGTCGTCCAGAGCAGTAATCCTCATTTCACTCAGGCATGAAATTAAGTCACAATTAATGCAAAAAAAGAATGCACTGCAGGGATGCCCACAGGTCCTTTCGTTAATACCGTCTCAAAGAGACACTTTATCGAAGTCGATGCTCTTTCGGCCTTGTTATGTGCTTCAATACCACTGTCACAAAATCGTCAACACAAAAAATCAAGGTTGCCATTGTACGGTACATAGATGTCACAAATATGTTGCAGGAAAATAAACTGCACCAGAAAGAGAACATGCGGCGCGATGATCTCTCGCGAGCGAGGTGCACAGCTGCCTTTTCCCTAAGATAAATCAAAAGCTTTCCGCAAAATAACCTGAGCAAGTTTAACTGTACGGTATCAGAAATATTACGCACTCATGGATCTGTATTCTTGCAGGCACGGTTGTCCCACCATACTACCTGAGAAGTTGAAGCACCATGGCGTGATGCCGAGGGACGTGGTGTGCTTCTACCAGGAAATCTATCGAAACGAATCTCTCAAAATTCCTGACGAGGATTACACCTACGGGCCAAGGGAGCCACTGCTCTTCGACAGGCCGTTGACTAAGGAGTTCCTCTTTGTCGAATGCGCCACGAGGCAGTCTCCGAAGCAACGATTTCACAACCAGTTTCTCCTGAACCCATTCATCAAGGAGAGCGTCGAAGAACGCTGCCGTAAGGCGCCTGGCAGCACTCCCCACAACCTCAGCGTCTTGTTTCTGCATCTAGACTCGGTCTCATACCTGAACTTTGAGAGGCACCTTCCCGACACCGCTCAGTTCTTGCGTGACAAGCTTGGTGGATTCCAACTCCAAGGATACAATAAAGTTGGCGACAACTCCTACCCAAACCAGATCCCTTTCCTCACGGGCTTCAAGCACTCCGAGGCGACCAAGGCGGCGCCCGATGGATTCTTCGACAACATCACTGCGAACATCATGTGGAGCCAGTACGGTGAGCGAGGCTATAGGACACTGTTCATGGAAGAGGCGCCGGCGTATGGCCTCTTCACCTACTTTGCCCACGGCTTTCGACACTCGCCGGCCGACTACTATCTGCGACACTTTGTAATGGCCACAGAAGGTTCGCCAAATTGGACGGAGGATTCGCTACGGGTCCCTTGTCTGGGACCGACAATGCCTTGCGAAGAGCTGCTCGACTACCTGGCTCGGTTCACGGTCGTGATGGCCGAGCGGCCTTTCTTCGCCTTCTCTAGCTTCATCGATATTACGCACAATAATCTGAACAGCGCGGGCTACGCGGACGAGCCCTTCCGACGCCTCCTGGAGACGCTTCATGTTTCTGGAGTGCTCAACCACACGGTTCTCGTCTTTCTCAGCGACCACGGCTTTCGGTATGGAGACCTGCGTGCCACGTACATCGGGAGGTTCGAAGACCGACAGCCGTTCGCCTTCTTGGCCTTCCCACCTTGGTTCCTGAAGCAGAATCCAGAAGCGGCGCGCAGTCTCCACATTAACCAGAACCGCCTTACAACACCCTTTGACGTTCACGCCACTCTCGTGGAGCTGCTGGACTACCCTTATCGCGAGAAACCAAACACGAAATACGGCCTCAGCTTATTGCACGAGGTCCCGGACACGAGAAATTGTGTTGATGCTTCGATCCCGCGCCAGTGGTGCTCTTGCAATATCCGTGGGGACATAGCTGTGCCAAGAGCCATAGCTTTATCCTTGGCGAATCACCTTGTGCGCGCCCTTAATGACATGCTGCGAAGGGCGACACGAAAGTGTGCCAAGTTCCACCTGCTCCAAGTCCTCGATGTTACGGCGCTCCAGGAAACGGCCAGTGATCGAGCAGCCAATGTGAGCCACTACTGGCTTAGTGTCGCACTTTCACCGGGCAGGGCATTGTTCGAAGTAATCATGAGTGTTCACGGTGATACCAATGCCACAACCTTGTCTAGAGAAATGAGCCGCCTCGACAGGTACGGGCCGGTTACGAAATGTGTGCGCGATACCTGGGTCGAGAAGTATTGTCACTGCCGTACGCTGATCACAGAGCTGCTGGCGAGTTACGTGTGAGGAAGTTATTGAGCGAAAACATTAGTTCGTGCTAGTACGGAGCAAAAAAAAAAAATGTAGTGTTTTGATCCCTCCTTTGACTATCAGCACCACATCGAAGTAGAGCAAAAAAAACAGCACTGGTTGGGCTGGCAAAATAAATATACCGTTACTTCTTTCGGTATGGTATTATCTTTAAATGGCGATGGCGGAAAGAGTCTCTTCTGTGTTCTCCGTTGCAGCTGAATCCTAGTTCCTGCTCCCTCCGGCTCTTGTTCATTGTCGTGACGTGCTAGGAGTGGAAAGAGACGGAATGCGTGCCTTTGATGTCGCACGTGGGTGGTCTATAGACGCCACACTTGCCCCCCCCCCCCCCCTCATCTCCTGTTCATTATTTTGGCGCGAGAAGGAAAGCGGTGAGGTAAATTTGATGCCACTTTTTACCGTCGCACGACCAAACGGGGACGCTCAGGACACAGCGCATTTGCTTCCAGTCCAGGTGCTATACCGAAGTGATTTACACATGATTTGATCGATGAACCTCACCGTACGTGCCCAGCTATTTGATCGATGAACCTCTCCGTACGTGCCCAGCCTGCCCATTAAACTCGCGCTCCATGCAAATTGTGCACCGGGAAAATCCTATACAGACGACTTCTGCAAACCCGTCAGAAGTTCGCCCTGCTGTCTTTTGAACGCCAAGCATGGTTTCCTTTACACCCTAATTATTGAACTCCCTGGTAGCCACACCTTGCTCGATTTTCGCACACACGTGCACTTCCTTGTAATGAATTGCATGACGCAGTCCAGCACAGCTTCTCAAACGACTCTTATGGTTCAGTGGCATAATCAAACGAGTCACCAAGACCACCATGAAATTCAGCAAGCTTGGTTGCGAGGTTTCGAGCTGGGCGCAAAGCTTACGACATAGCCTCAGCGGTGAAGGGTTATGACACGGTTACGGATGAAGTAGGCCGTAGTCTTCTTTTGGCGCGATTCGAAAGTTCGTGTATAGCAAACTCCAGTCGCGGTTCGCACAAAGTTAAAGCACGACTTTCTTATTATTCTTCCAGTCGCCAGAATTATGCAAATTATGCAGAATTAAGCAAATTATGCACCAGGAAAATCCGCTGTTATTATTATTATTATTATTTATTTATTTATTTATTATTTTAAATCGCAACTCTCATCCCTTTTCTGTTCATGAGGAACAATCCTCCGGTGTTGCGTTTCCGCGTGCTTTTCTTTTTTATTAACTGAGTACAGGTGAATAGCCACCCCGATTCTTGGCCGATCCCCCAGTGTGGGTATGTGCCATCTTTCGACAGGCTAACAACGTTCCTTGTCTTCTCCCCACTACAAAACGTGCTATAGAATCAACCTGACATTCGCCAGAGAAATTAGCACTTTGTCTTCGTTTTCGGAAGGCGGTTCGTCTGCTAGAGTTGACTGCAATACGCCTACCATCTCAGTGGTGGCTTCATTGCTGTGGTCTTTGGCCGCAAGAGCAACATTTCGTGCTTTATAGTTAACGGCTACGGGGACTATTTTTTATTGTCCCCGTGTACTGCGCTTTAAGTATAGGTTAAAAATCTGCATATCTCCGTGCGGCATGCCTCAAAGCACAGATAGATTATACGTGAAGTAAAAACAAATTACATTTTACTGCAATACGCTCCGAGTGTTACGCTTGAGTCACACCGTATCCTCCGTACGCAAATAGATCTTTCGGGAATCCTGGCCCTCAAGCCGGTACGGTATGTTGAGGTGGTATCGCGATAAAATATTACGGGACGCGTGTTCTCGGAAAACGTCTGTTGCTACCTGGTTACCCAGGCGCGCGGTATTGTTACCAACGAATATACCATGCACGTTCCCTCGTGCCCTACCGCATTTCAGGCGGCTCGGATTACGCGAATATGCGCGGATATAAATTTTTCTTCCGCATAATATCGTCCCGCAAACGTTTTAGCGCGGTAGTACGTGGGTTTAATGAAAGCGGCACTGTGCGGCTACGAGGGACGTCGTAAGAAAGCCCTTCAGATTAATTTCAGTCATCTCGACATCTTTACGTGCACTGACATCCCACAGCACACGGGCGCCTTTGTATTTGGCCTCCAACTAATTGCGATTGCGCGGCTGGGATTCGATACCGCGACCTTGTCCCAGCAGCCGAATGCTATAGCCTCTAAGATCATAGCGGTGGGTGGCAAATTTACGAGTCAAGCCGTATACCACCCCACGAGGAAACGGCGCAGCAGTGGGCCTAGCGTCGGAGTGCGCATTAAGTTCTTTTGGATGGACATACTTGGCTGGTCCGCTTTATTTATAAAGCTCAACTTTTTAATTTTTTATATGCTGCTCTTCTTTATGACCGAGAACAAGAGGGAAGGTGCGAAAGGAAAAGAAAGAAATGCTCGCCGGTGAGCCGTGAAATGCGCTTTGTGAGCCGTGACTTCCTTCACATGTGGGTACTCACGAGCCCCGCAATACTTTATGCTTGTCGGCTAATAGCTTAACAAGGATCTCGGTTTCTGTCAGTGCCATAGAAAGCATATGAGGGCTTTTTCACACCTGACTCCCTCGCTGTTCGATCGCGTTCTATCCGACCCCTTGCGGTTTAACAAACTCTTCCTACGTCCGCTGTTATGGTGGAGATGGCACTGGTGAACACTCTCAAGGTTAGGCTGCATGCAACGCAAATAGCCTGGAAGCAGGATATTGGACAGCCACCGTCGTAGCTCACTAGGTAATAATAATATTATTAATTGGTTTTGGGGGAAAGGAAATGTCGCAGAAACTGTTTCATATATCGTCAGACACCTGAACCGCGCCGTAAAGGAAGGGATAAAGGAGGAAGCGAAAGAAGAAAGGAAGAGGTGTCGTAGTGAAGGGCTCCGGAGGAATAATTTCGACCACCTGGGGACCTTTAACGTGCACTGACATCGCACAGCACACGGGCGCCTTAGCGTTTGCCTCCATAAAAAGGTAGCCGCCGCGATCGGGTTCGGACCCGGGAACTCCGGATCAGAAGCCGAGCGCCCCTAACCACTGAGCCACTTCGGCGGGTTACTTGGTAAAAAATATGAAATGTTTTTTCAGGAAAGTAAATGGCTCAGCAACTGTCTCACATATCTTGGTGGACACCCGAACGGCCGTAATGGAAAGGATAAAGGAGGGAATGAAAGAAGAAGAGAGAAAGAGGTGCCGTAGTAGAGGTCTCTGGTACGATTTCCACTACCTGACGTCGCGCAGCACACGGGTTTTTGATTTATTGAACAACTTGTGTTTCCATCAGGAACGCCGTTTCTCCCCGCCCCCGGCACGCAAGCCAGGGAGACGGGGAGTTGGGCGTCCGCGGTTAGAGGCTGGCTGGCAGTACGGATGCCTATTGCGCTTCGCCTCCATCTAAACGCGGCCACTGAGGTAGGGTTCGAACCCGGGTACTCTGGTTCAGTAGACGGAGTGCCCTAACCACGGAGCCACCGCGGCTGGCGAGAACCAGTGCACGTTCTCTCCCGCTTGCCATTCTTCTTCGTCAGGCCCCGCTGCGGTGGCTCAGTGGTTACAGCGTTCGGCTACTGATCCGCAGTTCCCGGGTTCGCACCCGACTGCGGCGGCCGCGTTTTTATGGAGGCAAAACGCTAAGGCACCCGTGTGCTGTGCGATTTCAGTGCACGTAAAGATCCCCGGGTGGTCGAAATTATTCCGGAGCCCTCCACTGCAGCACCTCTATCTTCAATCTTTCACTCCCTCCTTTATCCCTTCCCTTACGGCGCAGTTCAGGTGTCCAACGATATATAAAACAGATACTGCGCCATTTCCTTCACCCAAAAACCAATTATTATTGTTATATCCGCTTCTAGTGAGAGAGATTGTTCCGCAATGCTTGAACACTTTATGCGTTACAGGCAAACTATGGCGGTCTGCCTCGTTTTTCTGCTATATCGTTAGCAGAATCATTGCAGCAAGTGTAGGACATCTGCTTCGCGGCATACTGCCACTTCGGAGGGAAAAAAATGGACGTCGAGGAAAGGAAAGGGCGCAGTAACAGTCTCACATCTCGGTGGGGACCTCAACAGCACCGTAACGGAATGGATGAAGAGGTAGTAAAAGAAGAGAAAAAGGTGAGATGGAATTCACCCTTGCCTCCGGTTCCAGCGCCTCCACTAATTGAGCTATGAGCCTCTCCTTGCTCTAACGGATTTTCAAAACCTGGTATTTCCTTGGAGTGTGCGGATGTGCAGTTCAAGGAAATGTCAGGCGTCCATGTTCCTCCTGCGCTGCAGAATACCGCGACTAAATCTCTATTCATGTAGATCAGGGATATCTCTGACCATCCTCTGTGAGTCTTGTGGCAAAAGTGAGTCAATAGATCACTTTTTCCTCTTTTGTCGGTGGTTCGCTCATCTCCGTAGAACTTGGAGATCCCCTCACTCGACTGAGGCTACCTCTTTCTATTCCGATACTCCTCTCCTTCGGGGCTAGCGCCAAGGGATATGCCTTGAAATCAGAGTGCGATTTTATTCACGGGTATATAATTGCATCAAGCAGATTCCTATGCTAGGATGTGAATTCACAGCTTTTGGATTTCCGTTTTAATTCTCATCACCTTTTAATCCAAATTCGAATCTACGTCACAAAATTATCCAATTACTCCACTCCTTGCCCATGTGTGCGTTTGTATCAGCAGTGTACCCTGGCCACGGAGGAAGACTATAGGGAGTGGAAACTCCGCCGTCTGCGGCGACCAGAAAAGCTCACAAGCCCGCGGCGCCACCATCATGCTGGCGGCTCCTTGCGCCCTGGAAAGAAACTACTGCATTCCGGTTGCCAAGGCAGCCGGTTGATCGTGTTACTGTTGCTCCCGTTCGTACGCGCGCGCCTATGCTCACCTTCTCCCTGCAACACTTGTAACCGCTTTTGAAATTTCGAACAAAACACCTGCGTCCCATCTTAGTCAAGCAAATTGCGAAGGAAGCCGCACTGCGCGTAGCAGCGCTGTTAGTATTACGGCCCTCGAACAGACAACGACAAGATAGGTTGCTGTTTGACTTAAGGGCGCAGAAATACATCGTCTCGGCGTGCCCGCTGAAGGTAACACCCGTGTCGTCTGCTTGCCGTCTGCTTTGAGCACGCGCCGCCGGAGAGCGCGCCGAAGCCGCCTGCCCAGCCTGCCCGGCCGCTGCTTTTTTTTTTCGCTGCGGCTTCTACGAGGCGCCGCACTGCGCCGCCACTGCATACGGCCCCGACGGCGGATACAATTGTGACTTTATCTGGTCGCCTGCGCTCGCTCGCGCTCCTATATAGTCTTGCTCCGTGACCCTGGCCAATGCCCCGCCGTGGTTATGTGCCATTCAGCCTGAGGACATCATCATCATTCACCCTTGCCAATCCTGCGCCGTGGGTATGTGCCATTAAGCCTGGGGACATCATCATCATCATTATCGTACAGGCCACAGGTTCCTCAGACGCGTTTTTAACTTTTCACGACATCATAGCAGTGTGGCACTGATCTCAACTAGGGGGCTGTATGCCGCATCGGGCACCCGAAGGTGAAGCCACCGGAAGTTGGGCGGAATGTCCCGGAAGTCAGCCTTTGGCTGTGCACGAAATCGGACCTCAGCGCGATTTTTCAGTTTTAGTTTTCGTTTTCCACTTAGCATTTTGTCTTTTCGACGTTTTCGTCTTATTTCATGACAATGCCTACCTGTTGCGCCGTCAACTGCATGAGGATGGCAGCAAAGTCCTCGGGAAAGACGTTTCAAAAATAAGGGTCCATTGCATCGCTATGGGACGACACTAGAAGACGACAGAACGTCGCTGCGCGCAGTACGTACGGAGCCTCGTCTGCTCAACTGTGTTGTCCTGTTGCGCTAGCGTCGCCAACTCTGCCCTTTATTGTGAAGAATGTTGTCGCTCTCTAAGCCCAAGTTATACCACCAATGGGGGGGGGGGGGTAAATTTAAGGATGAATAGGCAGAAATCTTCACCAGGCAGCTGACTTTGCAGTGAACGTACATTTCACCGAATTATGTTTAGACCGAACTGGAGCGAGCTAGGGCGAGGCCACAATCTGGCGAGGTGCCGTCGGCGTTCTGCTGGATCACATTAGCGCGTCCAAAATGTATATGGTACTGCTTTTTCGACGGAGCGTATCAAGTACTGTTTCGTACTGTCGCAAATTATGCCTGAATGGGCTTTTATTTGTGATGCTTGGTGCAGTTGACTTCTAACAGCGCTTGTCACATGCGCTGCTGCATTCGTCTTTCTCGTCAGTCGTTCCTCTCGTGCTGTGTAGATGAAACGTGGCTGTGCTATAGAGTTAGATTAAAACCACGTCATGAAGGTTAATGGCACACTAAAGCGATAACCATCAACCGCAATCGATGAGAAGAAACATCGTCCGCCGCCAATTCGAAACTGAAACTACGGTAGCTGTATAACGAGTGGGTATTCGAATGCCAGGATTTCCGCGCCATCATTCGCGTGATCCTTGCTACACGAAAATTTGTTTTTAAGATGACGTCAACTTATTGCAATTCCACTACTTGTCCTAATTATGCTCGGAAGACAATAACCAGATAAGAACACGGTGTTTAATACAAATACCCCTTTGACGCGGAAGCGTGAGACCTGCATGCCTGTTTTCTTCGGTTTCTCTGAAATTACAGTGTTCCCGAAACAATGTACACATTTGTCGTTTTGAGCTTGCTTATATCTTTGATATTACAGTCGACTTTACACGAAAAGAATGCGAAAAAGTGAGGACCGAAGGGCGAAAGACGCGACTTTTTGCATTGAAATACACAGCAGACTCCAAACTTCCGGGACATGTCACTCAACTTCCGGTGGCTTCACTTGCGCCGACTTTGGAAAGCGGGAATGCAGCACCAGCCACCTAGTGGAGATCAGTGCAGTGTGAGGTCACGTCGCGGTTCTGCGGCCGACAAAAGACCATGGTGACACGGCGATGGCTGCGCCGCTTCCGTATCCGGTTTCTGCTGCTGACAGTGTTCGGCGTTCTCTCCTTCTGCGGAAGCTACTTTGCTTCCTCGCGGACTTCTGCGGTGGAAAATTGGGGCTTGTCTGTCGGAGGGTGGCAGAGGGTCAGCCCAGTGGGCGACCGGATAAGGACCCCTGGCTGCGTGATCCCCAAGTTCGACCCGTTCGACCCGTCTGTGAGGCCTTACTTCCTACGCCGCTCCAATGGCAGCAGGTGCCGTGGAAAGCCCAACTTCCTGACCGTCAAGTAAGCGAGCCATTCACGTGAAGCTTTACAGCAAGTGTTCTGGAAGGAACTTTGGCACTGATTGTTTTGTGCATGGGGCATCCCTTTGGGTAGCGGCGCCCTGCGCCGTATTATGTAGTAGCAGAAAGTTTTCTTCACTTGGTGGCCAGCAAGAAAATTCCGAAACGCTCATCCAAACAATGCTGGAAATGTCATCAGCGTTCTCTGTCTTGAACGCTCCCATTACCCTTGATTGGAAATTGAAAATTGGTTTTTGAGGAAAGGGAGTGACGCAGCAACTGTCCCACTTATCTCGGTGTACAACCGAACCGTGCCGTGAGGGAAGGGATAAATGAAGGAGTGAAAGAGGAAAGAGGTGCCGTAGTTGAGGTCTCGGGAATAATTTCGACCACCTGGGGATCTTTAACGTGCACTGACATCGCACAGCGCAGGGGCGTCTTTCGCGTTTCGCCTTCGCGGTCGAGTTCGAAGCCGGGTATTCCGGTTCAGCAGACGAGCACCGTAACCATTGAGCCACCGCGGCCGTTAATCCTGAGCTCGCGTGTCTCAATTACGCGAACGCGAGATGCTGCACGGCGCGTTTCTCTTCTGTGAGTGCGGAAGGTTTACCTATGCTGCTGACCTGACACATGGCTGGCACTGATGAAAAAAAAAATGGCAGTGGCTTAACTCCGCTATGCCAGGATATACGTAGCGGGGGTTACGTTTCCCTGGCTGAGCTTGTTGTTCAGGTAAGATTGGATTACTCACTGGTGTCAAATCCTTTTCGTGCCACAGTCTGTCGCCCACACTACACATGTGTCCAAACGGATTGTTCACAAAGTCTGCTTCAAATTTCCGGGTCGCAGATGCACTTTCGGAAACTCTAATGGTGTGATCAATCACATGACGGGCCTTCACATCCTCTTCGGTTGGTTCCCATTGACTGACGCCTTCCATAGGCTTAATCTCGACGGCATGCGGCGTCTATTACGCCCGGCAGTCTGGCGTCTCCGTTTGAAAAGGTGTTCCTCTCTCTGTTCGGGCATCTCCGCTGCTCTCTTCGCCTTCTGACGCTCATTTTCTCTTTGTTGAGTAGCCAACTGCCAGGCGACAAAGAGTTAATCTTCTCTTGTCTATACCACCGTTTAGCAGCGGCTAGACTCTCCTTCTGTGCATCCATTTCAAGCGTTGCGATACAGCCGCGGATTACATCTCCGCCTTTTATACGCAATGCTGCGCATGCGACGACGCGCGGTTCGGGTGATAGAGCGGCGTGCGGCGAGGTGGTGGTGACGAACGCGGCGCAGCTGTGGGTCTCTCTGGTTACGATAGTATCGGCGCATGCGCACAACTGCTCATCCGCGTGACGTCACATTCAGCTTCGACGGTGGAGCGGGCGCGCGGCCGCGGCGACGAAGCGCGGCGCACCCACTGCTCCTCTCCGGTTGCCATGGCAACGGCGCATGCGCACAACTTTCCTCTCCCATGTACCGCGAAATGCTCGACTGGTAGCCTATACTCCGTCTCACAAGATGTTTGCAGCACTACGAAAGGTACAGCTCTCTCGTCCAATCAGGATGGCGCGCACTACATTAGTGTGTTCCTACGCGCCTGTGGCTCGATCCACCTGATGTCCAGGTGGCTTCTTTCGACCTCTATTTATAGTAGCACCGAGCCACAGGTGTTCCACCGCGCAGCGCCGCGCCTTTCCTCAAAATCCAACTTTCAATTTTCAGTTTTCTCTCGCTTCTTCCCCTCCTTTATCTCTTCCTTTACGATGCGGTTCGGGTGTCCACCGAGATATTGTCTTTCTTCTTTCCCTCCCTCCTTTATCCCTTCCTTTACTGCGCGGTTCGGGTGTCCACCGATATATGTGAGACAACCAGGGTACTGTTCTCATCAGTTCCTCTGTTGTCGCGTCGCAGTAAATTTCAGTAATCGTGTCATGTGCATATAAATTTATTTACTCCAGCGTGCCGAGGCAGCCGAGTGTCGATGGTGGCGAAATGCAAAACAAGCCCATGTGCTGCGCGAGAGGCAACGCACGTTAAACGGGTTCGATCATCTCATCGTCCTCATAACAACTGAATTCAGCACTGCTGGTTGTGTCGTCCTCCAGGTTGACAACAATGGCCGGTCCCTGGTCAACAACATCGTCGATGATGTGGTCCAGTTTTCTCATCACATCTTCCTCACTGATAATATGCTGCACGTAATTCTTCCATTTCTCAACAGTCACTTGCGTGATGCCTTGCCAAATCAGAGGCTCGACGTCTTGGAGCTTAAACGTCTTGTTTTGGCTGGCCACGAAACCCTTGACGTCGCTCCAGACAAGCTCTATCGGGTTCAGTTGGCAGTGGTACGGTGGCAGGCGCACAACGAGATGGCCAGCAGCTTTAGCAATGCAGTCGACACGGTATTGCTCCCCACCTGTGTTCACATTGCTGACAAGCTGCATGAGCTCGGCCTTCACCATGCCGCTGCTCCACGCGACACCTTTTCCGGACAGCCAAGCGTCCTTTTTGAGGCTACTCATCCGCGGCACTTTATCCTGCTTCACAGAATAATATGGCGCGTTGTCCATCACTATAACGCTGCCGGGTGGTAGTAGTGGGAGAAGTCTCCTGGAGAACCAGTTTTCGTAGTGTTCCCCGTTCATTTCCTCGTGGTAATCGCCCGAGTTTTTCTTCGCTCGGAAAACTTCCGCTGCGCTTTCGACAAAACCTTGCTCACTACCGCAATGCGTCACAATAAGCCTGCCACCTTTGCCACTGGGGTTTTTTAGACCAGTCGACAGTCCGGATCGATGCGCTTGGTGTGCAGATTGGATGGTGCAGTCAGTCCACACTCGACTTCGCGTGTGGCCGGCGTTAACCCACGTTTCGTCGGTGAAGAAAATAGGCCTACCCTGGCGTCGCAGCTCCGCTATCTGGCGCAGGTACCGGCGGCGACACTGCACAATGTGCGTCGCTTCGATTAACATCGCATTCCGAGAGCGCTTCTTATATCGGAAGCCAAGTTTCTTCAACATCCTCTGCATTGTCGCTGCGGACACGGTCGGTAGCGTTTCGTCCTCTTCGAAATGCGCAACCACCTTCGCGATAGTTGGAATTTCCCCTCTCTGGAAAAAGGTGTGTACCACCCTTCACAACACGCTCAGGTCAAAATCGTCCAGCTTCTTCGTCCGCTCGCGGCCTCTTCCGCCAGCACGCTTCTTCGGTGACAACACTCGGCCCGCGTTCAACGTCTCCGTTGTCCACTTGTAAAGCGTTCGCTCGCTCACCTGCGTGAGTTTTGCCGTCCTCTTGATGAGCGCATTTGTACTCCAACTGCCCCCGCACTCGACGCGAAGCGCTTCAAGAACATTTAAAGCCACCTGCTTCGCCTGCTTGGGGAAACAGCGCACTGCCGGTGTAGAGCACACAGGAGACACAACAGACTCGTCCGACGCCATGTTGGAAAGTGGCGACGCATCACTACCTCGCAGCAGGCCTCCGCAGAGCTGTGTCCGTACGGGCTTTGTCTGGTAATTTCACCAGTGATTAAAACACTCCCTACCATTTAAATATACCTGTCCAAATCATGTTTTTAGTTGCAATGCTTATTGTTTTGATTAATAGTCATACACTCCTCAAATATTCGAGGGACTATTTTCTACGTTTCTGCAGCCCTGATTGGACGAGAGAGCTCTACCTTCCGTAGTGCTGCAAACATCTTGTGAGACGAAGTATAGTGTAGTTCCCGCTACAAAAAAAAAGCGAAATGGTGCAGTAACTGTCTCACTTCTAAGTGGACATCTCAACCACGCCGTGACGGAAGGGGAGGACTTTATAGACTCTACTGCCGTACGGTCGTAGTTAACGTAGATAGCGTATTTACCTAACGGCCATCTAAAATATATGTTAACTCGGAGCCCTCAACTACGGCGTTGCCCGCCCTCTACGTAAAGTCTTCCGACGTTAACCTCACAAACCTCTACCACGCGTTTTGACGCGCTTCGATGTATAGCACGTACCGTTTTTGTACGGCCGGAACGTGTTCTACAAAGCCCATGCTATATATGTAGTCTGAAGAACACTGCTTCTGCATGCGCACGGCACAAGGCCAGTTTATATGTGGAATGACGTCTGCCACCGCCGCCTTCGCAGTTGTACGCGTTGCCAATTTACACGGCGTCGGCGCACTCTCCTGCTAATGCCTGTGACGGATCATTCCTATTATTTTCTAATCATTGCAGCAGCGTAATGCGTTACTTCACTGATAGTTTAGCTGCATTAAAAGATTTCTGCCGCCTACGTACATACATCTGTAAGCGAATGCGTCATTCGAGGGAAGCCCACCAGATAAGCAAGACACTTCCCCGCCTTTAGGCAGCTGCGGTGCCCCTTCAGTCATCGCTAGAATTGAAGGGGGCCCTTAAGCTACGCCTAAAGGGTATAACGCGACAGTGTAATGGGTTAATTGCCATATATGCAGAAGGTCATTCTCTTCTTTACATTCATAGATCCTTGGGAGGCCTCATATACCCCTCCTGGCGCAGTGTAGTAGTTGAACGACGCGTCATTGCCCTGTGATAGCAGGTGCTCACAGCGGTAGCCCTGTGCGACTGACAGGTTCATCTGCCCGAGAGACCAATCACTAATTTAACTGCTACCTGTCACGTTGGGCAGGTTGTGACGACGCTTAAGGTCCCGTGACCTAGACGGTCCATCTGCCTCCTAGGTTACTATTTGGGCACCACCAGTAATATGCTCGTAATTTTTCACAACGCCGACGATGCCGACGCCGGATTTTCTGGTCAACTGTGGCTTTAACGCTTAAGAATTAAAACTGCCCACCGACGAACATAAGCGCTCGCTGCAGCCGTCAGTCGTTGCACCCGCCGCGACCGCGAGGTGGCGGGCGCAACGGGCGCGAGCATCTGCAGAAACAATAGAACACCTCATCATAAAATGTGATGGTATCCATCCCGATGTCGATGCAGGCACAGTCACTCTTTCTGAAGCCTTAGGGTTTAGGGATAACAATACTCATGCAAATAAATCTCCGGTGGAAATTAGCAAAAACCGATTGGAAGATTGGTGGCACAAAAGCAGAGAGGAGACATAAGTTTAAAGTGTAGGAAGACGTACTTGAAAGAAAATAGCGAATGTTATTAAAAACTTACAACAGAGTTAAACAAAAATAAAGGAAAAAAAACTGAGTATAGTGGCAACTACCACTGCCCCGTTTCAAAGGGGACGCTCCTACCTTCCTACCTTCCTTCCTTCCTTCCTTCCATCCATCCATCCATCCATCCATCCATCCATCCATCCATCCATCCGTCCGTCCGTCCGTCCGTCCGTCCGTCCGTCCGTCCGTCCATCCATCCATCCATCCATCCATCCATCCATCCATCCATCCATCATCACGCGGAGAGCGACCAGTGTCAGTCAGAACGCCGCGGCTCCATACCTCAATGTCGCTTCAGTGTAGGTGGGGAGTGCCCGATCAATGCCTCAGAATTGCTCCGCTAGGGCATTAGCGCAGCGTTGCCATCGCGCAGCCAAACTTCAGCCCGAGTTCCCTATTCGTCGCGCTTCCACGCCTTCCGTATAATCGCCGCCACGGAAAACGGGGATCAAGCGCGCATTCTAAAGAATTGAATTCTCAGCTCTGAACATGATACTCCTCGGCCGGACCTGAAAATACAGGCACAGCTCTAGAATCATCTTTGCGAGGGAATTAGGCATAACTCTATAGAAATACAAGCGTGATAACGTGAGTTACGAGGGTCTCTCAGGACCGTACTCTTCTCATTAAAGTTTGTTTTAAATCATGTCTTCTCTTTGTATTTTCAATAAGCGGTGATCGCTTAATTCTTTGGTGACATTTCATATGGTAGAAGACACTTAACGGACTGTCAAACATCTTTTTTTAGCAACGTCGTTCGAGAAGAGCCGCGTTGTTTAACCGTCATCTTCCTGCGTTGCTGTGTTTTGCAAAAGCATAGCCAGAAATTCGTGGTCCAGAAAACCATAGAAATTTTTCTTTAATGCGTCATATATAACGCACGACAATATGAACAATAAGGTACACTGTAAGCTAACAAGGTATCCTTGGGAATTTCTAGCTGAGTAGAATTTAAGTCAATGCTAGAGAGCTTACATCTCTGTGCGTGAATGCCTTTATTGTTTTGTTATTTGATTTTACCGTTTGCTGCAAACAAACTTATTTTTGTTTTTGTTTTGTTTTTGTGAGTGAGTGCTTTAATAGCGCTGTTATTTACTTTTGCTGTATGTACAGCAAACAAGCTTATTTCTTGTTCTTCTGTCCTTGTTTATTCATATCTGTTATGGATATTGTATTGTGTACTGTTCTCTTGAGATTCAAGGCGTTTTTGTTCGCCCATTAATGTTACTTTTCCTGACGTTTGTACTTTATTTTATGTTTTGTACTTTTCGTGTTTGTGTTACGTTATATTGAACTGTACATCGTCGGTTCAAGTGGTTGCTATGAAACAGTGAAAAGGAGAAGCCGGAGCTGCCATGCAGCATCAATCTCTCCTTTACTGTTCTTGTAAATAAAGAAAGGCATGTACCGCGGTAATCTATCGCATATGCAACAATGTTCATGAGCGTATTTTCTGTTTGTGAGATAGACCTGAAAGTCTCAGCAAAGCACGCTGAGAACATGCAATATTGCGATCATAAAGGGTATACGGACTAACTGCACCGTGCTCTCGCGTTCTACATTCTTGCAGGAATGGTTTTCCGGTCGTCCTTGAAGAGAAGCTCAAGGAGCATGACCTGCATCCTCAAGACCTAGTCTGCTTCTATAAGGAAATTCGACGAAATGAGTCTCTCTCGATTCCCGACGAAGGTTATGCATTTGGGCCAGAGCAACCACTGTTTTTCAACCGGTCGCTTTCCCAGGAGTTCATCTACGTCGAATGTGGCACGAGGCAGTATCCAGGACGGCGCTTTCACGACCAATTTCTCCTCAACCCAATCATCAAGGAGAAAGTCGAAGATCGCTGCCGTCGAGCGCCTAGCAGAACTGCCCACAACCTCAGCGTCTTGTTCCTCGTTCTGGACTCTGTCTCATACCTGAACTTTGAGAGACACCTGCCCGACACCGCTCAGTTCTTGCTTGATAAGCTTGGTGCATTCCAACTCCGGGGATACAATAAAGTTGGCGACAACTCCTACCCAAACCAGATGGCTTTCATCGCAGGCCTCCAATACTCCGAGGCGACCAGGGGGGCGCCCGATGGATTCTTCGACAACGTCACTTCCAACATCATCTGGAGCCAGTACGGTGAGCGAGGCTATAGAACAATGTTCCTGGAAGAGGCGCCGGCGTATGGCCTCTTCACCTACTTTTCCCACGGCTTTCGACACTCGCCAGCCGATTACTATCTGCGACACTTTGTAATGGCCACAGAAGGTTCGCCATATAGGACGGAGGATTCGCTGCGGGTCCCTTGTCTGGGACCGACAATGCCTTGCGAAGAGCTGCTCGACTACCTGGCTCGGTTCACGGCCGTGATGGCCGAGCGGCCTTTCTTCTCTTGCGCTATCTTCATCGATATTACGCACAATAATCTGAACAGCGCGGGCTACGCGGACGAGCCCTTCCGACGCCTCCTGGAGACTCTTCATGTTTCTGGAGTGCTTAACCACACGGTTCTCATCTTTCTCAGCGACCACGGCTTGCGGTTTGGAGATCTGCGTGCCACGCACATCGGGAAGTTCGAAGACCGACAGCCGTTCGCCTTCTTGGCCTTCCCGCCTTGGTTCCTGAAGCAGAATCCAGAAGCTGCGCTCAGTCTCCACATTAACCAGAACCGCCTTACAACACCCTTTGACGTTCACGCCGCTCTCGTGGAGCTGCTGGACTACCCTGACCTCGAGCAACCAAACACCAAATACGGTCTCAGCTTATTGCACGAGGTCCCGGACACGAGGACTTGCGCTGATGCGTCCATTAACCAGCAGTGGTGCACGTGCAACATCCAGGCCGATGCCCAAGTGTCGAGCGCGCTGGCCTCGTCTCTCGCTAATCATCTCGTGTCCACAATAAATGTCGCGGCAGTGCGGTTGTCACGAAAGTGCGTCGCATTCCAGCTGCTCCGAATCCTGGACGTAACGGTGCTCCAACAGTCTGCCGAAGAGCGCGCAGCGAACATCAGCCACTACTGGGTCAATGTGCTAGTGTCTCCAGGTGGAGGTCTGTTTGAAGGAACCGTGCGCGTTCACGGAGGCGCCATGACTGTGTTGAACGAGACAAGTCGAATGGACGTGTACTGGCCGGTGTCGCATTGCGCTAGAAATCATTGGATTGAGAGGTATTGTTACTGCCGCAGAATGACTGAAGAGCTGCTCACCTCTTTGTAGCCAGTTCGCTCATCGCTACCTGAAGACGGTGTTCGATTTATGCAGCATTTTTATAGATGAACTATAAAAACTGCGCTGATGAGTGAAAACAGGAACACCGGACGCGGAGCTGTAGACAGGTTTTTGCAGTGCTCGAATTTCATCCTGACAGTTTCAGCATGAAAGCATTTGCTGTACACCAACTACGTCAATAAGCTGGCATAATAATAAATGTGCCCATGTTATTATGAAATTGCCTATATTTTTTTGAGCCAGCAAATGCAGCTCCCGAATGCCTTCTACATGCCTTTACTTTCGAATTATTCTTGCTCGTACTTTCGCGCTCACGTTTGTGCCGCGCTATCCGAGTAAAAGAATGTGTTCAGTTAATATGCACATTCAAATTCGTGTATTTTTAATGCCATAGCGTTAAAGCTCCTCTAGTGCAGAAAATCCAGAGTCGTCGCCGGCGTTAATTGTGAGTGATGAATAGGGCGGCATAGAAAGCTGTATAGCTTTCCTTTGTAACCGTATGGCTGCGCTTGGGTGGATGCCAATGAGTAATTACTCGCTTCTTAATTACAAATCTACTCCACCTTGGAAGATTCCCCTAAATTTAACCAACATATTCGTACACCGTGGTCTGCAGCACCCCCCCCCCCCTGCACCCCATTCCACAAGTACGAGAGGAATCGATAAAAAAGCCACTTTTCGACTGCCTAGATAACTTCGATTAGCGACCAAGACAAGCAACGGTCACTCGGTCCGTGGCTATCACGGAGCAAGATAATATTAATAATAA
Organism: Amblyomma americanum; assembly: GCF_052857255.1. Lineage (NCBI taxonomy): Eukaryota > Metazoa > Arthropoda > Arachnida > Ixodida > Ixodidae > Amblyomma > Amblyomma americanum. Next base: position 17,298,663 of record NC_135498.1, on the reverse strand, counting down.
TTGGCTTTTGGGGAAAGGAAATGGCGCAATATTTGTCTCATATATCGTTGGACACCTGAACCGCGCCGTAAGGGAAGGGAAAAAAGGAGGGAGTGAAAGAAGAAAGGAAGAAAGAGGTGCCGTAGTTGAGGGCTCCGGAATAATTTCGACCACCTGGGGATCTTTAACGTGCACTGACATCGCACAAGATAGGAGCAAGATAGATAAAAGCAGGCGTTCGGAGGATTCCCGTTAGGCCACGACACCTAAAAAAATGAGGCCGTAACGAGTCTTGCAGGTTAGTTACCTTGATAATTGTGTTTGCCTAGCAAGCAGCCGACGCTGCCAGTGCTGCCAACGGTGTGGTTTGTGAGTAGAGCACTGCACTGACTCGAGCCTGCCCGAAAGCCCCGGCCGGGAAATGTGCTGTTTCGCGGGGCCTAGGCCGGGCTTGAAGTCGCTGGCCTGGTGGTGGTGGAAAACATTTATTGCCAAGCAATACAGAGGGGGGCAAACCCCCTAACATGGCACGAGGCAACCATTAGGGGGCTGCCCTTACAGGGCAAAGGACAGCCCTTGGAGGGCTATCCGCTTCAGGGCGTCGGTAATTATCCGGCACTGATCAGAAGCAGCGGAGCTGGCCAGGAGAGTATCCCAGTATGACTACGCCGTGGTTGGGGATGGAGGGTGGGGGGAGGTAGGGCATGTGAGGAGGACATGAAGAAAGTCTCCCGGTTTCCCGCAGAGCTTACAGGAAGAGAGGAATTGATCGGGGTAGCGGGCATGAAGGAGATAGGGTAGGGAGCAGTTCGGGTCTGGGGTCGGCGCCAATGGGAGTCCTCGGTTAAGGCTAGGGAGGGAGCCGGTGGTGCGTAAACGCGCCGGGTATCTCGGCAGTAGGTAAGAATATCTCTGAATGTATAAGCAGACGCTTGGGATGGCGGAGGAGGTCCAACTCCGGCCCGGAGAGAGACCTCGGGCGAGGGAGTGGACCTCCTGGTTACCCGGGAGGCCTGCGTGTGCGGAGGTCCAGATAAGGCTCACGGGGTGGGTTTGGGCCGGGCTGGAGCCTGTACATAAAAAGCTGTGTACGGCTTTTCATTCATAACTGGAAATGAAAACTGGTTTTTCAGGAACGGAAATGACGCAGTATCTGTCTCATATATCATCAGACACCTGAACCGCGTCGTAAAGGAAGGGACAAAGGAGGGAGTGAAAGAAGAAAGGAAGAAAGAGGTGCCGTAGTTGAGGGCTCCGGAATAATTTCGGCCACCCGGGGTTCTTCAGCGTGCACACACATCGCACAGCACACGGACGCCTTTTGCGTTTCGCCTTCATCGAAACGCGGCCGCCGCGGTCGCGTTCGATTCGAACCCATTTCGGGTGTTCTAGCAGCGACACGGGTGGTGTTTGTTGAGAAAAAAATATTCAGGGCTTACTTATTTTTGGCACCTGCTATAGTTGCATGTTCCTCACATGAGAAAAATTACTAATAGTGCTAATTTTTTCCCGACTGTTGCAAACCCCTCGGAAATGAAAGAGTCCCGGAGCTAAAATCTTTCCAACTAATAAATCACTGCTGTTACTTTTTTGCTGCCGCGAAATGAAAGTATTTCCAGTGTTATTGCGATTTGACCGCCTTTGCTGGCCACTTCTTGCGTAACAGGATATACTACTTGCACTCAGTGAACAATTTACCTCTTGACCTGCTGCGGGCCTCGCTTCACCTCGATATTGGCGAGCCGGCACCGGGATCAGTAAAATGATCGATTAGGGATCCCGGGCCAAGCCCGGGTTTGAAGCCTCGGGTCCGGGCCGCGCTAGGGCCTCACAGTGCAGCGCTCTACTTGCGAGACCTAAGTTGCTCTTCCCAAACAACATCTCGGGAACAATCAATAATTTAATTGCGACCTGCCACGGTGCGCAAGTCCTTCTCTGGGGATTTTTGATGGATTTTTCGTCTTTTGCTGCCCAACAAATGTCAGCATAGCCAGAAAGAGTCACAGAATCAATATTTACTGAGAACGATAATTAGATGAAGTTGGCTTCAGTGTTTCTTTACAGATGGCCTAGCTAGGACATCATACCCACAGAAATAGTTTGTTACTTTGCTTCAGGCTGGGATACACCCGAAGAAAGCTGAGTTGGTAGGGGATAAAACGCGGGTTAATGATGTCCTAGTTGGAATCAAAAATGCGGATATGTGCTCTAGCAAGACGTTAATTGTCGGTAGCTACGACCTACTAGGTGGTACCAGGCTACCACCTAATTACCACCCCAACTTCTTCCGTCTCGCCGCAGCAGTGGCTCAGTGGCTACGACGCTCGGCTGCTGACCCGAAGGACGCGGTTTTGATCCCGGCCGCTTCGGTCAAATTCCGATGGTGGCGAAATTCTAGAGGCCCGTGTACTGTGCGATGTCAGTGCATGTTAAAGAACGCCGGGTGGCCGAAATTTTCGGAGCCCTTCACTACGGCGTCCCTGAGTCGCTTTGAGGCGTTAAGCCCCCGAAACCAAACCAAACCCTCTTCCGTATCAATTTTTATTTATGAGCCGCTTGAGATAAGCCTGGATGAATTTTTCTCCTGTTTGAATCTGCATCGAACCCTGGCCAATCTCCCACCGTGGGCATGTGCCATCGCTTCTGAGGCAACAACATCTTTCGAGTCACGTTGTCCTCCTAGCCGCTGATGCTCATTCCGCCTAGCTCGGTTCGCTTACGGGCGTTGCCGCCTAATCAGAGCCCCAGGTTCTCGCTTGGTTAGCACCGGCTACACCTTAGCAAATTAGCCACCCGGTGGGCACGTGAGCCATGGCACAAGGAAGGTGCTATGGCAGGTGCTGCCATCGGTGGGACTTAGGTTGCTTGCGTTGGGTTGCTCTTCCCGGGCAGCATCTCACGATTAAATGGATATGGACATGGGCAGGCCATGTAATGCGACGGGAGGGTAGTGTAACGGATTGGTTTCCAACAGAAAAACGTAACAGGGGGCGGCAGAGATACAGCTGGGCGGGTGAGATCAAGAAGCTTGCGGCGATAAGGTGGCCGCAGCTGACGCTCTAGAGGGTTACCTGGAGGTCAGTGGGACAAGCATTTGTCCTGTAGTTGATGTAGCTCGGGTGATTATGATGATGATGACAAGCGAAGAAAAATTATTGCAGGCTGGACACATCGCAGTAGAATACAAATCCGCAGACGTAGAAGAAGAAAGGAAGCACACGGGTGGGGAAGAAAGCGCCACTGCAACAACAACAAGCGCCACTGGGCGTCCCTGGAACCACCAACATCGCTGACTTCTGGTGCTCGGGACCGAAGCAGACAACGCGATTTTCGGACGACGGACAAGATGTATGTATTCCCCTTCCTCACCTTCAACAGAAGCCTTGTCACGCACTGCGCTCCACGAAGCTGTAAAACTAAGCAGCCCTGCTTTGATAACGCGCCCGCTAGTCTCCACTTTGGTGCAAGGAACTAAGCACCGTGTGAACCGACAGAGCGCTCCTTATACCGACTAGAATATTTAATGACTCTGCGGCCTAGGCCTCGTCGTACCATCGACGCCTTCCGTAACAAGGAAGTAACTATCTATTGGCGTCAACCAAAGCGCAGGCTTGCAGCTACGAGGAAAAGCTCTACAGCTTTCTCGGAAGCTTCGTAGTTGAGGAAAAATTCCTCCTGATAAGGAGTCCGAGTCCGGGACCACCGTCAGTCCTGGGCAGTCGCTCTGCTAAGCTAACCAGGACGACTAGCAGACGGTAAAGTGAGAGCGAAATGATCAACTCGAAGTGGGGATGGTTTTGGTGCAATTTTTAGAGAAATTCCGCAAGACGGAGTAGATTTGTAGAAAGTAATTACTAATTAGCACCAACCCAAGCGTACCCATCTCCTATTAAGCTACTCAGCTTTCACAAAAGGTTCCTAGTCAGAGAAATTCGCCCTTGTCGGAGTTGGAACCCAGGACCACCGTCTGTTGGGCCAGTCTCTCTACTAACTGAGCCAACAGAACGTACGGCTAGCAGATGGTAGGGTGAAAGCAAATTGGTCAATAATTCGAAGTGGGAACTGTGTTGGTCCACACTTATAATAATGCTGAGTTAATCAGGTGATAGAGAAATGCGCAGAATATAACCAACCTCTATATATAGCTTTCATTGATTACGAGAAAGCATTCGACTCAGTGGAAACCTCAGCAGTCATACAGGCATTGCGTAATCAGGGGGTAGAAGAGCCTTATGTCAAAATACTGGAAGATATATATAGCAACTGCACAGCTACTATAGTCCTCCATAAAGTCAGCAATAAAATTCCAATAAGGAAGGGCGTCAGGCAAGGAGACACGATATCGCCAATGCTGTTCACCGCATGTTTGCAGGAGGTATTTCGAGGCCTGAATTGGGAACAGTTGGGAATAAGAATAAATGGAGAATACCTAAATAATCTGAGATTTGCTGATGACATTGCCTTGCTGAGTCACTCAGGAGGTGAACTGCAAATCATGATCAACGAGTTAGACAGGCAGAGCAGATCGATGGGTCTAAAAATTAACACGCAGAAAACCAAGGTAATGTTCAACAGTCTAGCACGGGAACAACAGTTCACAATTGGCAGCGAGAGCCTGGAAATTGTGCCGGAATACGTCTACTTAGGGCAGGTAGTGACAGCTGATCCGGATCATGAGAGGGAGATAACTAGAAGGATAAGAATGGGGTGGAGCGCATATGGCAAATTCTCGCAGATCATGAGTGGCAGTTTACCAATTTCCCTCAAGAGGAAAGTGTACAACAGCATAATCTTACCGGTACTCACCTACGGGGCAGAAACGTGGAGGCTAACGAAAAGAGTTCAGCTTAAGTTAAGGACAACGCAGCGAGCCATGGAAAGAAAAATGATAGGTGTAACGTTAAGAGATCGGAAGCGGGCAGAGTGGGTGAGGGAACAAACACGGGTTAATGACATCCTAGTCGAAATCAAGAGAAAGAAATGGGCTTGGGCAGGGCATGTGATGCGAAGGCAAGATAACCGCTGGTCTTTAAGGGTAACGGAGTGGGTTCCGAGAGAAAGTAAGCGTAGCAGGGGGCGGCAGAAGGTTAGATGGGCGGATGAGAATAAGAAGTTTGCAGGCAAAGGGTGGATGCTGCTGGCAAAGGATAGGGTTAATTGGAGAGACATGGGAGAGGCCTTTGCCCTGCAGTGGGTGTAGTAAGGCTGATGATGATGATGACTGCTGACCAGTAATTGCTTTATCTTGGACGATCTCCTTAAACCTCGCGCCATACTCCTTATATGATGCAGTTGTGTCGTTCGACATCTCCGTGTATTGTTCACTTTGGAGCATTGAACAGATCAGCAATGGCATTATGGAAAATAACAATAAAACCCTTTGTCTATTCATGACAATAGACTGCCAATTAGCCTATCGCGGCCTGCCGCACTCCTTCTATGTGGGAACGCGGCAGGTGGCATCTGGACTTTACTACGAACTTTGTCGCAGGACGTTACCGGGTAAAAGAAATGTTGAGTAACTGCTCGGTACTTCTACGTGCGTTGTAACGTGTTATTGCTGCGTGCCTGTGGACGCCTATATTGACCGAGACAACCATTCAAGACGGTACTCATTTCTCTCAGTAAGATTAATGCGACTGTGCGCTTTGCGGCGGGATGTTTCAACGCATTAAGCTGCCGTATAGTAGAAAACACGTAAATTGGCGGCTTTTTGCTACCAGCCGCGATTGCTCAGTGGACTCTGCTCGGCTGCTCAGCATGAGGCCACGGGATCGAATTTCGGCCGCATTTTGATAGACGCAAATGTATCGACACCCGAACGCTGTGTGATGGCTGAGCACGCTAAAAAAACCCAAGTGGTCGAAATTATTCCCGAGTCCTTCACTGCGGCGACTCTCTGGACAGTTCAGGCACAACGCGGTCTGCGTTTCGCTACCGTAATCCGCGTCCGCTGGGATCCAACTGCGCATGCGCAGATCGCTTAGATGGGCGCACACTTGCCATTGAGCAAGCGATCCCCGCGTAAGCAGATCACGGTAGCGAAACGCCATTTTTCTTTCCCTGCCTCCTGGTGTCCACCATGAGTGAGAGTTAATGCGCATTTCCCTTCCTCGTAACTGCCACACCCTCCACCCTAAGATGCTAACGCAGGGTCTCACCAAGACAGCTGCCATCAATGTGGAGGGCCTCTTTGCGGCTTCGTTCACCCTTCTCGGCGACCACGCTAGGCAGTTTTTTCGTGTGCCTCTACTACCTTTGGAAACCGTGGACCAAAGAGCGGCTGTTCACCCAGGATCGCTCAGCTATCGGCGACTGGCAGAGAGTCAGGCCGGTTGGCCACCGCATTCTGACCCCCGGCTGCACAATCCCAGAGTTCGACCCTTTCGACCCGACAGCCAGATCCTACTTCCGAAAAAAAAGTGGTCCCAGATGCCACGGCAAGCCTAACTTCATTACCGTCAGGTGAGCCTTTATGTAAAGCCACGTAGAACACTTTGTACACATTGTCCGTCAGAAACGTAATTAAAGGTAACTGAGTGCATAAAAAAGATGCACCGCAGGCCTACCAGCATAGCGCAACTACGTTTCACGAAATAGTCTGCGCTGTGACATCGTAGAATGGTGGTAGATTTTGTTCAGTGCTTGAAAATTTACCCGACTATTACTGTGATCGCGCCTGGAGTATTCTAGGTTGCGTGCACTTCCGTTAAAGATTCATACAACAGTCCAACAGTGCAAACCAGGATAAGTTGTGCATGGGGGATGGTCGTTCGTGAACAGCGAGCTCTAGGTTACGTGCTCATCTGCAATGTTGCCTATTACTCACTTCAGTTAAGTTTCCTGCACCTCACCGTGTTCTTCTCATATTTTCAAAGGCAACACAAAGACCGCCTCACTAGAAGCGAGATAGTTCGTCTTAAGGAGCTAATTAACGGTCTACATCATGGTGAGAGCGACAGGAAGCAGAGACGCATTGATTTGTAAGAAGGCTAGAATGCACCATCTGTGGTCAGGTGAGCCGGATGCGCTTCTGTGTTTGTCACAGGAGTTCTGATCGGCTGTCAGAGGACAGCGTATCATTGCTGTCACTAAGTCTGAAAATTAACTGCTGTCACTGCTAGAACAAAAAGCTCTCAGCGATCCTCAGTGGATCGTTTGAATGCTTTAGCATATCCAAGGATGACAACTCACTACAGTATATCCAAGGTAACATGAAAGTTCGTTATATCCAAAATGGCATACTTAGGTTCGTTGTATACTTGGATGGCATACAAAGGTTCGTTATGTCATGCGTCCCGCGTAATGGCTCTCGCCATTTCCACTTGCATGCCAACTCATTAACAGCGAAAACTGCCCTAGATCGAACTATTGACGTCGTACTTTTGCAGGAATGGCTTTCCAGCGATACTTCCCGAGAGACTCAAGGAGCACGATGTTGTTCCTGAGGATCTCGTGTGCTTTTACAAGGAGATCTACCGAAATGAATCCTTGGATTTTCCAGATGAAAAATATATGTTTGGCCCAAGAGCGCCATTGCTCTTCGGCAAGTTGCTGACCAAGGAGTTCCTCTTTGTCGAATGTGCCACAAGACAGTATCCGGAGCATCCCTTTCACGACCAGTTTGTCCTCAATCCAATTGTCAAGGAAAGCGTTGAGGAGCGCCGTCACGGTGCCCCCATCGGCACTCCTCACAATCTGAATGTCCTGCTTCTCGGCCTGGACTCCGTCTCGTACCTGAATTTTGAAAGGCAGCTTCCGAAGACAGCTCACTTCGTACGAGAGAAGCTCGGTGCGTTCGAGCTCTATGGGTACAACAAAGTAGGCGACAACTCCTACCCAAACCAGGTTCCTCTTATTGCGGGCATCAAGGCCACTGAGGCAGATCGGGCGGCACCCGATGGAATTTTTGACAACATGACTGCCCGACTCATCTGGAACATGTACAGCGAACGAGGCTACCGGAGCATGTTCCTCGAGGAGTGTACATTCTATGGCATTTTCAATTACCTCGCCCACGGCTTTCGACGAGCGCCTGCTGACTATTACCCTCGGCCCGTCATTATGGCCATGGACGATTCGCCAAAGAAAACGCAGCACTGGAGATATTTCCGCTGTTTGGGTCCTACGATGGGTTTCGAGGAACTGCTTGACTATTTTGCCCGTTTCACAGAAGTGATGGCCGAGACGCCTTTTTTCGCCTACGTGTTTCTCATCGAGATTACTCACGACGAGCTGAACAGTGCGGGCTACGCGGACGAGCCCTTCAGACGCCTCCTGGACACGCTGTATGCTTCTGGGGTGCTCAACCAAACGGTTCTCGTCTTCCTCAGCGACCACGGCTTGCGGTTCGGAGACATGCGTGCAACGTATATCGGTACGTTTGAGGACCGAGAGCCGTTCGCCTTCTTGGCATTTCCACCTTGGTTCTTGAAGAAGAACCCGGAAGCGGCACGCAGCCTACGCATCAATCAGCGCCGCCTCACGACACCTTTTGACGTACATGCTACGCTTGTCGAGCTGCTCGGCTACCCTGACCTCAAGCAACTGAACACTACGTATGGCCTTAGCTTGCTGCATGAAGTACCCAACACAAGGACCTGCGCTGATGCGTCCATCAGCCGCCACTGGTGCACGTGCAACGCACATGTAAACGCCCATGTATCGAGTGCACTGGCCTGGTCACTGTGCAGTCACTTTGTGTCCGCGATCAACAGCTGGGTGGTGCTGGCAGCACGAAAGTGTGCCACGTACCGTCTTGTACGAATCATACACGTAATACCATTGCAGGCGTCACCAACCGAGCGAGCATCCAATATCAGTCACTACTTGCTTGCGGTCGAGTTATCGCCGGGCGGGGCAAAGTTCGAAGCCACATTGCGAGTTAACAGCAACACTGTTACTGTGCTCAACGAGATCAGCCGCTTGGACGCTTACTCACGAATGTCTGACTGCGTGAAAAAGCAGTGGCTTGAAAAGTTCTGCTACTGCATTCGGACGATCGACCAGAGTTTTTGACTCTCAGGACCCTCACAGTGCCCATTATGTAAAGCAAATGAAGGGGAGCGATAACAAACATACGAATAGCTGGCACATTGCAGAAGCAAATGAGTGAATTAAGAACTTTGACGAGATTTCTCTGTCTGCGGCTTTGCTTTCTACGAGCTATGTGAATGGCACTAATGTTGTTCAAAGGAAGACTGTTAATCGCTCATGGGTAAATGCTGCTCTTCGCCTTTTTTTTGGCACTGTGCGACGATGCTGCGAAATCATTTCACTCTGGACATACGTATTGTTGACTGCGAGGCCAGTGTGGCATACATGCTGGCACGGAAGCCTGTAATAATAGCATTTTACTAACATGCCAGTACAATGCTCCTTTTAAGTAGGAAATCTATTCAGCGGTGTCTTGTGTTTCAAGACTTTTTATTTTTTATTTGTGGGCCTAACTGGTCCGTGCAGGTCTATATTCTGCAATAGGACAAGTAGGACAACAACAACAACATTGTTTTAGGACATGACAAGTGCCTTGGGGGGGGGGAAAAAGCATTTGCTCTTCTGGGGCTCCTTTGAGGTCCGCCAAGTCCGACTAATAGTAGCCAATGATTTGAGGAGGAAGCTTGTATGCAGAATAAGGAGAGATCATGGCTGCGTCACATGGACACACAAGGTGTTCTCTTCTGGTCAGTTGTGGCAGTGTAGAAGTTTGGCACCATCCTAAGTTTCAGAAATTCTGGGAGGGGAGAATGCGTATCTATACATAGCACAGAATGTCTGCTTGCTTTGAGTCGAGTGGTGGATGTGGTTGAGGAGGAGGGACTCTATTCCGCTATCAGTGACACATTAGTTTGTACTACATTTCGGAGCAGGAAATAAAATCAAGCTGCGTCCAAACATATCTTCTGTTTCAGGTAAGCATCAAAGACGGGTACAGTATACCTTAGGCTGCGCTGACAGGCCCCAATCCCAGGGCACACTAGCTAGCGTTCCTCAGGGCACAACTCATCCCACAACGTATACACGTCACATTTATGGGCAGCCAGAGCTTTTTCAAAGTCTGGAGCAGGAGCTGTCTGTTCCTGGCTCGCTGCCTTTCAGGACGAGGGGTAGCGACGACAGCCCTACTGAGGAAGCGGCTGTGCACGAGTTTTCTTCTCCGCACAGCAGCTGTTTTTGAAATGTTTAGCTTGATCCTAAGACACTTTCCTTCAACTCTTATCTGCTAGTTCCATATCGCCTGCTCCCCACCCCCCATTTCCATGACAAACCTCATCACAAGTTCTGCCTAAATTTATTCCGAACAAAAAAGCAAAGCTAGGTTGTCATCGTTCCTAAAAGCGCAATGCTTCACGTTGAAGACTAGTTAAACTTATGCTCCTCCAGAGCACAACTGCATGCAGAGTAAAGAATTAGTGTCGCTTACGAAGGCACAGTTTCTGTCTCTGACTTGTAAGACGAATTCTAGACAACAGGAAAGTCAAGGACAGGTAAGATGTTTGCTTTGGTTTGGTTTATGGGGGTTTAACATCCCAAAGCGACTCAGGCTATGACGGACATCGCAGCGAAGGGCTCCGGAAATTTCGGCTACCTGGGGTTCTTTATTGTGCCCGGACGCCGCACAGTACACGGGCCCCTAGAATTTCACCTCCATCGAAATTCGACCATCGCGGCCGGAACTGAACCCGTGCGGCTCAACTCAGCAGCCGAGCGCCATAACCACTGAGCCACCGCGGCGACTGTTTGCTTTGGAAATACCTAAGCTTTCAAGCAGTCATTCCGCGACCCATGGCAAAAACCATCCGTGTATGGTTCTAACAGCACTAAGTCACAAAGTATCCCTCGCCAGGGTATTCGTTACACAGTGTGAACACTTTTGTCGGCCCCCTGACCACCCACTGCCAACAAAAGAAGAAACATTCTGACACCATGCATATTAGTGAATGTAGCACATATTTTGAGCATCTTTTTACATCCAACTTTTAGGAGCTTAACATTCAGGCACCACAGTATGATCATGATTGGTGGGCCTGCAATTGACACAGCCGACAAACATACCCAACGTCATCGGAGCTACCATCAGCTGTGCTGGTGCTCCTGCGCTGTCTATGCACACCTTTTCCTCATGCTCCTTCCAATCGTGTTCATCAGAAGAAAAGCCAAGTACATCACAGTGAAGCATTCCTTACAGCCATAAATGATGCAACATCCACGTTTCAGTAAACAGCTCTAAGTCACTGTCTCTACCACAGAGGATTCTATGAAGAAACTATGTTTCGAAGGTGACAGCAGCGTAACTCTCTAGCAAATAAACCATGACAAAGGTGGACACAATCGCATCTTGTCAACCTAACTCACCTAACAGCAGTACAAGCCACATGCTTTTCTGAAAAACAAATCTCTGGCAAGTGAGGTAACACGCAAGACCGAATAACACAAAGAGCACCATCAAAAATATTACAAACAAGATTACAAAATGTGTCTCTATAGAAAAAAGTGGGCAAAGTTGTTTACACAGGCAAGAAGTTGAGCACGAAAAAAGTTTTCTGTCAACAACTAGAAACACATACGTTTTCCATGTGACACATTGTAGTCTATCAATATTTACAATAAAGTGCTTTCTTATCTCACATTTGGTACAACATAGTAGAGCTCTAGTACTTATGTACAGCAATCCAGTTCAGTACTGTATTAACAACACGTGACCTCCAAGATGCTGGAGCATCAAAAGGGCCTATCTTCAAAGCACAAAGTTGTGCCAACAGTCACTTGTTTCAATAGGCCCTGGCTCTTCTGCCTCTTATGGAAGTTTAATTCATTAGGAGAGAAATTCTAGACAACAGGAACACTACCAGAGAGAAGGAAGGGTTTTCACGGAGTGCTTCTAGCATGAGTCTAACCACTGGACTGAGCACCAAGCATGTAACGCACCAGCAAAGACAAGACACCCCCCTATTTAGGGTGCTTACGTTCTGAAACATATTAATGCTAGCTATAAGCTCCTGAAAAAGGACATACGATAAATTAGAGCCATAAAAAAAGGTTACACTAAAACAATCATTAAGCTTCAGTGATGCTGACAAACATGCTGATGGAATGCACATGTTCCCATCACACTATACTGATGAGATTCCACTAAACAAAATGCTTGTTAGTTACTAATCAAATTAAACTGCCTACAGCATGCATGCAATATTCTTGTAACCATCAGTACAAGAGTGGTTGCACATTATATTACAGCCATTCACTGTTCTTTTCATGGTTTGCATATTAAAAAAAACATTGTGGTTTCCAGCCAGGAGATGTAGAACACACCAGAACAACTGTAGCCACACAGCATCTGGCTAAAAAGCTTGTTACACTATTACTCATACCATTCTGTGACACTAAAATGATCAGCCATGCAACAATAACTACAGCAAACATAATTAGTTGAATGCATCATACACTGACACAGTTTTGCTACCATATACTTTACAGCTCTGCTCAGCAGCTTCACGTCACATGGGCAAAACTACCAGGCCATCAAGGTGCACATAATGAGTCAAATTATTGCACACTTAGCCAATTCTTTCTTCTCCATTGTGGCAGACTTCAGCAGTAATTGTTCAAACCTAACCGAAGGTCGTTCCGTACTTTGGCGCAGGTATGAGCGGCAACAAAAGTGCAACAGAAAGGTGTAAAGTTAAAAACACCTACACTATCATTCTGCTCGTACACAATACCACCATGGCAGCAAGGGAAAAAACAGCAAAGGAAGCACGGTTATAACCTAAATCACTACACCAGAGAAGAGACTAAAACTCAGTGTGAAGAAGGCTTGACAAAATACAGCCAACATGGCTTGCATGGAGACCCTGTGCTCATGTCACATCTTGCATGTATCTTAGATGATGAATTTCAATTTTTTTTTTTGTCAGGTAGTGAGCTGAAGCAACTAAGACTAGCACAGTGGTTTTGACACTGACATGCAAAACAGCGATTAAACAAAGTAAGTAACAGCAATAAACAACACAGACAGGAATCAGAAATGCACAACACAAGAGCAGGTATTTTTTGAAGTTTTTTCCAGTCTCATCATGCTGCTGGACACTGACATGCAAAACAGTGATTGAACAAAAGAGCTAATAGCATGACACAAATGAGGTTGCAACTGGCAACATACTACAAGTAAACAGCTGGTATTTCTCCAGTTTTTTTTTTTTTTCAGCTTTCCTTGTGCTACCCCTTCTCTAGGCAGGTTGGTTCTTGTTGGAAAAAATGGCATTCCCATGCAGCCAAGCGTATCCACCAGAAAACAACTTAATTACAACTCTTGATATCAGCAGATGCCACTTCTTGATTGGACAAGTACTAGTGGATGAAATGGCATTGAATTCAAGTTATGATAATAACGAGTCTGCTGTCCTATTTACGCTCACAAAACACCTGCATAACTGTTTCACATGTGTGATACACTGAGTGAAACTTGATATCGGATTTACAACAAGCTTTTTCAAAAAGCCCTGCAAATTATAAATGACCAGTGGCCACTTTCAACTTCTTACGCCCAAATTTTACTTCCTCTGAGCAATAATTAGAATTTAACAGCTGCACACTATTAACTAAGAGACAGATTTACAGCAGGCATGCAACACAACAACAGGTTCAAGAAACAGCAGCGGCAAGCTCTCTGCCTACAAAAGGTGGGCTCCTAGTCATGAAACTTGATCTAGGAATTATAAATTCACGTCAGTGGACATCCCGGCTACATTAGCAAGCTAACAACAAAAAATCGAGGAGGAGGCAAGGGGATGGAGACAAGCATGAACTCTTTAGGAATGGCTGTACTGTGCCCCAATCTGGGGCCTCCGTTTCACCAAGAGTCACCAAGCCAAGAATTTTCCTTGGCATGGCTCACACGAGGTCTGCACTCTGAGAGAAGCAAACACTCCAGAGTTCCTCTCTACTCAATGTGGAGTTTGTGTAAACCACGTAATGGTCAACTGCCACTTCCTTAGTGAAGTTCAGTCCCCCTTTTGAAACACTACTGCCAGTTAGTGACAGGGACTTGCATGAGGCCAATCTGAGGAACTATGAGGTTACTACCGTTACCCCAAAGAGATCAAGACATCCTACTTGGAGGAATGAGGCAGTTTGTTCTCATGCAAACACAAAGTTGGCACTCTCAAACCCTCATTTCTACTAGGGTAGAAACGACACCAGAAAATGCAATGTTACAGTGAGCCCATAATTTGAGGTTGTCGTGCCTTTTGCAGTCACAGCAGGCCGTAATGTGGTCCTGGAGCTTGGCAAATTACTGAGCTGACAAGGGTACTCGGAATCAAATTAGCCTTATGCCAAGGGGGCCAAACAGCTTTATAAAGCTCTGAACACGGAAGCTCAGCGTATACTTTGACGCAAAGGTGTGTTGATCCCAAAACCTGACACACAACGCACTGCAGCAGTAGAACATGTTCTATGGAGATCAAGGGAAACAGAGTCAGAAATAGTGCGTTTTTCCACCACCAGAGGGCTCATTTTCACGGCTCAGCTTTGACAGGTCCAGGGATTTCAAGCTCGTTCAACCTCGAGAGTAGTGTACATGTGAAGTTGCAGTGCTTGCCCATTTGAAAAAAAAAATCAAAATTGCTGAATTAGCGATGCACAGGCTGCCTTATCAGCTTTTTTTAGAGTGTGGGCTTCGAGTTTAAAGAATAAACGCTGAGTAGGATCATCGTGCTCTCTATCAGCTGCATATACCAAAGCTCATACAGGAGAGAGAATAACAGGCAAGGTGACAGCAGTATCTAACACTCGATTACATGAAAGGCTGTAATCTCATGCATGTCTCGCTGGTACGATAATTTCCCATGACCTCCACTCATTTCTACCACTGGCCTGTGCTTTGGTACATAATTAGTTTTTAGTAGCAGGAAAACAACAAAAAAGCAGCTTGATGGAAAAACGCAATGTAAAGTTCCATGGAAACTGAGAAGACTGCATTAAGGCCGTGATTTGATCGAGCTAGTAATGATTTGTGGCTGCACAAAACACAGAGACACACAGAACAAGCCGAAGGAAGACGGGACAAGTGTCGAGTCCCAACTGCCTCTTTGCTGAGCACGTGTGCTATCTGTCCTTTTTGTCTGTGGTGTGTGTGTCTGTATTCTATTAAACTATGAAGTGATAAGAGCAAGATTTGGGTCTGGGGACATCATTATGGTGAAACAGCCATAACTCCGTGCAGCACCAAATAGCGATATTGAACTGAGAGCCATGCTAGACACTCAGGCAGAAGAATGTAGAAACATGAAACAGCACGTGCTGCCGCTTATGTTAAGTGTCTGTATTTCGCTCTAGTCCTACAGTAACAAGCCTCATTCGAACTAAAATCCCATGGCCAACGAAGCCCACACTGTCTGAGCACCAGAATACAACTATGGTCCTCAGAAGCAAAGGACAGAAGTTGCATTTTTCTACTCTCGCAGCAATGCTGCTCCGCAACGAGGAGGTTATTAATGCCAACAGTTCTGCCCAAGTTAAAACCTGAAGGCCTGAAATAACACACACACAAAAGGGGGCAAACCCCTCCGACCCCGAGTTAAGAAATACGCTGCTGCATGGAGCTTATTACCGCTTCAATTTGCAGGGGAGACAAAAACTAAAAGACAAATTATACTTCTCTAGCAAGTAATATTCCCTCAAATCTGCGTCTCTGCTTCCTCAAACTAGCAAGCAAGCAGCAATAGGCTCATCTTGCCACAGCAGCCTATGGAACATGATGTGGCCTGGGAGTGCAGCCACGAATGGACGCGCTCCAAAACAGCCATGCACACAAACGCAGGTGCACCTTTACATTACTGGATGTTCACATTCTCTCCAAGGCAATACACCTTTTACACTACACTCACGCTGTGAAAACTTTCGTGGTCACCTGCTGCAGAGTGAATTTCTCCCCCACTTTTAAGCAGCAAAAAGAACCGCACGAAAGCCTGGAAAGCCAAAACGAAAGCAAAGAACAAGAAGCATGGAGAAGCCATGAAACAGGCTGCAACAGACAAGATGGTAAAGTTGCCGACAATCGGGAAGATAAGAGGTGAAGAGCAGCCCGAGGAAGGAGCGCCTAGAATGCTGACTCGGCCGAGCGGGAAAGGTGGGTTGGGTGTGATGGGCTGCGAGCGAGCCGTTTCTTGGGCAGCCTCTGCAGCTGCAGCTGGAGCTTGGCAAACGCTGGCCGGTTCTGTGGCTTGTACGACCAGCACACCATCAGCAAGTCCTAGGCCACAAAGAGAGAAAGAACAAAGAATGCGGCATACAAGGCAGATGCAACACGCTGGTGCAAAATCATCAGTACAGTAGAACCCCACTGCTATACCCCCGTGTGTTGCGCTTTCCTGGCTGCTACATTTTCATGAGCCAGTCCTGTACAAGCTCTCATAGGAACCCGTGCAATACGAACTCAGCTGTTACGTCACAAATTTGGCAGCTTCTTGCATGCTACATCGTGAATGTGACTTCACAATATAGTGGTTTAACATGTGCTGGCATTGTGATTGCCTACATTTCACGCGCACAGAACTGCGATGGCACTCTGGCCAAAGCAGAACTCTAGACTCCGTTGGCATTTGGCCACCACCATGCTTAGAGACTTTCAGTGAGTTGCACTCACGCTGACGTTGAGCACACTTACAGCTGGCATGACTCAAGTAGCAGCTGTTCGTGCAGTTCCATCGCTACCCCGGTGCAAACGCAAATAACTGAAGGCGCCAAAATGAAACTACCGTATTTACTCTCGTAATTTGTGTACTTTTCTTCCTAAAATAAAGGCTTAAAAATGGGGGGTGCACAAATTACGCGGAGATTTCACAGGGTCATATATACGTCAAACCCGCAACTTGCGCCCCTCGCTGGCCAAATGGCCAAAAGAAGGACAACTCCAAATATAAAAAACTGCGGTTAACACATGGATCCCTCCATGTAGTGTTCTTGGGTCCTTCCCAAAACTGGCAAGACATCAGTTTTGCTTGGACTAAGGGACCATCCTCATAACGTTGCTCTTAGGATGCTCAATGTACAGACTTCGTCAAAAATTCACAACTCAATGAGTTCACTTCTGGGCCATGCTATGTGGCTCATTATGCATTGCTAGCATTTCTAAATCCCTTGGAAAACTTTTGTCCCTTGGAAAAGTTAGGATTTCCACATATGCTACAAGAGCCCTACTTTAGAAGCAAACCCCTTGGACTCTGTACTTCTGACAAAGGTTGTACCACAAAAACACACAGAAATCAGCTATACTAAAATTCCACTGTAATTCCAGTGGTGTCCTTAGGAATAAACAAAAATGAATGCCATATTTTTTTTACGCTAGTATTACATACAAGACAACTCGTGGTCTGCATTCGGCAAGTGACTCACCTTGATGTCCTGCGAGGCTTGAATGTTGGCCAGTGACTGCTTGATGCCCTTAGCCACCTGCCAGATGATGGACTCCGAGGGCTGACCTCGAAAGGGCCACTCCCCACAGAGAAGCTCGTACCACACAGTCCTGCGGTCAGAGGAGACAAAACATCAGGCAGGTCCAGGAGGGGTGATAGCAGAGCAGCGAGCTCTTCAATGATAGCGCCTGCCTATGGCCACACTACGTTATTTCAACTATGAGTGAGATGCTTTCAGCACAAATGCCTATGCCCACTTTAAAAAAACTCTACCATAAAACCCCTGAATATGCCTTTGTGATCACTGACCATCTTCACAAAGAGGAATCATAAAACAAAACCCTAACGCTAAGTTGTGTAACAAATCTTTCAGCTCCAAATCTCAACTTATTCCTATTCATTTATCAACCGAAAAATTTGATATTTGCACACCTTACTTTTCTACTGCATATTTAATACCTTACGTGGATGCATACTGATGTCTACCTGCTGCTGTCTCCATTCACTACAATCCCATAACCACTTCCCTTTATAGCCTTGGTCGAAAGGATGCTACAGTAAAACCTTGTTAATTCGACCCCCATTTACTCGGGAATTCGGATAATTCGGATTGTCGCTGGACTCCCACCAAACGCCTAAGTAAGTATATGACGTCAGAAGCTTGTTTATTCGGACACACTGGGGCTGGCATCGGTTGATTCAGCCAGGCCCTCAAGGGGCCGCCATATTGAGGCTTGACCTGCTCGGCAAGTCATTGTCCAGAAATTCGTCCTCAAGCTTTAACTGTACATTATAGTTTCCCGCAACCCTTTGATGATGTGCACGCAACGGGAGGTGCGTTGGGGTGTTAGCCTCTATTGATGTGAGCAGCTGCACAGTTTTCGTCTTTGGAGCTTCACCGCCAGTCCACAGCGACGGCGGCAGCTCAGATGGCAACGCGCTTCCCTTGCTTCTATCTGTGTGGCATTTCCATTCTTCCCACATGACGAAGCTCTGCGCTCGTCACGTGCTGCTCGCTGTTTGTGCAGTGAAGCCTCCTCATGTGCTACATCACAAGTGAAGATGCTCCAGCTCTACTACATCGCACACCAAAAGCCTTTGCCATTATTGAGAAGTCCTACTTCTGACACTCCCGATGGTGTGCATGAATTAAAGCGCTGGACAGAACTGCGAAAAATCGTCATTATCGTGGAGTTTTTGTTTTAAGAGAAAATGACCATTGCCTGGGCTTTCATCAAATAAATTCTACTGTCAAGCAAACAATTGCTGTCACCGTTGGGGGAGCCAATGAATAATTTGTCATTTGGATGACTGGGATGTTTTTTTCACTCCCTTAAGTCCAAATTAATGAGGTTTTACTGTACTGCACTTGCTCACCCTTTCATTAAACTATCTAGCTATCTAACTAGGTGGTGAACATGAAGACAAGACAAATAAATGGGCCCACACTTACCCAAACGCATAGATGTCCGAAGCGGTGGCAAAAGGAAGGTCGTCCGCATCGTGCTGGTTGCCAGCCCTCAGGCAGCGCACCACTTCTGGTGCCAGGTAGCATAGCCAGCCCTGAGGGATTGTCAGCCAGTCCCCCTTCCTGAAAGGTCATCACAGCTCATGCATTTAAAATGCACTACACAAAAAAAGAACAAAACCTTACTATCACAACTGACGTGATGCATGTTCGCATGATCAGAAATCTGCTACAGAGGAACTGTGACAACTTCCCTACACCAGAATTAGGGGCACATCTATTCCTATTACCAGTTTCCGCCACAAATAAAAATTAAAAATCTTCAAATGAGTGCCTTGACTCGTAGGCCAAAAGTGCTATGTTTTGTACTTTTTCGAAGTGCGTATTCCCCTAATCATGCACTATCACAAAAGAAGTCCTGTGCACTTGCATGAACGGGTGCTGTTTGCAAAACCATTCCAAACAGTCAACTTGGACCTGTCTAGTAGGGAATAGCAGACGCATGTGCTGTTAGACCTAAAAGTAGGGCGACAAGATAAAGCTAGGTTGTATGTTTCATGCTGAAGAGGTCGTCTTAACTTGAAACCCTTTCCGCAGCCCTGTC
Source organism: Amblyomma americanum (assembly GCF_052857255.1). Lineage (NCBI taxonomy): Eukaryota > Metazoa > Arthropoda > Arachnida > Ixodida > Ixodidae > Amblyomma > Amblyomma americanum. Next base: position 17,279,195 of record NC_135498.1, on the reverse strand, counting down.
CACTGCCCACCAAGCACGCACTATTTCAGGACCAATTTCATGAAGTTGCACTAAAGATGCACCGAAGACAACCAAATTAACATGCATGTGCCAACACAAGATTGACAGCCTACTGCATAAGCTGCTCCCTGCCCAACTTCTCAATGTGTATTCTGACGGTAAAGGCATGACGAGTCAAGCATGGCGCGTTACACATCACTGCGTCCTTTGACGATGTCTCTAGACCTGATCAGCTGCTATTAGCTTACTCCTGACATAATGAAACTGCTACCACTTAATGATGGATTGCTTACCGATTCCCATGGCAAAGCTTGGTCACCGAGAAGAGACCAAAGTCAGTAATCACCACTTTTCCATTCTCATAGAAGATATTTTTTGTCTTGAGGTCCTTGTGAACAATGCCGCGAGCGTGTAGGTAGCCCATACCCTGCAAAACAACATGCAATCGCAAGACCATCAACATGTCTGAAGCATCTCAAAGAGAAGTAGTAAGGGTTTTTAAGAATTCAACCAAATTCGGGGATTCGAATGTATGAAGTTTGTAAGTTTGTGGGTGCTGTATAACAAATTTTTTTTTTTGCAGTTGCATTTAAAATGCTGATGTAATTGCCGATTAAAGCCACAAGGATGCGCAGCCTTCTCAAAACGTCAGAGACGTGCAAGAAGCTTCGCAATAACGTCGTCTATGGTGAGATTCCAAATTTCCGCTGCCTTCGCCCACATTCCTTCATGTGTCGTTGGATGCTGCCAAACACTCAATGAACTTCGCCTTTGGCGGCGTGCATTTCCTTTCTTCAAGGAAGTGTTTCTGCTTTGATAATGTACCGCATCTGAAGATGACATCATCGCCACACCTGCTACTTGGCGGTGTGCACTGCGTAGAAGCCTGAGCGTCACCACGGGTGGCTTTAATTGGCCATTACACTGTCATTTCAAATGACAGCACAAAAGGGTTTCGTAGGCCCTACTTGCAGGTTTCACATGTTCAATGCCTTCAAGCTTGTCAAATTTTAGTGCCACTTCAGTTGCCCTTTAGGTTGAGAGGATCTCTACTGCAGAACAAAAATAGAAAAAAAATGCTAGCCAAAGCTTGGTCATTGTTACATCTCCTTTAGAAACTTTACATGCCTGTGTGTGGTCCTTTTCTTCATAGAATATTTATAACCAGAGTAGTCACAAACCTTCAGCAGTAGAGAAATGAGCCTCGTTTTAATTCAAGCCTTAAAATAAATCAAACTGAATAAATTTCACGATTGCTTCAAACAAGAGTGGTGCTGTCACCGCTTGCTGTAAGATCTTTCTGGGAAACCAAGTTTGGCATTTTATTTTCCTCCACAGCATCATGCGCTCGCAACAGAATGTGAAAAAGCGGACAAGGTATTGATAGAACCAGGCCAAAAGGCCTCGCCCCATTGCTTGTAGGGCTACACCACGACAGCACATTAGCGTTTTCCATTCTTAGGCTCAGAGAAAGCTGGACCTCATGTATGAAAGCAATCCTTAAAACAACATCGGAATGTTTGTTTTGTTTCACAGTTGAAACAAAAATAGTGAGCGACTGCATTATTAACGATTACTTTTGACAATAATTTCTAATCAGTCTGTCTCAAGCACATGGACCCCACTTTGAGAAGCACCACTGCATTCCTCTGATCTCCAGAACTACTTGCTCCTTCACTTAGCATGTTGAAAAAAAAAAAAAAGTCCATCTCAGAAGGCCTCTGCAACCCATAACTGCACTGTGATCCATGAAGGCATCAATGCATAACATGGCTGCTGTCACTTGCAGCACATGACCATGTCAGTGCAAAGTGGTCATTACACACCAAACAACGCTGAGCATTGGCCCATTATACAATCAGTCCCTGTTTTCAGCTAGAGCCACAATTTCCACAGCCAAATTTTGGCCTGTTTAGAGTAATATGCACCCCATATTATAATGACTTTCTGTGACGAAAACATCATTGTTAAATATAATGACTCTGCAATAGACAGGGTTTCTAGTTTTAAATTTTTGGGCATTTACATTGAAGAGCACTTGAGCTAGACGCCTAAAGTAGACAAGATACACGCGAGTGCATGCAGACCTGTTGGAATGCTGTGCGAAATTAGGTACCTGCTTCCTGCCTGGCTAAAGTGCCGGTTATACTACGCCCATGTTAAATCACATTTCAATTACTGCTTACTAATCTGAGGCTCTAACCTTGACAAATTGATCATTCTTCAAAAACGAGCTATGCGATGCATCGAAAACCTTGAGCAGCTGGAACACACGGCCCCTTTATTCCTAAGACATAATGTGCTAAAAATAAACCAGATATATGAGCTGAAACTCGCTACTCATATTAGGAACGAAATCATGCGAAATCCCGCCAGTGTTAACTTGCGCCAGCCCTGTACTACACGGTATAACTTTTGAAAGAACTTCTTTAGACTACCTGCCATAAGAACGAGCTATGGTACACAAACACTGTCTATTTAATCCCCAATTGTCTAAGTACACACCCATTTTTCTTGGCATATCACAGCAATGTAGAGCATTTAAAAGGTTCAAAAATACCTCCAGAACGTACATACTGTCCAATTCAAAGCATAAAGCATACATGTTTTGAAAACCAATTAAACTCTGTATTGGATGTTTTTTTTTTGTTATTGCATTAGCACTTGTATAAAGTTGTAATCCTTTGTACATGTCTGGGCACTGTATGGGTGACAGGGCCCTCGTCAGGCAGAGAGCATCTGCCTTTTGCCCTGTCATCCTAGACCCTTTGTCTCTGAAAGAATGTTAAAAATAAATAAATAAAAGAAAACGGGATCCTTGCTAAGCATAGCAGACTTCTACAATGTTAATTCTGTTACAACTTGCTTTTGTTAACATTACCAGAAACACCAACACAAGCATTTCAGATCATTAGCAGCTGAGAAACAAATATCCAGTAATAGGACGACCTGAATAATCAGTCACTATAACAGCTAGCCGTAGTCCTCGCAATAGCGTAACTATTACAGGTAGCTAGCATTAGAAAACTCGAAGCTAACTGAGCTTTGAACTGGTTCATGATTCAAAGGAAAAACATACTTACTTGGCATATCTGCAGACCTATGCCACTAATCCTGTTGAGGTTGAATTTATCCTTTCGCAAGTGAATATGTCTGTACAATGTCATGCCTTTACATAAACTGAAAAATGAATTTTTACAAATATGTCAGAAACACCACTCCAACAACGGAATCAACTGTCATACATACAGATATCAATTAGGCCATCCCATGTTGTTCATAAAAATAAACTTGATTGAAAAAGAGGCTATGAAAATGCAGCCAAAGGTCTTGTAAAACCAATTACTGGACTAGTTATTACAGTTCCCCAGCATATCGGTCACATGTGCACGCCAAATGTTTCGCACCGCAATACAGAGTTGGAATCTACTGAACACAGTCAAATGACTATAAAATATTTTTGAAACATATCTGAAATTAAAGTGGTCTGCCATTCTTGGTTGTCAAGTTGACTGGTAAAGGAAGTGTGAAATGAAGCACGAAAAAACAAATAAAGAGAGAATACACACACCTCGTGATGATAGCAAGCTTTGGTGGCTTCATGCAGGCACCCATAAAGAGGACTAAGTTTTCGTGCCTCGTCTTCCGGAAGGTTGCGACCTAGTGTGCAGGGGAAGAATTTTAAAAGTCAAAAGAGTTTCTTTTCACATTCTTCATGAAGAAGGGCATTAAATGAAAAGCGACCCCCACCTCCTGCTTGAATGTCTCCAGGGTCTTTCGGTCATCTATGTGATCCATATTGAGCATTTTCACAGCAACACTTCCGTGCCAACTTCCCCTGGTGTGAAAGAGAAAGAAATTCAAAGAAGGTGAGCTACTGCAAAACACTTGTCAGGTCATCACGGCATTCCACACACTAGAAGAGACGAACAACTTCAATCCACACAAACAAAAAGTTGTGCTGGTCTGCCTTACTTGTACACGCTCCCAAATCGGCCTTCACCAATCTTTTCCTTGATCTGGACATCATCAAATGGAATGTCCCATTCTCTCAGAGAAAGCTGCAAGAGCAGAGAATTAGGTCAAACGTTAGGCAGATTAATTGAGCCCCTGAAGATTTTTGGAGAATTTAGATAGTCTCGGCTCTAGTCATCCTGTACTCTCATCGACTGTGACGGAGGTGGTGAAAGTGACGATAGCTTTCATTCTGGCACCCCATTTTTCCCACGATACTGCTGTAATGCGGGGAAACCACCTTAGCTGGCAACTGACCTGCCGCCGCCGTGTGCTGGCAGTGCTGTGCTGGAAAGCCTACCTAACTGGCATTCGGCACACAATCAGTTTTTTGCGGCTTCTGCAATCGTCGAGAGTGGCTTCGAAACGGCGCTAAAACTCCAGAAGAGCTCTCTCCCAGTTGTCATCCTTCCAGTGACTAAATTGCCCTTCCCCCGCATAAGTTTATGCGAAATTTATAGTAAGAATTTGGACTATATTGAACCATTTTACAATTTTTACCTGTTCGCTGTAACGAGGGTTTTCTGTACTCTATTTACAGCCAACTGTGTTCAGCCAAATTTTCTGGTAGGTTGAATAGTACAAGAACTTTCGTTTAGTTTCCCACTGTCACAGCTCAAAATAAAAATCTGGCTAACAAAAGCTACTGACTTGCACACAGTGGCTAACACCAACTCTTGCTGTGCCACACCAACCAGCTTTTTGGAGCTCAAAGCAACCAAATGGTTTGTGTGGCAGAGCTGTGTTGTATAAGAAGAGAAAATGCAATGAATAGGTAAACAATGTTAAAAGCCAAAAGCATGTAATAGCAAAGGTTTGGGTTTGCGTGTGCAGACATCCTTAAAACATGACCACGTTATGAGTTGCAGGTGGCTTTCCATGTGACGTATGCCTAGGTGCACTCAACAGTTCAAAAATAACAGAACATAATAGCATTTTTTTTTCAAAACCATAAGGGTTGTGAGTAGTGCTTATCAAGCAGGAAGACGTACCCCTTGAGACAAAAGAGCAACTGTCGCAGAGGACACTGAAGCCTAAGCGTAGGTGGAGTAGGCGGCAAGTGCAGTGTGGGATTTTTTAAAATTATTTCAATCAGAGTGGACACAAAGGTAAAAAAGGCAAAGAAGGAGCAAACACCCACACTGTTCTGCCGCGGCCAGAGCCTGTCAGTCGGATCCAGATCCGAGACTTGGCTGTCCTGCGAGTCCACTCTTGTCGAGGCTAGCGTCTTCTCAGAATCCGTCTGAAGGAGCAGCAGCAGAGAAGGCAAAAAAAAATTCTGACTATTTCTTGTAAAGATAACATTAGCTCACGCCAAGAGTGACTCAGATGCTAGAAAAATCACTGAAACTTAATCAAAAATAAAATTTGAATGAAAATAAAATCCAAAAAGGAAGTTATCCCGCCATATGTCGAAGCGACAGTACAGCCTTTCCAAACAATAAAATGCACAGCTAATTTGAATTAGCTCCAGGTGGTGGCAGCGTTAAGGCATACGTCCTTACATTGATAATGTTGGCAACTGCTCCGCTTGTGTCTCTTAGTCCGAAATAAATGAACCTCCTCCGACTGCCCTATAAGAGACAGTGTTCGCTAAGATTTAGAAAATAGCGTTTACAGCATGTGCCTTTCAGTTTGTGGACCTTTTTGCACGAGAGGTTTGCTGTTATGTTACCAGCGACTCCAATATGACAGAGGAGCCATTAGAAGCCCACCCTAAATATTCTATACACGAGGTTCTTTTAGCCCTGCTCATACACAAGGCTGTCGTGGTGAGAAAACATACGAGGAAGAAAAATCTTCTACCAGGTTGATTCTGGGTTCACACGCCACCACCTTCCGTATCGCCACAAGAACGTTGAGGTTAGCAATGAAAATTTAACGACTTGGTGATGCTCAAAACAAATTACTGCGCTAGTCGGTGCTTTATGCTTTTCATACAGCAGAACGAACTAACATGGACAACAGGGAGGCACCCCAAAGTGCTGCTAGTAAAGAATTTGCTGTGTGCCGCAAATGTGGTGACCGGGAGCAGCCACTGCAATGGTTTATATCACTTCATCCTTGCATAACACGTATGATACAGATCATAATAGTGTTTTTTAATTTGTTGTTCTTGCATTTATAGTTCTCAACATGCACTACATTGAAAGCAGAGCATTAGTAAAGCACAACCAGCCACAGATACACCAAAATGACTACCCCTTGCGGTGTCTTAGTGGCGACGGCATTCTGCTGATGCACTCAAAGAGGCAGGATCAAATCCTGGCCATGCCAACCACATTTCGACGCAGGCGAAATGAAAAAACGCTCAAGTGCTTCGCGATTTCAGTGCATGTTAGTGCATGTAATAGAACTCCAGGTGGTCGAAATTAGCCTAGAGCCCTACCCTACGGCACTGTTCCCCTTCCCCTCTTCCTCCTTTCACTGGCTCCTCCATCCCTTCCCTTGTGGTGCAGTTAGGAGGTGTCCACTGAAATTGAGACAGCTACTGTGCCTTTCCTTTAGTCATAACCAATCAATGCGGTACTTACACCACCTATTTTTCAAAATTTGAAAATCCAAATTGGGGGGGTCGACTTAAAATCTAAACCAAAGCATCGCACCATAAATAAAGGCGAGACAAACGAAATATCAGGCATGTTACAGAAAGGTTGAGTTTTTTGCTGCATGGCCATCGCCCTTGGTGCTGGCCTTGAGCAGCTGCTATGTCAACGCGCAGAAATGGCATCCCCACCCCGCGCAAGGCGGCCGATGGAGGCTGTCGCTAAGCAGCAAGCCGGCACCAGCCCACTCCCCACACACGGCCGCAGATTGCATCTGCTGTTCAGAGGCAGCCGGTCGTCAATTTTTTTTTTTTTACTTTCAATCGTGCACTCGGCGCTCAAGGAAGCGTCGATAGTTGATGAAAGCGCCACTGTTCCAATCGCGGCGCCGCCGCCACTCGGAACCGCAGCAGCGCCGCTCACGCGTAGTTTCTCTTTGGCTCTGCCGCATTTAACTAGTGCCGGCCGCGTTTCACAAGTATTTAATGTAGTGCTTTGTCATTCGTCGTTTGTGCTCCATGTCCAGTAAGTGACTGGCGCTCGTTCACGGCTACATTCAAGATGGCTGTCATCCTTTACGCCATAGAAACGAACTGAGCGCCGGGCCGCAAGTTAGACGTTCGCAACGGGTGATACAGGTGTAGCAGCTGCAGCGAGGCAAAAGTTTCAGCTGTTCCATGCGATGTCGTGATGTGGCTGTTTGCGAAGTGCGGGATTTCGCTGCACGACGATGTTAGAACGACGAGCTGTGGGACCGCAGCGGCGATCACGACGGCAGCACTAGTGAGGACGATGGCGCAAGGGGAATGTATTAGTCAAGTGACTAATACATTTTCGTTTTGGAATATGCCCACGGGCACTGCCGCAAGCGGCAGCCGATAGCGGCTGGCGATAAGCACAGGCCGCAGGATAGTGCTACCATGTTCTATTATTAAAGGCCAAGAGTAAACAACCTCGAAGTTTTTTTTTTTTTTTCAGAAATGTGATGTGGGATGGGGGGGGGGGGGGGGGTCGACTTACATTCGAGTCCACTTATAATCGTGATTTTTGTTGCATCCCTTCTAAATCTAAACTTGACATTCTAAAAAACAGCACCTCTCCCTTGCACAAAGTACAAACCAATGGCTGTAATGGAGAATTCTGTTCAGAAGCTACACTTCAAATCTCGTGTCATCTAACCACTTTGACATCACAATACAGTGGAGGCCACTTATGTGACCATTTATAATGCAGGATCGGATATAATGCTGCTGTTGCTGGCTGCCTGTTCGCCTCCCACAGGGCTGAATATGCAGTCGCGTGAAATGAAATATCGGTTATAGTGCGGTTTTGAAATCCGCTCGGTGACCACGCAGAAAAACAAGTGCGCTTCCCTGTGCAGTACTGGGGGCTTCTGAGGCGCGGTGTTGCTAACTCCACAAAACAAACACAACAAAAAATTATGCGGCAAACGATGGTCGACCCGACGGAAATGTGAGAGCATGAATTGTTTCCACGATTGTGAAAGTGCGCTGCTTAAGATACGCTTTTCGATTTCCATTTTCAATTCACACACAGACTGTTTTCACCGCTCGAAGGCACTTCTTCAAGCGTGCTGTCTTCCAGAACTACTCAACTGGTTGCACTGCCACTTCTTGAAGAAACAACAGTCACCACATTGTCGACAAAACGTGTCTGTCTACCCCTTACCCCTCACCCCACTCCGTGCTGAAATCGCTTCTAATGCACTCCTCTGCAGTCACGCTGCATGCGTTATGCTAAAACTAATCTTAGTGTGCAGTGGACTTAGTAGATTGTTTTTTGTTCCATGATAAATAAAGCGTTTCTGAAAGAGAAGCTATGCATCTGGTGCGTGTTCTGATCTGTATTCTGTTTTTTTTTTTGTTATAGTGCAAATTTTCGCGGCCCCCGTGGCATACGTTATAAACGGTCTACGCTGTACTACATTGCAATAACAAGCAGCATTCATTGGAAGCGGCCCTGTTAAGGCTCCGTCTAAAGTCTGCTTAGCCCCACCTTTCATTTAGGTATTGATGTCATTAGCCCTGCTGCCATGGTAGCATTACACGTGGGATGCATTATAGCTACTATTATCACAGACGGGTACGGCCACAGATGAGCACAGTTAGAGATGCCTATGACCAAAGATGGCCACCACTGTGAAAAGACAGCGCAAGGACTCACACTTATGCTTCCAGACCCCGAGGTGCCCGACACTGTTCGGTCGCTGTCAGTGGACTTGACTGTTTCCACCACCTCGGACTGAGCGAGCGACGACACCGGAGCTGGTATTTCCTTTTCCGAAGACAAGATCTCTGCAATGACGTAAAGGTGTTGTCGGTCGAACAAAAATAGTGTTGTGACACTTCGTCACAGTGCTCACGTCTCATATGATCTGGGTCGTGCTCAGAAGTGCAATGGAAAAATTCAACTGCCTTCCCCCACATCTTCCAAGGTCAACAGTGACATAAGAGTAACGAACAACGCCTGCCTCTATAGATACACATGAAAGAAGCCAACAGCCACTGATCAATGGGAGATTAGCCACAGCCAGCTACCCATCAATCAACACCATTAATTGAAAAATTATATAAAGTAAAATAGAAACATTCCTCTATGCATTCAACTATAAAATTTGAGAAAAATAATAACATTCCCCTATGCCTTCCTCGGTTTCAGTTACTGTTGGCTTTCTTCATGCAGGTTGTCATAAGCCCCTGAATTTCATATCTTTGTCTGCTAATGTACTGTGTTATTTGAGGCAACACAGAAAGTGCAAGGTCTGCAAACAAATTTCTTCAAGAAGCCAAAGACGTCAGACACGGCTCAATACAAGAGAGGCAGGTGGCAGGCAACATGGCTGAGGAGCAGTGCAAATAGAAATAAAGCACGGAGACTGGGATGGACACACTCAAGGAGAAAATTTCACTTTAAAATCTAGTCAAGTCTTTGTTCAGCCTAGAATATGCCAGAATTTCACTTCATTGTGCTTTAACTAAAGCCATCACATTACAGAGCGGGCATTCTCTGCCTATCAAACTCATCGATGCAGCACGTGGCAGCAGTACGCGTCATAAGCATGCTTGCTCAAAACCTACTAAGGAAAGAAAATGGGCCGTGATTCAAGAGCAAGTCAAACTTCAGCAAAACTGTTGGCCAGCAACACTGATACCGCAAGAAGCCTGCACAAAAACACACTAAGCATATCGCTGAAGAGAGACTCGTGCTCCATCCATTTATTTCAAGATACGGCGAGAGAGTGCTGCGGGTCAGCCGTGTTCACTGGGAGGGGGGTTTCTTCTTACCAGGGAAGTGAAACTGCTGCAGGCGCGAGGCCGAGGAAGGCGTATTCTGCCGCGAAGCTGCCATCAGGAAGGCCGGAGATGAGGGCGTTGACGAGTTGCATGAGGAAGACGACGAATCGGGGCAGCCCCCGCCCTGGAATGGGGGCAGGCAGATGGCGGGTCGGCCTCCACGGCCCCCTTCCAAGCGACCACTGCTCCCATGCAGTGGACTGCTGCCCAGGTGAGCGGCCGCGTGGTTGGGGGACTGCATGCCTGCGACCAAGGAAAGGGGGCCAAGGGGAGCTGTCACGCTAACCTCACGACGTGATAAACCCCGCAAGCTTATTAAGAATGGGCAAACTCGTGCCCTGGTAGACAGCGAATTTCCGACAGTCCGGTGGTAGCACCTTTGTTCTCTTTCAGCCTCGAGGCTTTTTAACAATCATCATCATCTTCTCTGTCATGCGCACAATATTGCCAAACAACCCAATCTTCAGAGGTCCTGCAACTTCTGTCATCTATCTAGTGCATTTCTTCTGGTGTCTTGCTATTCTCTGCGACTTCTGTAGCATCAGGACTGAATTCCATGTGTCAATGAAGATGAAGCAACAATACAGGTTGGTTTCCTCTATATGAAATGAAGACTGCAGCATCAGTAGAAATAATGCCGACAAAGATGGCAGAAGCAATTTGCGAGTTTGTCTGAACCTCACTCTTCGAGAACACTCACTGCAGGCTGCCCCAAGCGTTTTAATAAATGACAGCGTTTTACTCTGAGCCCTACTGCGACAGAACTGGCAGAGGGGTTGGTGAGACGGGCATGGAGCGTTTCTCGAAGCAAAAGTACCTGCACAGCAAGTCACATTACAATGCCCACAAGACGCTTGCAGTGCTATCAACTAGATGGTTATAGTGGTGCAAAAAAGCAGCCCTTCAGACAGTAGGTTAGGCAACATCTATGACAAGAAGAACCTGCTGAAAATCACACCACAGGCCCAAATTGGGTGCGGGAGCATGCTCTCTGCATGCTGTTGCATTGTTGGCAGCTAGATTCGGGGCCATAGGGGATGGTGCTTATCTCCACCCAAGTGTTGACAAAAAAAAAGAAAGGAAGGAAGCTCGGTGAGTGTGCAAGCACATTTGAAGAGAGAAAAAAGGTGGGCAGGAGACATCCATGACAGAGTCAGCAAATGCAAAGAGCTTGTCCGAAGAGCCTGAAGAAGGCAAACGCTGAATAAGCCTGCGGAGCAAGGCCTGGTTGAAAGTGGTGACCTTGTCTCCAAGGAGCTGTTTGGAGTCCCCTAGTTACTAGGAAGAAATTAACTGCTGCAGTCAATGGCATTCTGGCACCCCTGTTCTCTCAGTCAGCGCAGCCGTTGAAAACATCAAAGGGGCAGTGCTATGGTGAGTCTGAAAACCTGCGTGGCGAACTCTGGTGGCAGGAATGCAGAGATGTGATTCAATGTCTGCACTCATATTCTGGCAATAATGAATTGGCTCATCCCTTGAACATGCCACAGATATGGATCTGACCGGCAACTTCTCACTTGAAACAACCAACCTTTATTGCAACCACTTTAATGTCAGGACGCAGTACATGGCACCACCACCTCACTCGCCTTTCCCCATTTGACTGGCAAAATCGCCATCGCTCATCGTTGCTGTCAAGTTTCCTTGTCACTTTCCATGGTCCAAAACATTAGTTCTTGGTGCTGTCCGTGACAATTGAAATTCTGCACTCCTTGAAGGCCTTGTTGACTATGGCAGGTGGGATCATGCCCCATGCCTTTTTCACCCATCCTGCAAACTACTGCAGTGAGGCACGCTCCTTCCTGATGCTTGGTGTTCCTGGAAACAAGCCATACTTCAGCCCATTAAAACCCTTCAGAGTCAAACTGCTGGAGAAAATCTGGTCTCTTCGCTTTCACCAGTCACGCACATGTTTCAGGAACACCAAACACACGCACGGAGGCCCAACTACCACCAGCCTCTGCATACCGGTGCCGCAGTGACCTCAGCGCACCTTTGCAATCAAGGAGCCTTGATGACAGGACACTTCAGATGCACTCAAGGCCTATCGGTATCCATGAGTGCAGTAGGTGACATCAGCCACGGTGTATCAACGCACAAGAAATACCAAGCCACCATTTTGTGACGACAATGATAATAGGGTGTTGCTGACAATAGTTTCAGTTTCATACTAGATTCCAACTTGCATGTCATTTTGGAGCACAGCTCTTAGGTGCCCGTTCCTGCATCTTCGTCATAGTCGGCGCAATGCACCATCTGACAGGTAGTAGCAGAGCCAAAACACCACCTGCCACAGTGTGAGTGGAGGAATGGGCAACCAGAACACTGAAGGTGGCAGCACATATAGAAACATGTCACTCTGAAATTCTTCGCCTCGGCATAGCACAAAATTAAAATATGTGAAGAGATCAAATTTCGCATCACCGACTATCGTAATCGTCTGTCAGTACAGTAATTGCGCTGTCAAGTGTGTGTAGCAGTGACATCTGGGGGTCATTGTTCATATGCGAACAAATCATCATTCTTTTTTATTAAGCATGTAAAATGCGGGCCAGTACCAAATGTGCCCAAGGAGTGCCACTAACAGGTACCAAACAGACAAAGCATAAAGACCTCTTGACTTGCATGATTCCATGTGCAACACTGCAACATAGTGGAAGATTCAACAGTGCCTTTCTTTTTTCTGCTTTCTTGAGGCACAAATGTGTCACAATAGACCTTTCACTACAAGTGACCTTCTTCTGGTCAATGCTAAGCGTGGTGAAAAGGAGGAACCAAACAGAATGCAGTGAAGCAAGCCACTCACACAAACTCACAATGCTGACGATACTGCGATGGTCAGATCAGCCAAAACTAGTATGCTATTTAGAATCATATCTGTCACATAGGCATGACTTCTTCATATCAAGAAACCACAAAAAGCCACAGCCAAAGCCACAGCCAACGCAACAGCCAAGGCCAAAGGCAACTACTACAGAGCTGTTTAACTTACCTCCTTTCTGAATGTGCTCTGCAAAGACATCCACCAGTTCGTTTGGCAATCCGCACGAGGGAGGCACTTTCTCCATGCAGTCACGATGGCATCGGAATCTGAACACATCAAAAAGGGCTCATCACGGTAAGCAATCCTCCTGTAGCACAAAGGCTGATGAGCACAAAATAACTTTTTTGCCGAGTTTAATCGCACAAAACCAGACTGGGTAACATTACCAGAGGTCCGTGTATGAACACGGACTAGCATAAAACTCTGCACGGATATGGGGGCAGAGGCAGGCATGTACCAATAGCCAAATACTATTACATAACGCTACAATCACTCGGGATTCAATGGTTCTCAAACTTGGTTCTGTGGTGTCCTTCGGTTCCTTGGAGTGCGCTTTTTGGTTCCACGAGCATCTAAATCCATGCATGTCTCAATCCCTACCAGCAATCACTACCTAGCATCCATGTGCCGTATTTCCTAACAGTCAACAGCCAACTAGCAAACTGACTTAGAGGACCATAATGTGCTCCATTTACTTCTGTTCTCACCTGTACCATCAGGGGCAAAAGTAACCGACCCGTGCTACTCTGCATAGGGGCGCCACCTGACAAAGCACTTCTGGTGCTGAAGCGGGACACACTGCACGGGTATCGACGCTAGAAGTGTTTTGTCAGGTGGCACCCACGAGCCAAAACTTGGAGGAGGGGTCTGTTACTTTTGCCCCCGATGGTACATCACGATCCACACAAGATGAGTGTGAAAATATCGGTGCTGCTGCAAAAGCAACTGGTGCAGCTCTCATATTCTGGTGACCACACAATTCGCAAGAGAAAAATCCTGCCTCAACCTGCCTATAGGTTGATGGACATCGCCTGTTCCCACCCGAAGCATTGCAACAGCTCTCAATTCACTTACTTGCACTCCTTGCACTTGTAGCCAATAATCATGCCCTTGTAGCACTGCTGGCAGGTGGTGACTTTGACACTAGATGTAAACCTGCAAAGGCAATATAGAGCAGGTTGTAAGGCAACCGTTTCTATGCAACGCACTGCAGCACATATCAGGGCAGGCACGGGCATATCGAAATACTGGAAGAATTGGCAATTATATTTTGAGTAGTACAGCCCTAAAATCAAATTGCTTTATTCCGTTTTTTTTTTTTTACCCTCCGATCCCTTTCAAGGCCAGAAAAATCAGTCAACAACCGAAGTTAGGAAAGGAAAAAAGAAAAAAGGCACTTCTAGGGGGGCAGATGCTCTTGGGTCACAAGTGAGCGTTGCCTGCAATCTCCATCCACTGTATTTCTGTACTTTGCTGCGTGCAGGCACAACGCAGCAAAAGCAATGACAGGAGATACAATGTTGATGGTACGCACCTGTGATGAATAGCGTGAGCCATTCCATGCATTCTTGGAGACCTGGGAACAACAGCTGGAAACAGAGACACGGCTATCAACTGCCAAATGCTACGCATTCAAAAAGGAACATCTACTCTCAAAGGTGCACCAGAGACTTACAGAAAGTGCTCTCAGTGACAACTACTGATTATATTTAATCAAGTATAACAAGAATTCGTTTATTGATAAAAGAGTTGACACTTCACCTTTCGTATCATTAACTGAATCAACACTATCGAATAATTGATTGAAATACTTGAACTGACTGAATTACCTCAGAAAATGACTGAAATTAAGTGAAATCAACATGACGTATAACCAAACGAAAATGATTCACTGAGATATAGTACTTCTTACACATCTGTACATTTAGCCCCACTTCACTGGCCAGTAGACAATGCAGTACTCTCAAATGTCTTTGATAAATGACTAGTTGGCCATGGACACACTGTCAAATTAATGACAAATATATGTTTAGGCCGACAATGTAGTCCCAAGTCATAACAGTTGGCTGAAAAGTCTCAAAATGAACAGCTAAACGCTATCAATAACACCTACAGAATGTACAGAAAACAGGGGAAAAAATAAAAAAAAATAAAAGGACAGCAGATGAGGGAAGACTTGATGCAGTGCTCGCAAACTAAGAAACAAACTAGCTCATCTTTCACATCTGTACACCATTTTGCCACTCTAGCTTTTGGTTTAAAAGGGATGTGCCAAAAGACTAAAAATGAAAATAGCACGTCAGATACATGTGTGGGTTGTTAGTGCATCCTAAAGCCCAAACAACAAAAGCCACACGAGATCTAACACCTGCTCTACACGGGCACGAAAAATAGGGATTGTTCACAATGAAATTTGCTCTAAGTGAACAAGGGACACTGAGGACAAATCAGAGTTTGTATTAATAGATTACAGTGTTCTAATCACCAAAGGCTATTTTCACTGAAAATGAAGCTGCTGCAAACTAGTGAAGATCAAAAACTGAAATACAGGTATCATAGCTGCTGGCCCTTTTCACAAGCCAATTTCAATGGCATCAATAATCTTTCTTAGTTATGGAGTTCTGAGGCAAGGCCGTACCGCCATTCATTTCCGAGTCACGATCAAGGAGTCTTTTTTGTAACTGACATCACAAGGAGCTTGTAGCGAGTGGCAGAAAAATAACGTTCCATTTTTAAATCCACTTTTCTCAGCAATAAATGAGCCTTTTGCAGCTGAGAAAACAACATGGCCATAAAGAGCTAAACAATCAACGATTTTTAGCTAAGGCAAGCAGCAGCTAAGTGGATAGAGTTGCCCTGAGCGTCCTTTCAAGTTCCCTGCAAAACTTTTAATGTGGTTGCTAGCAGCAACAGGAAAGCAGGGGCTGCGACTTACGCTGGGTGGCCGGTTCGTCCACAAAGCAGCCATCCCCCTGTTGGTCAGGAGAAATAACAGGCGGGGACCGGCTAGGCGAAAGTGGCGAACAGTTGGCCAGCTCCAGGCCAGGCTCCGTGGCAAGGCGTCTCCGCAACCCGCCATCATTTCTGCAGTAAAGGACATTGGACCACAGTGTGTTTTGGGGTCGGCTCACCTTCACAATCCACCACTCACGCTGCACAAAAGACAACCTGCCGTGTTCTATCTAACAGATGCTTCAGCTTTACTTCAAACATTGTCAACTCTCAGCAATTCAAACTCAGAGGGGATTGAAAGCTTGTCTGAATTATGTGGAAGTTGAAGTTTATGGTTTATGGAGGTTTAATGTGCCAAAGTGACCCAGGCTATGAGGAATGCCATAGTAAAGGGCTCCGGAAATTTCGACCACCTGAGGCTCTTTAATGTGCACTGACGTCGCACAGTACACGGGCCTCTAGAATTTCGCCTCCATTGAAATTTGACCGCTGTGGCCAGGATCGAACCCATGTCTTTCGGTTTGGCAGCCAAGCGCCATAACCACTGAGCCACCACAGCAGTTTAAGGGGAGTCCATAATTTTTAATACATCTGACCAGAGCATTAGTTCAAATAAACCTGATGTTCCTAATTAAGCGACCGCATATTCAAAAGAGCCCAATTTATTGTAGCCGAGCATCAGCTCAGCTGAAAAAGTTGAAGATTGCCGTTACAGTTGCATTGCTACCAGCAAACATCTGCAAAATCCAGCAAGTGGCACTAAACTCCAAGCTTGGATACCTGCGCCAGCTGACATATTGCTGGTTTTTGTCTTTTTTTTCATGAACATTATTAATTTAACATCTAGTCTAAAACACATGATCACGATTTGCAAAGTCTGTTCCACAAAATGTTTTAAGTGCTCGAAGACATGTTAGTGCGAAAGCCCTCATACGCTCACCAACATCGACCAAGAATCTTGTCATCTTTGGATCTTGTACCGTTGCCCAGCAACAGCGTTGACATGTTAGGTTAAAAAAGAAGTCAATATCCACGACTGGGAGTTAAACCAGCGGCGGCACAAATAGATAAGCTACGCAGGATGCTGCACGAGAGCACTAGGATGTCACCGCAGCCAAACATGCCTCGTGTAAAATGCAACAAACTCTCACGCTGTGCATTGCACAGAGCCTTCTTAGTCCACTAAAACTGCCCGTGCTTTCGCACTATAATCGCTTTAACCAAGATAAAGCCAGAACATTTTTCCACTTTCCACCTCTGTCAGTGCCGAGTCCAGATCTTACTGTAGCATACCTCCGTTCCATGAAGTAATAAGTACTGATTTAAAATACCGGTACAGCTAACCACACGTAATTTTGTTCACAGCTGAAGACCTTTCATGACAAGTTAAGAGACAAAACAAAAACCACCCTAAGAAACTGGTACCAAGCAACCAGCATTGATGGTAAGTTCTGACTGCTATGTGCATATGCTACATTTGAATGCTGCTGACTTCTATTTCATTCACGTACATGCAACTACATAAAACGAAAGAGTTCATTCCAAGGCAAAAAAGTGATGTAATTCAAATAAATGCAATTTAACTGACGCACGCAGGTCCATCATTATGAATAGTGTACAATATCTCAGATTTGCACCTTTCGCGGGTGGCCACAGACACTCATACACCAAGGGGAAAAAAAAAAAACCTTTTTTACATCATAGCCCACAACAATAAAGCAAATATGTGTAGGTTAACAAAGGCACGTGCAATTTAGCTTAATGATATTGCATCCTCGGACTGAAGGTATGTTTCACCCAACTGTAGCCCAGGGAATGTATGCATAATCTTGATGAATGCGCATCAGCTGGTGGCACATTTCTCTCGCAAAAGAGTGTGTGCCTTTAATACCAGTTTAGCTGCTTATTGCATCTGTATGCTACAGCTTCACCATTGAGAATGAGCACTTGAGCGAAAGGCACTAAAATCCTGCCTTGCGTGCATGATGATCCACGCCAGGAAACTCTTTAGTGAGCCAAAATGAGAGGTGATGGTGCATGCATGCGGTACATTTAACAATATTGTTATTCAGCATACATCTCAAAAGCACATTCGCCTTTTCACTGCACAGAAAACATGGAAGGCCACGCGACCACAGCATGCTTCACACACTGACAACGTTCATCCATGCGAGTCTGCATGAGCGCATACAAAAAAAAAAAGAACTTTGCAATTTCATTAATGATCACAGCTTGCCCAAAGTAGCCAATATGGCAGTTGAAGTGAAAATGAAACCGTTTCACTGGCTACCTAGAAGGGACAACAGAGCGTAAACGTCATTTACAGCGTAGCGTTCTGAACTTGCATACAATGGCCAAATACAGCCTGAGAATACAGAATACGAGGCAGAGGATTCAGCGCTCGTGTATGCCTCTAGCCTTTCTCTCTGTCGTTTGTTTTGCACTGTTTTAATTGTGAGGCTCTTCGCATTCTTGGCTAAGTTTGCCACCCTATTTTTCTCATACCTTAAAGGTAATTGCCCACTGATGCCAAAATAGCATTCTTGATGTACAAGTATGTCACCTTCTGCAGTTGTATGAACCCGCAAGTGGTGGTGCCACATGAACTTTGCTTTTACACAATTTTCTTGCTGATTAAAGCTTAGTTTTCGGTAAAAACGACATATCGACTGTCATGTGAAGCTAACCTATCTCTCTAGCATGACTAAGTATTCCACTTTAGGGCAAGCTTCTTAGAGTGACACTAAAGAATCAGCAGTTATTTGTTTTCTACTTGTGCTGCCTGTGTTCATTTCTTCTTGATTTCTGGGACATCATTAACTAGCATTTTCTCCCTGCAATGATATGCAGGTTACCAAACGTAAAATGGGGGGGCACTTACGGTAACGTTGGGGGCTGCTGCAATGCTGCACTGTTGTTATCCGTTCCCAGGTCGAGCCTGTTCTCCAGGTGCGCCTCATGCGAGCGGCTCTTGGTCAGGGGCGGCAAGGCATCTGGCAGAGCTGCCAAGCTCCCACTGGGGCTGCCCCCCGCCCTTTTCCGGGATGCAGGGGGCGTCGTCGGAGGTCGCAGGGCACCCCCAGAGGGAGCCAGATGTGTGCCGCCATGGGAAGAGCAGAGCTCCTCGGAGGGCACAGACGTGTGCGGGCGCCGAGGCAGCTGAGATGCGCCGGCCCGGTCCCACGAGTCCCAGTGCAGGTCAGCATCAGCGTTGGGCACCACACCCTGAAGCTGCCGCTCTGCAAGACAAGAGGAAGTCGTTCGCCATGCAAGCATATATTGTTACGGGAATAAACGCCCAGGGCACGGCATAAGCCAACCAAGTGCCCTGGGCGGAAGAAGAGGAGGCGCGGGGAGCGCGCAGAGGAGCGAGCGCACGCAGAGATGAAGATAAAGATCGGAGCCCGCCGGGCGGTGTTCCTGGAGCTCTCTCCAACCAGGCGTGGTTTTCTTTGGGCGGGAGCGTCGTCCCATTTCATTTTTGGTGGCAGCGGTGGGATAGCGGCCACTCGCGCTCGGAAACAGGCTGCGGCCGAGGACGTCGAGCGACCTTCGGCTCACGCGGCACGCGGCGCGGCGGACTGCACCGCTGATGTCGGGCATTACGACGGCCTACCCCTTCCCCTGGCATTTGTTCCCATAGCAATATATAAGTCGACGTAAGCGACAGCACTACAGCAAGAGTTCTCAAACTGTTTTCAAGGGAACCTAATGGCTTTTAGAGTGCTTTTTGTGTTCCTTTTGCACTGAAATCCATGCATGCCTCACTTCCACCTTTCCTTTACAAATTTTACTTTTGAACTGAAGATTCTACAGTTCCTTAAAGCTGACTGTTCCACTATACAGCCAGACATTAGTAACATCTCAGAATTTTCAGCCAGGCAATGCATTTGCACAGTTTCTTAAGGTTCCCCAAGAATAAAAACACAGAGGAGCGTTCCACTACAGCAAGAGATGGGATGCACTTGGAAACAAACTGTCTGCTGGGTGAACTTATGGCTGCAAGCCAACAAAGCATGTTGGTAACGTTGGTAGTGATGCACATGGCAACTGCTGCTGGCAAATTGCTGTACAAAGTGGATGCAATGGCTCGAGAAAGTTGCACAGGCACTGTTCTTTACGGTCAGTCTGCAAACGCTACACCTTGCACACATACAAGACCACACTGTGGCCAGCAAACAGTAAAAACTAGACATTTGATGAGATTTGTCACAAGTGGACAACTACAACACGAAGCAGAAGTGCAACTCCACATGTAAACTTTGCTAAAAAAAGGAAAGGCAATAAACAATAAAAATGCACCACTAGCACTTCAGATCAATTAAAATAGAGGGCTTTCCATTTCATTGATCAGAAAATTTCTCAAGAGCCCCAAAAGGGTCCAAAATACCCATTCGGCAGCCACTTGACCAATGCACTAAGTTTCTATCTTACATGATGCTGGTTCAGCATGTCCCTTAGTCTGGTCTCTCAGCATTTCGCCAAGTTAAACATGTCCTCTTTACGTACCGTTATCACAGTTTTGACAGCCCCTCAGAAGAAGCAGTTGCTGAAATCACTTTCATCTGTTCTCCCAGGCTCACCGAACTTACCATAGCATTATTTCTCTAATGAAACCCTGTCTAACTGTGCCTGTCTCTTGATGTGTTGTGAGCGGTAACCTCGTATCAGTGTGAACAAGGGAGGTGCTGCTCACCAGTGTAGGTCTTGAGATTGCGCATGGCAATAAGGAAGCGCCTCTTCTCTTCTTCTCGGGCATTGACAGCACTAAGGTAGGCTTTGATCTCTTGCTCAGGCTTCTCAAGCATGTCATCAAATGTTGTGAACTTGTTGGACAGCCCCTACACGATGTGAGAAAAAAAGGAAGATACCCTGAAGATACACTCTAACACAATCATGCAAGTCAGCCTAGATGTTGCAACATTTTTTGGCAATGGAGCAAGAACTACAGAGCCAGAACACCTCTTCCTACACAGCAACGATAGACCCCTGTTGCAGTTAATATTTTTCTCTTAAAACATAGTATGTTGGTAATACTAGTTAGTTAAGTATAGTTTGAACACAGCTGCCAATTTTAAGTGTCTGATGGTCATAGAATAAATAGTACCTTTGATTACAACACATTTTCTCATTCAAGCCCTGTTACAAGAAGCTTTTGTAGATGATGCCAGCTACACCAGCAGTGAGCGAAGTAACTGGGCAGCAAGTAACAAGCCAGATAGCCAGGCACACCGCCCTACAGCCCAACTATATGGCGGAATGACACAGTTCAGCATCCTCCGCCCCTCTAACTTTCGCTTTATTTCCAGGAAGAGTAGTTGCACAGTATAGCGGCATCTTTCAAAACCAGAATCATTTACGAATGCAGCATGTGGCATGAAGTAGCAGACTTGCTGTGGGTTACACAACAGTCTGCGGGAGACATATTGATGAAGCAAAGCTGTTTGTCTGGCAGGCCAGGAATTGAACTTGAAAAATTTCGCACCTCCTAAAGTTAAAAAAGGAAAATAGCCGTGACACTGTGCTACACAGCACCAGTTTCCTTCCCTTCCTTTCTCAACCTTGCACGGTTCCATATGCTGCAGGCTTAGAAGCAAAATCTAGAAGACAATGAGCAAAGTTATGCCACACACTGTGTTCTCATGTATAAATTATGACACAGCTGGTTGCTATTTGCAAAGATTAAATAAAAGTACCTGCTCTGATCGCTTTTACCCCCTATCGGACACATTTTTTTTTTTCTACAATGGTATCAAAATGGTCATTTAGTACCTGTGCTGCCATCTGCTGGCAAACCAAAAAATGCTTGATACGAGCCCTACTAGCCTTAAACCATACAAAGAGTGCCAGCAAAATTTGGGGGACACTTAAAGGTGCACTAAAGAGGAATCTGAACTCAACTTTTTACAGCGGGAACTCTATCTACACGTTACGGGCATTCTTAGAAACTTCTAATTATTATCCTCTGTGGCCGATTGCCCTAATTACATTGGATTAAACGTCCCGGCTCCCACCCTTTTTTTTAAACTGAATGCGGTACATAGGCGGAGTCAACCAACACGTCAGCCAGTGCCGCGGTGGCTTGCCGCTCTGCCATCGGCGAAGCGATACGTAAATCAAAGAGTCCACGTAAATTTTTATTTCCGCGGACCTAATTTGCGGCTATTATTGTCTGTGACTGAAACTGTTTTTTCACAGAAACCTAAAAAACAGAATAAAAGTGAAAGCAAAGCTGCCACTGGACTGGCTGAAAGGCACTCCGCCACTCCGCCACTCCACTCCGCCCACCTACCGCGTTCAGTTCAAAAAAAGGCGGGAGCCGGGATGTTTAATCCAAGTCAATTAGGGCAATCAGCCGCACAGGATAATAATTCGTAGTTTCTAAGAATGTCTGGAACGTGTATATAGAGTTCCTGCTGTAAAAAGACGAGTTCAGATTCCTCTTTAGTGCACCTTTAAGCTCTACCTTTAAAGATAAGACATGATAGTGTTGACGAGTCTCATCAGAAGTTCCTCTTGCCCACGCAATCATGAACACTGTTTCCTCTTTCCCAATCATAATCATGTGAAAGAATACACAACAAGCTGTCACATGCATATAGAGCCCTGCTTTAACCAAGCCGTATGAATGTGCCTGCATGCCCTAGCGGTAGCATGTTTGACACTCAACTCAAGGGTCAGGGGCTCGATTCCCGCCTAATTGCCTTAATTTTCCTTTCAGTGCAATTACTTTATATATTTACATGTCTTAATGATGTTTGAGTCATTCTGTGACCCTTTAATCATCAGTTTTCTAATGTTTTAATCACTTCTCAAATCTGCCACTCCATGTGTGATGTAGCCAACCACCTTTTTGACCAATCTGGAGTTTTTGCTCACGCTGCCATTGAAGACAGCATATTTGCTGCACAATCCAAGTCTTGCACTGTCACCTAAAACACGCGACAAGCTGGATTCATCATGAGCCAGAAATGACAGTCAGCATATGACGAGCCTAGCTCGTTGAAGTCTACTAGGGGATTAAAGACAACAAATGTGAAAAGTAGAATCCTGAACACAAAAGCATTTTCACCTCCAAATATTGTCAATTAATGATTACGAGTATTACCATTAGCAGAGTTGAGTCATAGGACAGATGGCAGAAGTTACCCAATATTTTAGTTTTGATGCAAATGACTGAACCAAAACACAAAGGCAGCACTTATCAAATGGCAAAACACCAATGCATGTGAAGCACCTTATTTCAACGCACATGAAATGCGAGTTGGCTGGGAAAGACTGCCAGACCATTTTGATGACAGCTACATTCGGAGTAGTTGCCTACCCTAAACTGATAACTACATTCAACTGTACGTAAGAGCACAGTATCAAATGATGCAATGACCTGAGCATTCAAAACATACATACGTCAATGGAATTTGGTGTAAGTCCAACAACCTTGAGCCACAGGACCAGTTTCGGGTAGTTCTTGAGTTCGGATGCATTTTCACATTCGCCACACTTCCGTTTTGCCAGCACTTGACGGCTGAATAGCTTGATAAGTTTTGTCTGGGCAAAGAGGAGTAACGGGAATCAGTTGTGAAAAAACCACACAGTGCCCTGATGCAAAGTCCTGCATGAGGGCACTTGAATTGCACCTTCCAC
Organism: Amblyomma americanum; assembly: GCF_052857255.1. NCBI lineage: Eukaryota > Metazoa > Arthropoda > Arachnida > Ixodida > Ixodidae > Amblyomma > Amblyomma americanum. The sequence goes on along the minus strand of NC_135498.1, from coordinate 17,255,901 downwards.
ATAGCAATAGCATTTGCATGCTGAAATATGTGTTGAAAGCGCATTTTTCTCCTGAACATACAGCTAGCATTGGTTCAACCAAGCCTAGCTATGAACTTCCCAGACACACAAACAGTAACGTCTCATCACAGTAACAGCAGAGGGGCGTGAGAGTTACTTATTGCAACCATGGTTTACAACGGTGCCTGTAGTAGCTCACAGTCTTGATGAAAAAAATTCATCACTTCATTACGTTTCATTTTATCACAGAAAGACCTTACTCTTCAGTTAATCTTTAAAGAAGCCTGGGAGGGAACAAGCACAAAGAACTCGCAAGATGCACTGCATCTAGAGTAATGAAGAAACCTTGTTTCTAATAAGAGAGTAGTAACTAGCTGCATGTTTTCCATAAGATGACCAGAAACCCTTGAGCAGTGCTATTGCTGTATCTGTCCAACACATGCACAATACTATGTAGAAACATGCCTCGAGGTTCTGCACCAGCTGAAAAACAACGGTTTCCCTGGCGGCTTTCCCAGGAGCTCACATCTCGCCGAATCAAAGGCGCACCCTCAAATCTGAATCAAATGCACTGATGCATACCTAGAAGGGAATGACCTCTACAGATGTAAACGTGACTAAGCTATCAAACTACTATTACAAACGCAACAGCACGCCAAGCGGCTAGCCACAACCAGCTTCGCCTCGCTCAGAGAAAAGTGTTTTAGGAGCATTACAAGACATGTCAGTTTCCACAATAATGCATTCCTCGATGCACGCACTTACAACTTTAGCCCCACAGAAATATCACATCTGCAAGGAACCTCCAGTACGTCAGCGCTGACAACAAGCTGCTTAGGCTGAACAAACAAATGACGTTTGTGCCGATTCTCCCAGAGATGACTTCTCAGAACGGCAAGATTTCACGAGACTGCCGAGAGCTAAATCAAAAACTGTACAAACAGCAGCATGTCTGGCGTGACAGATAGTACTGGACGGGATTCCCATTGCGAAGAATTAGCATGAACCCAAAATACACAGAAGCAGAGCGAAAACACGCCCGGCATACTGCTCACAACAACAAAAAAGCAACGAAGTGAGTGACACACTTATCCCAGAGCGAGAAAACAATGCGTCCTAGATTCCTGAAAGTTAAAAAGTAACTACTCTCAAGCGAAGATTAACCGGCATGAGGAACTTCAGCGATCTTCGGCGCTCAAAGAAATTAAACTAGCGATTTTTCCGGCTTTTTGCTGGCCGACTTGAAGTCAATGGAAACTTGGGTGTCCTCAGATAGCCGGCTCGCGATACCTTTCTGGACAACGCCTGAGACACAGTAAAAAAACACCAGAGTTGTACTCACTTCGAGAGCTCGTATTTCATGCTGCGTTAATTCTACGCTGGGCGCACACAGCGTTCGAAGACCATTGAGATGCTCGGCATTAATATCAATCATATCTTGTGCTGTGGCGCAGACTTCAATGGCACTTTTTACTTTGTTCTCGGCCTCAGCGTCTGCCATGGCGACCTGGTTGCTACTTGTAAATGGTGTCCGCTAGTGGATGACCACGCATCATGACAGCATGTTGAGCCCGGTGGAACGACAGCTTTGCAACCATCACTTAGTTCTCCCATCGTCACCCACTCCGCTATACCATGCCCGCCATTACCAAAGCACTTGCAGCGAGAATGCACGAGATGCGGCGTTGCTGAGGTTTGGCCAATGACGTCATCGAAACCGAAACTTACTCTGCGCTCGGTAATCCGCTGTTTGTAACGGATTCTTGACACGTACAGAACTACTGAGTATCGTACGGATACTCCGGCGAATTCATTTAGTTATGTGCTGCATAACAACCATCACTAAGAGCCGCGCATGTATAATCTTATGGCTATTTATTTCGACTGATTTCGCAGCTCCGTATTTTATATAATTGTGTCGAATGAAACGAGATATCACTTGCGGATCCTGTAATTGTAATGCTTCAAATGTCCTTGCATATGATTTTTCTATTGTCATTCCAACTGTGCACTCTCTTGACCACTGAAAATGCTTGCATACAAGAAGTGGCTGACCACAATGTTTTGGAGATGTATTCAGCGTTGCGTGCCTCAGAGGAAATCGAAAATTCCCCAGGCCAAATAACTGGCTTGTTCACCCTCAAATTTCGTACAGAGCTAGGTGGCACTTGGCGGAAATTTTTGCTTTATGCTACGTTTGGGTTGAGTGACTGCTGAATCGATAAGAATTAATCAGAATTCCCGATCGTATGCGGCGATGCCAGACCAAAAGAAGTTATACGGCGATTACACATTACACATCCGTGACAATGCGGATCAGCACTACAAAAAAAAAAAAAAAACTTCGCAACCAACCTAACTTTGCAGTGAACCTCCGCCCAAATTCAGGGCCGCCGAATAGGATTCCTCCGTGACAACGAGTACACCGTTATAAAGGCTTTTCCGCTCAGAATTCGCGGCGTGTCGGGACCATCAGAAGCCCGCGCTATTCGCTCAATTTTCGACGACCACACCTAAGAAAAACGACATTTTCTAAATTTGCGCTGCATATTTCGCTATAATTTTTCGTTACGGGAATGATGAAGACCCGAAGGTAGCGAAAAAAAATTGAGGAATAAAAAATTTTGACCCGATTGGCCATTTTATATGCCGAATTGGCAACGACGATGGCGGATGACCTGCGGCTTCCTGTAATAATTACTCCGCTGACAAATCACAACCGTGAACAGTAGCAGTAGTACAAGACATTTATGCGGCCAAAATTTACAAGCCGAGCATATGGACCGCCTGGGCGATCAGTCGAAGATATATACTGACAATTTTAGCGTAGCCGGACAGCCGTACAGCAAGTACGGCAACGCGTTACCGTTGCTACATTTGCCAGGCTTGCCTAGCTACATTTAGCAGTTGCGCATTTAGCAGTTTAGTGCGCATTTAGCATCACCAGTTGCCGTAGTTACCGCGTTTACCGTCACCATCATCACCCTGCATGACTACGCCCACTGCAGGGCAAATACCTCTACTATGTCTTTCCAATTAACCCTGCCCTTTGCCAGCTTACCGTACTGTGGGGCTAAAACTCTCATTCTTCGTTCCCTTTCAGCGTCAAGCCAGTCGAGCCAGGTGGTGATGGAACGGGAAGGGAAGTGATAGGAACCCGACTGCTGAGCAGCCGGGCAGTAGAAGAGACAGTAAAGAAAATAATTTTACTATATGAAACAAACGACAGACATGAAAATTCTTAGGCTTATAATTTCGTCTCGTGGTTGCCTTCTTTTTTTTAGGGAACAAGAAAAAAATTACAATGGACCCTATTTTCGTCTGTGTGGCGGTCCTCGATTGGCAGCTTCACTGCAGAGCGCAGAAACGTGCGGGGAGCGGCCGGCTTCCCTCCCAAGTGCGCTTGGCAAACGTACCACCAGCGGCCCATCCTCATCTTATCTTATGCACAGAACTTGAACAAAGTTTTCACATTGCTTTGCATTTCCCGGTGCATATTACATAGTTACGCGTGTGGTCACCTAGGAGGAGTCATTGAGTTTTATAATTAGCTACCCTTGGTATCCTCATCTTATCTTATGCACAGAACTTGAACAAAGTTTTCACATTGCTTTGCATTTCCCGGTGCATATTACATAGTTACGCGTGTGGTCACCTAGGAGGAGTCATTGAGTTTTATAATTGGCTACCCTTGGTACGAATATTAAAGGCCTGTCGCGCGGATGAAACTGAATCGTCTCGACGAAGGCCCTTTAATGAAAGATGATTCGGCAGTGTAATTAATGTGTGAATAACGTGAACCCCTAGAACACATGCATCTCATTCCCCACATAATTTCCTTAGCTCTCACAACGTGTTTCTTAAAAGGGCCCCTAAACACCGTCTGAGGAGAGTACATAAACTCGCTCAATCACTACATTGTGTTGTCATGAACACCTGAGCCAAATAATTCACTCCTACACGCAGCAGAGAACCTACAGTCATGCGGCCAGAATTTGGCGAGCCCTGTTCTGTGATGAATAAGTACCACAACCGCCATGCGCGTCGGCGGCTGCTCGTGGGGGCAAGCTGTAAGTCGTGCGTTGGACTGATTTGTAGTAAAGATCGCGTATTTCCTCTTTCCGTGTCAGCTGTTACGCGTTTTTCCAATTCAAGAGTGACAAGTGACTGTTTAAGCAGAATCGGCTATATCAGCCGCTTCAAGTATATAATTGGCCTCTGGTTTATCGGCTTAACAAACACCACGGAGGCATATAAGCACTGGATTCCAACTTCGGTCACGTTCTTTTCCGCACCTGGATGCAGACTTATCGTCCGCATGTGCCGCAGTGGTTAAGAGCGCTGCTGCCTGACATCCTCGTGAGGGGTGCCTCGATGGACCAGGAGGAGCGATCCTCGAGGCACCCTATCCCTAAGGCTGGGTTATGCACCTGCACGCTTGAGTATTGAAGCGAGAAGCTTCACTGCGCCAGGTAAAGCAGTCGTCGCGGAGGCCGGAGAATGACCTTGAACGACCTTCAGCACAACCACGTTAGCCGTGTATGGCCATGTGTTGTACAGTTACGGTGTCAAACCCTTGACTCCTGACCTTGAATTATGACATTTAGTTGACCTTTGACCTTGAGTTTACCTTTGATATTGGGTGACCTTTGTGTTGACCTTTGCCCTTAGGAACATGCGATGGGGTAATGTGAAGCCACGCGATGAAATCCGATGGGGGTGTCAAAAACCATGTGATACCACGTCATAGCCACGTGGTCGTGTGGATATATATATATATATATATATATATATATATATATATATATATATATATATATATATATATATATATATATATATATTGTTACGGTGTGGGATGCCACGGGGTGGCCACGGGCCCGCCCAGAGAAATATAGCAGCAGTACGGAGGAGAGCCGGCGAAGCACGACCGGCGGCGGCCAAGCGTTCTCGTTCTATCTCCCTCGTGCTAGAGCCGCGCGCTCGCCGCTCGCGCTCGCTCTCCGCCTCTTTTATTCCCGTATCACCTTTCCACTGGGGGGGGGGGGGGGGGGGGCGGAGAAGTCAGGCCGTGCTTTGATGCAGGGTTTCCTGGGGCGATGCAATGTGGGCTCGCAGATAGGAAACGGTCACACTCTTCGTTGAATTCGAAGTGTGTGAGCTGGGCGAAGGTGTCTGCAGTCGCCGAAGAAGGTCCCACACCGGTTAGGCTAACTTCAGGGAGTTTTATGCATATTGAGCGGCGATCCGTTTATGGGACTGCATTGCGTGGGGAAGGCATGGAGCCAGCAGGCGACGACGGCACTGATGAGTACCCGGTAGCTAAGTCGGAGTCACCGCAGGCGCCGTAGACATATCGCTTCATGTTTGAAACATGCTCTGGGAAAATGTGGTGCACACCGCATGGTCGATGCTCTGGCAGGTCTTCGAGGCGGTATGTCACGGGGACGAGTCGGGCAACGACACGGTAAGGGCCGCGGTATCGGGGCAAGAGCTTTGCGGCACGGCCAGTCGCACGGATGGTGCGGCGAACGAGGACCAAGTCACCGGGCCGGAAGGGGGGATGTGGTGGTGCTGCCGCGTTGGCCGCTTGCACACGCGCGTGAGCCGTGAGGAGGTTGCGCTGGGCGTCGAGGCGGGCGGAATGAAGTCGTTGAGCAGATTCAGTTGGTGACGCAGTAGGATGGGGAAGGCCCAACTGCGCGTCGAGAGGGATGGAGGGCGTTCTGCCATAGACGACTGAGAACGGCGTCACATGCGTTGTTTCTTGCGCTGCAGTGTTGACTGCAAAAGCTGCAGCAGAAACAAAACGATCCCAGTTTGTGTGGGACGGAGCGACGTAGGATGCGAGTATATCCGTGAGGGTACGGTTAACACGCTCCACGAGGCCATTGCACTGCGGATGATTGACGGATGTAGTGGAATGCGCAATGCCGAAGGAGCGGAGGGCTCGCTCGAATTCATGGGACATAAAGCAGCTCCCACGGTCCGTGATGAGGCGCCGGGGAACACCGTGCCGAAGAACGAGATGCTGTTCCACAAACGCGACGGCATGAGCGGACGACGTGTCTGGAACGGGCAGTGCTTCGACCCACTTGGAGAAGTAGTCGATCGCAACCAGAACATACCGGTTGCCGGCACGCGTCTTCGGAAACGGGCCCAAATGATCCAGTCCAACCAGCTCGAAAGGTGAACTTGGTGGCGAAAAAGCCTGCGGGGGTGGCTTGGTTACACCTGTGGACGGTTTTCTGTACTGGCATGTCTGGCAGGACGCCACGTGTTCCTTGACATCTCTGGACATATTAGGCCACCAAAACCGCTCCGACACTCGTGCGTAGGTCTTGCCGCGACCAAGGTGACCAGCCGTGGGAGCGTCGTGTAAGCCGCGCAAGATTTGCGACCGCAGTGTTGCCGGCACAACTGGCAACCAGACGGGTGGTCGACCACGGAGCCGCTTCACATGACACAAGAGGTCGTCCTTCATTCGATAGACCCGGCGTAGTTGGCGGAGGCCTGCGCCGGCGGCGGTGCCAAGGGAGTGGATTATGGCAGCAATGGCGGGATCTTGCGTTTGTGCAGTCCTCAGGTCCGTCAAAGCCGTCACGGAACAAGGGTGGCGAGAAAGGAAATCGGCATCTTGATGGGCAGAGCCGCGCCGATGCACTATTGTGAAATTGTACTCTTGAAGTTGCAGGGACCAGCGTGCAATCTTGGCATTCAAATGTTTGGCGGACTGCAGCCAAGTGAGAGCGCTATTGTCCGTGACTATGGTGAAGTGACGGCCGTACAGGTAGGGACGGAACTTCTCGACGGCCCAGACAACGGCGAGGCACTCGAGTTCTGAAGAGTGGCGGCGGCGCTCAACGTCGGAAAGCTGGCGGCTGGCATAAGCTAGGACTTTGTGGTCACCAGACTCGTCTTCTTGCAGGAGGACAGCGCCGAGCCCATCTTGGCTGGCATCCGTGTGGAGGACGATGGGGGCCGATTCGTCGTAATGGGCCAATGTAGGAGGCTCGAGGAGGGCGTGCTTGACGTCAAGAAACGCGAGCTGTTGGGCCTGCGTCCAACTCCACGGTGCATTCTTCTTCAGCAGGGTGGTCAATGGACTCTTCGGGGGCGTGGGTTCGGATCCCACCGCTGCCACCAAAATGTTACGGTGTGGGATGCCACGGGGTGGCCACGGGCCCGCCCAGAGAAATATAGCAGCAGTACGGAGGAGAGCCGGCGAAGCACGACCGGCGGCGGCCAAGCTTTTTCGTTCTATCTCCCTCGTGCTAGAGCCGCGCGCTCGCCGCTCGCGCTCGCTCTCCGCCTCTTCTTTTATTCCCGTATCAATATATATATATATATATATATATATATATATATATATATATATATATATATATATATATATATATATATATATAACGGCTGTCGCGAGCGTGTAGCGGAGCTGCCATGGACGAGCCTCAGACGCTTAGCAAGCGTCCTTGAATTCCGGGGTTAGCCAAGTTAAGCCACTGCCAATTTTTATATACTTGCAAAGGTGTCAAGAAAAACGGTTGTGACGGCCGCGTACCGCCAGACTGAATATGTTGAGCACAACCCGCATATGAAAGTTCACAGTTTGCGCTCTCTCCGGTGGCCCACGCTCTTTTTATTTTATCTTTTTATCGATTAAAACACAGAAACTGCCTTGCGCATTGCTTCGGTTCACTGAACTCTTGTCCTTTTGGTTTGCTCAAATAATGAAGAATTTAGCTGTGTCCACAGTCTCTGTTAGTTGGTGGCTGTGTCAAGAAATGCAATGGTGTGGACAGAAGAGATTGTAGCCCTCTTTTCTGAGCTATATGCATTCACGCCTGTCTCAGAAGAAATCAATAAACACTATATGTGCCCAAGCGCAACCGCACCATTGACACGTACTCGCATGTTCTACAAAACAGTACCCAATTTACAGGATACATAAAGGAGTACGTTACCGTCCACCGTTTACTTCTGTCCGTGACTGTACGAAAAATGGAACAAAAGACCGGAAAGCTTTGCAAAGCCGACAACAAATACGAAGGACACACTTCTGTTTTCTTCTTAAATGTAGTCGCCCCGCCGCGGTGGCTCAGTGGTTAGGGCGCTCGACTACTGATCCGGAGTTCCCGGGTTCGAACCCGACCGCGGCGGCTGCGTTTTTATGGAGGAAAAACGCTAAGGCGCCCGTGTGCTGTGCGATGTCAGTGCACGTTAAAGATCCCCAGGTGGTCGAAATTATTCCGGAGCCCTCCACTACGGCACCTCTCTCTTCCTTTCTTCTTTCACTCCCTCCTTTACCCTTCCCTTACGGCGCGGTTCAGGTGTCCAACGATACATGAGGCAGATACTGCGCCATTTCCTTTCCCCCAAAAAACCAATTATTATATTAAATGTAGTCGTCTTTGTAACGCTTTTCTGTACTGTTACGTATGCAGTCACTGGATATATATAAAATTCGAAGCGGACCGTGAAACAGTTCGATATATCGATAAATAACAAATCGCAATAAACGTACTTACATGTAACCGAGAATCAAGAACACATTGCACCTGCTGACTTCAGCGACTTCCTATCCCTATTGCTGCGAAACTTTGTTCTGCTTTTTTTTTTCATTCCTCAAAGCAGTCGGTATGCGGCTTTATCGCTTTGTGTGTGAGGCAAAACGCGAACACATTTATCTCAATCGATCGCATACAGGCGGAGGCGATTCTACGTTTTTCCAGAATGTTGCAGCAATTTTGCGCGCCCTATCTCAAAAGTTCGCTATCAGCTTTAAACTGAGCGTGGCAGAGAGTGGCGAGCATACTGTTCGACGACCACCGCGCACACTTGCTCTTCATTAAAAATATGTTCATTAAAACAAAGGGAAAAAAATTAGCTACCACATCACCATACATTCATTATAGTTTTGCCTTTTTTCGCCGCTTTATAACACCACTATGCTGGTACGTCCGCCTCGTGCTGCGGTGTTCCGGCACAATAAGCGAATTTCCGAGTACGAAGAAGGAACAGGAGACCAAAGAGAGGTTATTTGGAAGGATATAAAAGTGAAATTATATTTGCATCTGCTTGCATTACGGAACGGGAATGTACAGAAGTAGTGTGAGATTCGAAAGGGGAAGACACCGATCAAAAGCTCCTACGGTCTTATACAGGTTTTTCTGGCTTCGTTCTCCTTTCATCGAATCAGCATGTGTCCTTGTTAGGAACTACCTGAATCACATTCTCTCGCCTGTGACGACTGCTCCAGTTTCCGTTAAGTCACCGTGTAATGTACAGCAGCTGGGATCCCTTTACTCGACTGCAAGGCAAGAGCCGTGACGTCAACGCCGGCAACGAGCATGAACACGAAGCAGTCTTGCTTGGGGCCATTCGCGCTGCGATGAATTTATTGCGTGCTTGTTGGACTGAACTAGTTTGTTTGCGGCATAACGGCGCAGCACCAAAAGCTAAGAGCGGGCTGCGGCATCCGGTTGTCTAGACAGACACCAAGCTTCATTGCATGATGAACACTTTGGTGGTGCGCTCCAACTCCGCTTCGGAAGCGGCACTTGCCGGATTTAAAGTTGGCACACATGTCCGGCGAGCGCTCCGAATCCGGTCCGGCTCGTCGCGTCCGGCGGCGCCGTTCCGGCCAGCCGGCGAGCGCCGGATGCATTAAGCCGGGTAGATTTTGGAAGTTGAGAAATATAAATATCTAGGTGTAACACTTGACAATAAGTTAAAATGGTCGGCACACATTACTAATATTTCTACAGCTGCATTGCGAAGGCTATGGGTTTTACGAAAAAAGCTAAAAACTGCCCCAGCACGTATAAAATAATTGGCTTACGAAACTTGTGTGTGGTCTTTAGTTGAATATACTTCAGTAGTGTGGGACACATACACGAAAAAAGACAATGATCCTTGAAAAAGTCAATAGGAAAGAGTTTAGGTTTATATACGGAAAATACAAAAGGGAAGACTCTCCCTCGCAGTTAATGATTTCAAATAACATTCATACACTAGAAACCCGCAGAAAGATTAATAGATTGATATTCTTGTTTAACAGTTTGACAGGAAAAAAATTAAATCGAGCTTCCAGAGTGCATTAGGCGTCCTCTAGTGAGAATGACTCGGGGCGTTCATGAGCATTCCCTTGCTCCCCTTTTCGCCAAAACTAACAGTTTTAAATACAATTTTCCCCCTAGAACAGTACAAGATTGGAATTCGTTACCGGCATCTGTTTTTTCCTCACAAATTTTTTTCTGATGCGTTACATTGTCTACTTACCTGCTAATATTGCTTATATGTATGCATTGTATCCATGTGCTACTAATATTGTATAATTTCATTCTTTTCGTATCCGTGGTTTGCTAATATTGTATAATTTTATTCTTTTGGTTATGTAACAATGTAAATTCATTCCTGCTTGGGCCAAGCAGTGGCCTGCAGTATTCTGAAATAAATAAATAAATAAATAAATATTTCCGGCGCACCGCGTCCGGCGATGGTCCGGCGCGCCGCTCCGGCTGGCAGCGGTAGCCAATGCGAGCGCGGAGAGCGCCAACGTCATGATGACGTATGGGTGCTCTTCTCGCGGCCGGCCGGCCTGCCAGCCTGGATGCCGGCCGCCGGCGTCCGGAAAATGCGCTATTATTGTTTGTTCACGTTCTGTGGGGTTGACCTGGGGAGATATGTACTTTCTCCCCACTCAATCGCGGCTGACACGGTTCAAAGCCGCCCGGACCCCACCCCGTGATCGCGTACGCTACCGAGCGCTCGCCGACCACGGCGGGCCTTGCTCTGGGGGAACAAAGGAACGACACATTGGCTGACACAAACAGGCATTTATTGCTACAGAAACAATAACGCCAGCTAGCAACAAGGTACGCTAATGAATCAAGGACGTCCGACTCACCAGCAAGGTTCCGAGCGAATGTTCGCCCGCGCTAGGGCAAGGGATATAAACTCCGCAGGCCGGACGGGACGAGTACGGGAGCCTGTCTCCCCGTCGCTTCTTCGCCCCGTCGGCGAAGAGCGGAGACCCGAGCGACGCGTCCGCTCCGGGTGATTATCCCGGCCCAAGAGACCCCATCTCCCGCGGGCAGGCTTCAGCAGTCTCCCGCGCAGCGACGCTGGCGCCCTCTCTTGCCAGTTAATGTAACTGACAAGGGAATCCGCTCAGCCTCGAGGTGAGACCGCCGCTGCACGGTGCCTCGCGGGAAAGCAAACTCAGGGGGCTGCAGGGCAGGTCCCCACAGTTCATAACACGCCCTGGGATAGAGGAATGTCAAAAATAAGTAATTTTTGACGATTGTTGGCTAATACCGAGGCTGGTGGAAGTGATAACGGCGATACAAGCAGATTTCTTCCTCTAGCCGCTTTGCTGTTGCTGCTCGCCTGGTGTCTTGCTAGCTCCTCGGCTGAAGGCGGCGCGGAAATCGAGCATAGCTTTATTTTATTATGTGACTTGGTTCACAATAAAGCGGTGACGATAGTAATACCTTTAAATACGGCGCTGGCCATTTCCGAAACGTCCTCAGCTGCGGCATCGATGCGAAACTGGCTAGGCTTAGCGACGACCAGGGCAGCCAGGCAGCAGACAAGTTTGTCACCCGCGGGTGGCGCCGTTGCCGAATGCTCGTCTCTTAGGCAGGGCATGCTGACGGTGCTAGAACATAGCTGGCAGTCTTTGTGATTTCCTTTTTTCCTTCCTCCATGACTGCGATACAAGAAAATTTCGTGCCACAACAGCTTCGCAGCGGCCGCTGCCCGCGTGGCGGTGCGGCTTGCCTAGCCTTAGCTAGCTCCGCCGCTGAAACCGAACATATTTTAATTTTATTATGAGTTAATGCTGTGAACAGCTAAAGCGATGTCAAGAGTAAGAGTTATTATAGCACCGCCGGCTCCCGAAGCGCCGTCCGGTGCGGCTTCGATGCGAAACAGGCTATAGGCGTAGCGACGACCAGGGCAACGAGGCCGCGGCGCCGTTCTTTGCCCGACGGCCCCGCGGGCGGCGCCTTTGCCGAAACCTCGCTACTTGCGCAGGCATGCTTTGTCGCTGCTCGAATATAGCAGTCTTTCTGATAGCAGGGTTGTTTTGTACTTTCTGGGTGGACGTGAAGTGTATACACCGAGAAACATCACCTCCCGACTGCTGCTGTGTTGTCGGAGCTTAACGCTGTCACCAGATATTTTGTGGCTCGATACGGTAAAGGGAAAAAGCGGATATTGGCGGGGGATTACTGCGGGCCATTTCCTGTGTCCTTCGCCCGAACCCGCATCCGCCTTTTCGCTGTGAATTAAACAGCCCGGACAAACAGAAAACTAAAGCGCATGCAACCTTGACATCTAAGGAGGCAAAAGGTCCTCCCAGCTGCTCCTCGTCGGCGTGTGGACGGCGTGTACATGCACAAGTCTCACGCGCAGGTCACGTGAGGGGGGGCTATTTTCGGGTGTTACAACCTCGCCCAATCTGTGCCTGACCACGTAAAATTCAGCACCCGTCCCAGCGTGCGCGACACGGCGCATTTTCGCCGAAAGAGGCCGCGGTCACATAATAACTGGCGTGTATTCCTCGCAACGCTGCGCCTCCGCCAGAACATGCACGGAGGCGTGACGTGACGCCCCGTCGGGCGAGACGAAGCAGCTGCGGCACCACTCGCACAACACAGCGAAATAAACAAAACAAGCGGAGCTCGCAATCCGCTGCACGCAACTATTCGTGTACGCGCCCCACCGATGGTTGCCAGGGGAGCAACTTTTCTGATCGATAAAGCGAGCCGTGCGTGAAAAAGAGCTGGGTTAACTATCAGGCGCATTTGGTTATGGCGTCCTTGAGCTCAGAGGGGTACTGAAAACAAGGCGGTGATTGTTCCCCGACCGGACTACAACATAATTTTAGTTCGTTTAGTACTGAAGCTGGACGCTGTATGTACTTACCAAAAGAGCTGGGACCAGTGGTCGCGTACACAAAATTTATCCTTAACAGCAAGAGCATGTTGTGACTTCCAGGCGCCTCCCAGGTAGCGTCTAATATTAAAATAGTGTTATGAAAGTGTTGTGTAAGTTAGTGAAACTCTGTATGTTGCATTGGAACGTTAATTTAAAAGTTAACAAAAACATTACGTGTTGCATCAAAAACGTTATTCGTATGCTGACCTTTAAATGTTATTATAAATGCTGAAAATGAACAAATTGCGCTGTATGTTGTTTAATAAAAATGTTTTGACGTTGTGTATAAACATTGTTTAAATGCAGTATTCTAAATGTTGTTTGACATTTGAATAGTAACTTTGAAACAACAACATTACAAATACATTTCAATCACTGAGTCCCAGAACTTTTCCCGCTGTTCTTACAGTAAAGATGTATTGAACTAGCCAGCAGTAATTTGCAACTAAATATCTTCTAACTAAACTATGTACAAGATATAAATATCTTGTAGCTTTCTTGTAACTGAATATCTTGTAACTTGCGCACGTAAATAAATGCGTGACAGCAGTTTAAGCACTAACAATTCATCATTAGATTATGAAAGAAAGTCAAAGCGAAAATAAATCCTAGGATGGTTATGAGTTTGTAACGCTATTAATCCAGCTTTAGCTGTAAACGAGAAGAAATCGAGACATTTTATAGAGCTGATGTTTAATTTCAAGGCAGCGATGACTCCTTTCGGATCCTTAAAATGCGTTGTTATTGCTGTCTGTTTAGATTCAGTCTATCAGCCGTTGTGACAGCTACTGTAACAGGTGGTCTGTGCTGCGGACTCCGTCACCAATGACGACGAGGTAAGATACAACCTCCGAAACGGTGGCGTTGGGCTTGATGCGGGCGGAGGAACTGCATAGTTGGCCACCACAGCGCTGGCCTATAAGCGTTAGAGCATCGGTCCCGTATGTGACAATTAAAGCGCTGGGAGATGCGCGATGTGCTGGGTGAGAGATGGGTTTCGTTTCTTCCTTTCTTCTTTCACTCCCTCCTTTATCCCTTCCCTTACGGCGCGGTTCAGGTGTCCAATGATATATGAGACAGATACTGCACCATTTCCTTTCCCCAAAACCCAGTTATATATATTATACCGATGGGCATCCGGTGGTGGGCTTGCGGATCACGATGCCAACGCAACAAAACTGAGGAAAGAGCTAAGAACCGCTAAAACAACACAGCTTCGCTTCTGACTCAGAATATAACGCTACAGAGCAGAGATCAACATTACAGCCGAACATTGCAGAGCTTTCTATTCCTTCACTGAACTTGGGCCCTCCGTGATACTGCTTCGTTTACCCTATATATAGATGCTGTTCGTGCAGAGGACTGAGCGACACTCAAATACGAACACGCATATGGGAGTAAATGGGGGGTAAGCTGTCCCGTAGCACACTGCCTTTTATAAGAGGGAGTGCGATATAGGACAACTACTCACTTTCTACTTCTCTCTGTTTAGAGTGCAGCTACGCCCGCAAGTGGTGAGAAGTCGGGCTGATCTAGTTTTTACCTTAAATAAAATCGTCTCTCTCTCTCTCTCTCTGTTTACCCTAAATTCGGATTTTGAAATAGTTTTCCACCCGCCGCGGTGGCTCAGATGTTAGGGCGCTCGGCTACTGATCCTGAGTTCCCGGGTTCGAACCTGACTGCGGCGGCTGCGTTTATATGGAGGAAAAACGCTAACTGTCCCTCCTCCGGACAAGGAGCTCGGGAACCGAGAGGCCGTAACCTGGAGAAGGCTACAGGCCGGAAATTTCATAAACCCGGTATGGGCGTCACACGTCCTGCAAGACGCGGACATAGGAGATAAATGTAAAAAATGTGGAGAGAGGAGGACCCTCGACCATATAATTTGGCAGTGTGTACACTCCCCAGGGGTGAGGGAAGGAATAGATAGTAGAGAAGCCTGAGAAACCCTTCTGCAAAGCGCGGACCCCGCGACCCAGAAGAAAGCCATCCATCTGGCGGCAGAGGCTGCGAAGAGCCAACAACTCTTTGCCTGCATCTAGTCGCGGAGGCCCCGGCCCCTGCCCCTAGGCCTGCGCGCCAGGGGTAGGGAGTAGAGGGCCTCCATTTCTGATGGAAATAAAAGTTTTTGGAACTGGAACTGGAAGGCGCCTGTGTGTTGTGCGATGTCAGTGCACGTTAAAGATCCCCAGGTGGTCGAAATTAATCCGGAGCCCTCCACTACGGCACCTCTTTCTTCCTTTCCTTCTCTCAGTCCCTCCTTTATCCCTTCCCTTAAGGCGCGGTTCAGATGTCCGCCGATATATGAGACAGATACTGCGCCATTTCATTTCACCAAAAAACAAATATTAATATTAAAATAGCTTTCCTAAGGTGTTATGAGTGCGCTGAGAAAAAAACGAAAGGATAAAGGAAAAACAAAGATGCGCGAAAGCGCTTCCTGCTATAGTTACGGTGTTGCTGTAAAATTGAAAAATTGTATTAATGAAAGTAAAGGCGCAGTAACAGTTTCACTTATCGCTGGACACCCCAATCGCGCCGTAAGGGAAGGGAGGAAGGAGGGATTGAAAGAAGAAAGGGAGAAATAGGTGCCTTAGTGGAGGACTCCGGAGTAATTTCTACCACCCGGGGAACTTCAACGTGCACTGACATCGCACAGCACAAGGGCGGCTCTTGCGTCTCGCCCGCTTAGAAACGCGGCCGCCGCCGCGACCGGGGTTCAACCCGGGTCCTCGTTCTCAGTAGTCGAGCGCTCTAACCACTGAGCCACCGCAGCGGGTCAGCCACGCCTGAGGGGCATGGAGGAAGGAGGGCACAAAAGAAGGAACCGAGAAAGAGACGACGTAGTTCAGGGCGCCGTGTCAATTTCGACCACTTGGGTTCTTTCTGGTACCCGCCGCAGTGGCTCAGTGGTTAGGGCGCTCGGCTACTGATCCGGAGTTCCCGGGTTCGAACCCGACCGCGGTGGCTTCGTTTTTATCGAGGCAAAACACTAGGACGCCCGTGTGCTGTGCGATGTCAGTGCACGTTAAAGATCCCCAGGTGGTCGAAATTATTCCGGAGCCCTCCACTACGGCACCTATTCTTCCTTTCTTCTTTCACTCCCTCCTTTATCCCTTCCCTTACGGCGCGGTTCAGGTGTCCAACGATATATGAGACAGATACTACGCCATTTCCTTTCCCCAAAAACCAATTATTAGTATTATATTCTCTCTGGCCTCGCACACAACTCGGGCGTGCATCGCATTCCGCCTCAGGAGTTGTTCGAAGCCAGAAACGTGGACAGTAATGGTACTATCGGTAGAAAAAGCTAAAGGGGAGCGGGTCTGCGAGAAAAAAAATTCATTTCGGCACAGTCACACAAGCCAATCAGAGTCACCGGAAATGCTCTCAGATATGAGGGGTCATGCATTCTGCATTCGCCAACACAACTACCAGCTAATTAGGTCGCGAAGCAGCACTGCATTAAATTTGTTCCCGAGCAAAGGCATGCCGTAAACTTTCGCTGCGACTGACCGTACCTGTATGGTAGAACAGAATTCGTATTTAATAACCTTTTTTCCAAACTCTCATTCTTCTTGATCACTAGTGGTCGTCGCCTGCGGTGTCACAGCTGATAGCAGTAGCGAGCACATTTAATGGTCGGCTGTGGTATTAGAGGTGATGCTGCTTAGTGCAGAGAAAAAAAAAATCGGGAATAGAACTGCATCCCCAAAAATATGGTTTTGTAGCAAAAGCTACACTGGCCACGAACTTGCAATTTCGCCGTGCTCGCATTCCCACCGTGCTCGCACCGCACCACGTGACCAACCACGTGACTGGCCACGTGACCAACCAAGTGATGAACCACGTGACAACAACTAGCCAAACAACCAGACTAACCTAGACTTGCATTCAAGACTAACCAAGGCTAACCAAGCTATGGCTTAGCTTTCGCTACGTTTATCCTGGCATAGCCGAGCTAAGCCACTGCCAATTTTACACATATGTGCTCGCATTTAAATGTTCCAACGATGTATGAGACAGATACTGCGCCATTTCCTTTCCCCAAAAAACCAATTATATTATATTATATTATATTATATTATATTATATAGCTTATGTTCCTCGATACTGTGCTGTATAAATCTTTTTATATATAGAAAAATGCAGTGACGTGCGCTAATTAAGCAGTAAGTGCACATAACAAAATAGAACGCTGAAAAGAGCAAATCTATGCTGCCGATACCGAAAACGTGGAACCGGTGTTACTTGCTTTTTAATAGTGTTCCTGCATGCATTAAGCATGAAAATCTACCATTCCATTACTTGAACTATCAATCAACTTCTTTCTGTTTACGTTGTGTCACTTTTAGTAATGGGCCGCCGCGGTGGTTCAGTGGATACGGTGCTCGGCTATTTATCCGAAAGATGCAGACTTGATCCCGGCCGCGGCGGTCGCATTTTGATATAGGCAGAATGGCGGAGACCTGTGTACTGTGTGATGTCAGTGCAGGTTAATGAACCCCAGGTGGTCAAAATTATCCTCGCCCTCTACTACGCCGTCCCTCGTAGCTTGAGTCGCTTTGAGACATTAAACACCCATAAAACTATAAACCATCTTTGTAATGCCATTCCTGTTTCCTTTAACTTTGACAGCACAAGTGCTTCGGAGGTGAGACAGTGCTGCAGTGATAGGACTCTCTACAGAAGTAGCCACAAAGAAACAAAAGGAAAGAGCCCTACTTAGATACCGTGCCTGGGTCAGAACAGGTACTTATAAGAAGATACATGCGGAAAAGTACGAATTCTGCTGCTTGTCGCACTGCCGAGCGTACGCGCCGAGATGAAGGCATGCGAACTGTGTCTGTTCTTAAATGGCGCACTAGT
The DNA here is from genome assembly GCF_052857255.1 of Amblyomma americanum. NCBI lineage: Eukaryota > Metazoa > Arthropoda > Arachnida > Ixodida > Ixodidae > Amblyomma > Amblyomma americanum. The sequence continues at coordinate 17,238,087 of NC_135498.1, read as the reverse complement.
CCTTATCCATAGCGTGGCGCTCCTAGTATGAAACGTCTGTAAATGATGGTCACATGGTGTATGTTCATAAGCACAAGTCATAAACTGACAGTACTTCCTATCTACGCAGGAAATCTTCACATGGTAATTAGTTTATTGACTAGGTAACCTGCATGCTGGGCAGTTGATCTTTCCGAACGCATATTTCAAAACAAATTCCCAAGGATGCACTCATGAGAATGAATATGTTGGCCCGCTCTTTATTGGCTTTGCAACACATCGTTGCTATAACACTGTCAAATGTAAGCGAAACGACATTAATGGTCCGAATCCGGTATAATGAAATTGAGCACTTCTTGGTTGAATTCATGTCCGACTATTTTTCCACTTTATTAAACCGAGCGCCGAAATAAACTCTAACGGAGTAATCAGAATAGATTCGAACCTCTGCTCTCTCCACTTCTGTACGGTTGTTTTCATTTGCTATACGGACGGTTTATTGATCGCCAAGGACACGACGGCGAAAGAAAATAAATAGGACGGGAAAGCAGATAAATCTGGCCTACCTATTATTTTCTTTCTATCTCGCCTCGGGGCCCGCACTACCGCAAAGAGGCCACGGAAACAATAGAGCGTCAGCTGCCACACCAGGAATGGGATTTCATTAAGTGGATGGTCCCGGACCCACGCGGGGAAAAGGGAGAAGACAAACAGCCTCGCAATGAAGCTAACGTAATTTTGACCGATCGTACAAACAAAAAGGACGCAGTGGTCTTCACAGAGACGTCAGTGTCGTCCATAGTGGATTGGATTTGTGTGTACCCTACACAGCCTTCGCTGTATGCGGCACGATTATTTAACTGTTGTCTCTTCCGCCGCCTTCTCAGAATCACATCAATGCACAGCATCTGGCTTGAGGCAAAGATTCCTCCCTTTTCTCCCCCCTTCATTCTCCTCTATCTCTCTAGCAGCGCGTCTGTCGTATATATCTTCTCCGTCTCGCCCCCTGGCGGAGTTCGTTCCCGTGTCGGTGGGGATGAGTCGAATTTAAAGCCCGCACAGTTAGATGCGAATCTTACGCCCCCTGATATCGGTTTCTACCGCCTGCCTTTCTTGCGTCTCAAGGAGATGAGTCGGTTTCTGCGCAGCTGGCCTCCTCTTTCTTCTTCCTTCTTATTATTCCCGCGTCTTTCTCCCTGATTTAATGAAGCCTGTCAGCGCGGTGGCGCTCGTCCAATCCAATTACACGAGCCGCGCGTGCCTTAGAATGAGCTAATTCGTTCACTTCCTTCATTCGAGCTGCCAGGCAGTGGCGAGGCGAGGCTGGTCCGCTAATCAGAGAAAAGCTTTCGTGGTTTTTCTTCTTTTTGCTTTGTTTTTTTTTTGTACGGAATTGTAATAGCTGCGTTCTTTACGGTCGGCTCGAGCGCTTTGAAGCATTTGGAATGATTGCTGGAAGCTCTGGGCAGTCAAACTCACCCGTGTTCGTCAGTGAGACCGCTAGGGTGCCTCGCGACGAACAGAGCTGTGAGTTTTCGGCCGAGGCACGTCAAGCCAGCTTAACCACAGAGGAGCTTTGAGCAGAGCATGTAGCAACGCACAGAGCTATGCAGCTGTGACTGCAGCTTGAAACTATAGTGCGGAGAGCCTGGAGAGTGTGGCAAACCTTATTTAAGATTTTCTGCGTCTGGAATACACAGTCGTCAGATTTTGTGCGAGGAACTAACTTCTTTTATTTCAATGTTAGTTAGCCTGATATTCTGTTCCATCTCTTCTCTCTTTTTTTATAGCTGTTCAATCCTTTTAACTGCATTGTTTTTGAATGCTACAGCTTTTGGGTTATTTTCTGTTTCTTCATTATCTTCATTAAGCGTGATGAGTCTCCGCGGCACTTGAGTTATTTTGTTGAGAAGCTTTCCGACTTGAAGGATTAAGTTCCGATTTAACCAGTACGGGAAAAGGGGCCGACCTTGGCTTAGGCCACAGCTGTGCTCTGGCTGACGATGAGAGCGCCCCCTCTAGCCCTTCTAGCCGGTGCAGCAAGAACACTGCAGCGCCCGAGGCACTACTAAATAATTTGCAAAACGAAAAGACGTGTGCACACGTGAGCTGCGGGTTTACTGCGCATTGGAATGTCGAACATCTGGAACTGGTGGTTGATGCATTCTCAAAGAAGTAATAGCAAACAAATCTTCGCTGATAAGTGTCCAATCCCACGTAACGCGTTACATTTCGTCTGCCGGAATGACGCAGAGCGAGTTAGTTTCATTACATTCTCTAATTCACTTCCATTTCACTGAAACTCATGTCCATGTCGATGGACCTGGTGAAATGGAGTCGAAACGCCAGCGCAGTAGTTAATGCCACGGAGGAAGACTATATAGGAGTGGAAACTCCCCCGTCTGCGGCGACCACAAGCCCGCGGCGCCACAATCCTGCTGGAGGCGCCTGGCGGCCTGGAAAGAAACTACTTAAATACAACGTCACGGCGTGCCCGCTGAAGCAAACACCCGTGTCGTCTGCTTGTCGTCTGCTTTAAGCGCGCGCCGAAGCCACCTGCCTGGGCGCTGCATTTTTAAAATTTTTTTTCTCTGCTGCTTCTACGAGGCGGCGCATGGCGCCGCCACTGCATGCGACCCCGTCGGCGCATACAATTGTGACTTTATCAGGTCGCCTGCGCTCGCTCGCGCTGACGGGAGTTTCACCTCCTACATAGTTCAGCTCCGTGGTTAATGCACGCTTCCCGTCTTGGCACATAAATGATGAAGGTAGGGGGAAGAATGCACGTCTCCAAAGCCGCGCTCCTGACTTGTTAGCTTCGTCGAGATCAATAAAGCACGGTCCCTGCAGGACGCCTCGCGTGCGCAGGGTACCGCGTTCGAGCGAGTCGATAACAATCAGGCGGGCTGGTGTTTGCGACGATCAATGGAGGCGACGCTGCTCGTGGTATCGGTCTGTAGCGATCGCCACGCGGGCATGGATGACTGGAGGGCTTTTAGGGAAGCACGATCTGCCAGAAAAGAATAAATACAAAGTTTTTTGGGCGCTCGTAATGTCCAGAACGATGAAGAATGCTTTGTTGTGAGCTCCACAGCCACCAGTGCATCACGAAATAAGCACGGGCGTCTGCATGGCTAAGGAAGGGGGCAAGGTGAGAGTGGGGCCGAGTTTTCGTCTGCAGTCATTTATTGAACAGCCGTCCAGAATTTCTGCACGAAAGCGTTGGGGACAAATCGTCATGAGACTAGGTGCCGCAACTTTTATGAACCCTCCCTCTCAAATGAAAGAATGGGATTCTACAAAAAAGTTTCCTTTACATACCCAGGAATTCTGCGCACAAAAGAATTTGTGAGCCAGAAACCGTTTATGAGGGCAATTTTTCCATATAATGTAAGATTTCACTGTAACAATCAATATATCCGCTGATCACCCGACGGAAGTATTGTATTTTTTTTTCTATTCACGTTTTTGCTATCCACAAAAGCGTTCTCCATTGGTTTTCTATGGCAGTCTTAACTGTTCGATGCGATCGCTGGAAACACTTTAAAAGAAAGATTTTGCTACATAACAAAATAATGGACCATTAGCTTCAATATTTCCACAACAGTGTCTTACAATTTTCCCCTTTTCAAAGTTTTTGCCCGAGAAAGCTGCAGAGTTGACACTGGATGCTCTTTTTCATTATACCTGGACCAGCAAGGCGAAAAGCTGGATGCGATCGAGATTATGCCACTGGGCCGGGATTAAGAAAGAAGGATGGGAATGCAGGACACAGAGTTTTATAAAAGAGTGTGGCCTGGCTTCTTCGAGACACACGAAGAGAATTCCAGTATGCTATTACCAAGATGAGGTGGGCAGTTTCAAAGATGGCCGGTCATTTTGAGGACGCATGTCTGCACTGAAGCCGTCGTTGTGCACGTCCGCAACAGGTTGCACATAATGAAAAAGCCAGCTGAAGTGACATTAAAGTCCGCCAGAGCACTGCAATGTGGACTTTTCTCAGTAGTCGGCAGCTGCTTATCACGCCACGTATGTCGGACAGAAGAGGCCATAGCTCCAATCCAGATAACGGATACCTCATTTTTCATCACCATCATCTATTTATTGCCCTTAAAGGCCCTTGGCTTAGGGCATTACATTAGGGGGGAGAAGTCGTTACATAATACAATGGTCGGTAGCATCAATAAGGAATACAAGGTGCGGGGTTCATGTTCAACATTAACATTATCAACATTATCAACACTAGGAAAGACACAGCAGCTCAAGAACAACTTGGAGAAGATAAGAAAACACACATGCACACACTCAAAAACAACTCAGTTTTTGAAATGTGCTGTTGTGGAGTTCGCTGACCATTCCGCGAACTCGTTGGTCTTGTGTTCGCAAGGAAGGCCGCTCCAGTGGGGTCGGAAGTCCCCAACAAAGGGGCCCGTCCCGTCCCGGCCTCCCCTTCGTGCGGAGGACGTCCTCGTTTACGCCGCGCCGTCACGGGGATGACCCGCCGGGAAAAACGCTAACGATGTACAGCTGTCGACATGTGGTTGTTAAGGGGTTGACGAGGTTTCGGGGGCGCACGAGATACGGCTGAGTATTAGCCGAGTGACCGGAAACCCACTATTCCCGTAACGACTGTGTTCGTCTCGTGCGGTGTATTCTGTAAACACTTTAGGGATCGTTTGTCGCGTGTGCGAAAGAGATAGGAAAGTGGTAACGGCTGGGCCGTGGGTGCCGTGGGAGAGGGTTGTCGCGTTTGTGCTGTTTGTCTATTTGATTGCAACCTCTCCTTTCCCAAATGTTTAATCAGCACTCTTTCCCCCATCTGTGATTAGTTGGCGGAAATCCTTATTTTCCTTTCCCTAACCACTGATTGGCGAGATGGGTCGTTTGTTATCTTATTGGTTGCTGTCCCCGCTAAGGGCGGAGACAGAGCGTTTAAAACGAAGCGCTCTGGGTTGAGCGGGGGCTGAATTCGTCTGATCCACGATTTAGTCATGTAAATAGTTTTCTCCTTGCTTTGTTTCTTCTCGTTTTTTTAACCTATGTTGTAAATAAATAGTTAACCTTCTCCTTTCCTTGAGTAATGTGAATGTTTGCGAGTAGAACCACCGGGTCATCAAGAAACCCCGATTTCATCATCAAGTAGTTTCCTCTCATCGCCACCGGAAGGGGAAATTCAACTGCTGTTAATAACTGTCTGAATTTATTAGGTTCTATTTTGAGTAACATTGAAATCGGGTAGGTCATTCCACATTGTAATGGAGCTTCCCAAGTAATGTAATGGAGCTTCCCATTGCGGGGAAGGAGGAAGACGTTATTCAATTGCCACCTTTAATTCTTTTGACCTTTATCTTAATTTAGATGGTCACCTCCACCCTTCACACGGGTTATAAGCAAAATATAAATGCCGTGTTCTCCTCGATGTAAATTGGTGGCATAGTTTCAGCACTCGCCCTGTTGGCTGTTTCTCTATTCGCCGTCGTCTGTTCGCACTGCTTAACTCCGCTACGTATGACCAACAGACACATTACAAAATTATAATTTGCGGAAGAACTCAGTGCAAGACGTATACACCGGCAGTACACATGGAACAGGAACGGATCTGGGGCAAGTGGGGAGAATATTAGACTTCAGGGTACGTTCCTTCCTTCGATGCGTCTCTTCCGTAGATGCAATATGAAAGATAACTGTCAGTACGAGCGCAAGGTGTAATTCCGAATTGTTTTTGCACCGATGTTGAGAACCTTGTCTGAGTGTTAGTTGTCCGTATGGGAACTAAACAGGACAAAGAAAAAAGTGGGCTCTTCCTTTATATTTATTCAGTATTGCTTAATGAAATGCTGACAATGTGTTACATTTCATATCAGGGCAACGAGTACACATGCAGATGGCGTCGCCGTGGGCGTAAAACGCCGTAAAACGGAGCTGTTACGCGCAAACGTGCTGTCCAATAATATTATTGTCTGTTAAATATTTATGCATATCTCAAACCACATACTTTCAAATATGTCTAATTCAAAGTACTTTATTTTATTAACGAGTATTTTATCAACGAATCACCCATAAGGGCAATAAACGCGTGACTCAGAGAGAGAGAAGGCGGCGCGACGCCACCGGCCGGCATGTTTGCAGTGCACGTATAACCGGCGAGATGTTGCTCCATACCAGTCATGCAAACGTTACAGAAAACAAGTAACTGATTACAAATACAATTACTTGATCTGAAATGTAACTGACTTCAGTTATCAATTACAGCCCATGAAAAGTAATTGAACAATCACAAAAAGTTACCCATCACTACTATGTTATTTTTGATTCCGACCGCGGAGGCTGCGTTTTTATGGAGGAAAAACGCCAAGCGCCCGTGTGCTGTGCGATGTCAGTGCACGTTAAAGATGCCCAGGTGGTCGAAATTATTCCGGAGCCCTCCACTACGGCACCTCTCTCTTGCTTTCTTCTTTCACTCCCTCCTTTATCCCTTCCCTTACGGCGCGGTTCAGGTGTCCAACGATATATGAGACAGATACTGCGCCATTTCCTTTCCCCAAAAAACCAATTATTACTATTATTATTCCATTAGCACAGCACTAATACACACGGACTAGAAAGGGGCTAATGTGGCTTGCTTTATCTATATTCGGTCCCAGTATAGATACGCTGGTAATTTGGCCTGCAGTTGTTTTCCCGAAATTTCTTCGGCATTTTTTTTTCCAGTTTCCTTGTGAACACATCAGTAGCGACACTGAGCAGTGTCTCGCTGTACAAGGGGGAGGAAAGTGCGTTGTTTTAAAATGCGAAAAATTTTGCGCATCACCTCGAAGCAACGCAAACTGCCGCGCTTCGCTGTTGTTCGAGTCGGTCGAGAAACGAGAACAAAGACGAAAACTACCAATTGGTTGGGTTCCTCTCATTCCAGAACAGATGCCCGGAGGGATGCTCAGAGGGATGCTCAGAGGGCGGTCGGTGACAGCGACGCTTCCGTCGAACTGGAGAGCCGCACAGTTTAAGTGCATTCGCACCGTAGGGATTCGCACAGGCGCTACACCGCGCTACGACGCGACAGCGCATACCAACCATTACAAACATGCACGTATACGTACACACACGTAGACACACACGGTCGGTCCCTAGCGCTTTTAGCGCCATGCTTTAGCCAATAAAGCAAAACGATGTCGACATTTATGACAGCAGGCTCGGAACTGACATTTACAAGAGTGACCTCATGAGCTAGTGATACCACATGGTCACAACACGGCGTAAAAAAAAAACGAAAAATAAAATATAAAAAACAGAGTTGCCTTTGTCCCCCTATTTTTACGTCCGTGTCCTTTGCACCCATTCTTTTTTTTATTGAACTGACACGTATTTATTTATTCTAGTTGCTCGAAAGGCAGGATCTCCAACGGTGCGACGTATGGAAAAAGATTTACCCGCGATCGAATACGCAAACTGCGGCTGCATTCAAAGACATATATATTTGGCTCCGTACTTTTCTTTTTTCGCGAAAGAGAAATGTCCCAAGCGCACTCATAGTTTTTCCTGCATTCAGTCCCCAGCACGGTTTTATCTCTCCTGCCGAGAGCGGTCACGTTGCCAAGATCTCTCTTCGCGCGATGTGACTGCGGGCACAAAACAGGTCCTCTGTGTGGGAGGTGGTGCTTCGGGCCGATACGAATGGCCAGCACGCGTGTCCGCTCATTTTTCTTTCTTTTTAGCCTGGGTGCAAAGAGCTCTAGGAAGTGAACCGATTCAACCTCTTTCGCTCAGAGAATTCGCCTCGGTCGATCCACACTCGAGGCGCTATAGTTCGTAGCCGAAATCTGAAGCCAGGTAGACTTGAGCATGAATAGGCTGAAAGGGCATGATCTCTGATGAAGACTGACTGCTTGCTAATGCCGTCGCTGCATACTTTATCACTGATGGATGTTTGTATTTATTTTGTTTACATTACTCACAAACGACCACTTCGTGACGGTGCTGTGGGCGAGGGAGTGGGGAAGGAATTCTCGTTCCCACCGAAGGGAGAATTTTCTTTGGGACACCTGCATTGATCTCCATTCTTTCGGAGATGAAAGTTTGAGGAATGCTTTTTGCGGCCTGTAGATGAGTTGGATAGCTGTAGCGCAGCAAAAGAATTAAGGGACGGAGCCCGATGTGGGCATACCCAGCGCTAATTTCCAACAACTGTACTGGGAAAACACCAGCTATTTTATATATGCTCCACTGCCGCGACGCCAAATGGCATGCTTATAAAATAGCGCTAGTTCCCGCTAGTTTCTAGAGGTAATGAAAGCTTCAGGGGGGGGGGGGGGGTGATGAAACGCCAGCAGGCTAGCAACCATCAGACACGTTACCCGCTTAGACGACAAATCTCAACAATCGCTAGTACAAAGCCCGGTTAAAGAAGCAGGAAAAGGAGAACTACATGATAAAACACCAAACACTGAAGAGCAAAAGCAGATGATCAGAGAGAAATACTGCAAATTGCTTGTTGATGAAATAGTAAATGATTGCAGGAACAAAAAGAAGCGCATCAGGAACAAAATGGAATGGGCAAATGACAGGTGCATAGGCGAAAGTGAAACAAGGTAAGACCCATGACCGCGACGAACGAAGGGAAAAAGATCAGGACGTCAAAACAAAAAAAAAAAATTAAAAAATCCATGAGCTAAATTTGAACCAAAAACACAACATCATAAGTGAGAGTGAACGAGGCAGAAAACCATGAGTGTGAGCTTTGAAAATAACAAAAAGGAAGAAAGGCAAAGGTGAAAAGCTGAAGCCATCAAGGACGAAAGCAGCTCCTGGAAACAGAGAAAAGAAAACGGCTAAAAGCGACGATGAAATGAGGTTAAGGCAGGCCATTTTCGCGACACAGTCTGCCGCGCCTTGGTGTCTTTTGCCTCCACGTGCCACTTGCTTCCTTCACCCAATCATAAAACTTTCATTTGTTTGGCAGGGCGCACTCATCAAACCACTGCGTCAATCTGCTGCTGTTATACTGCCTGCTATGTGGACGCGTGCCCAAACATTGCGAAAGAAAGAAGGAAAGAAAGAAAGAAAGAAAGAAAGAAAGAAAGAAGGAAGGAAGGAAGGAAGGAAGGAAGGAAGGAAGAAGGAAAGAAAGAAAGAAAGAAGGAAAGAAAGAAAGGAGGGAAGGAAAGAAGGAAAGAAAGAGAGGAGGGAAGGAAAGAAGGAAAGAAAGAAAGGAGGGAAGGAAGGAAGACAGGAAGGAAGGAAAGGAAGAAGGAAAGAAAGAAAGAAGGAAGGAAGGAAAGGAGGGAAGGAAGGAAGACAGGAAGGAAGAAAGAAAGGAAGGAAGGAAGGAAAGAAAGAAGGAAAGAAAGAAAGAAAGAAAGAAAGGAAAGAAAGAAAGAAAGGAAGGAAGAAGGAAGGAAGGAAGACAGGAAGGAAGGCAGGAAGGAAGGAAAGGAAGAAGGAAGGAAGAAAGAAGGAAGGAAGGAAAGAAAGAAAGAAAGAAAGAAAGAAAGAAAGAAAGAAATAAAGAAAGAAAGGAAGAAGGAAAGAAAGAAAGGAGATCTAAAACCAGTGTTTTTCTCTGACATTCAAGGTAGACACGCAATTAGCCGGGATTTCGTTTCTTTATTTTGTTTTTAATGAAACACTGAGGAACCTATAGAGAAAGAAGCCGACGATTTAAATCATTCTTTCGGAAAACGCGGTGGAGGCATGCCCAACTTGCGGCAAAAAGAGAGAAAAGTGTCATAAAGAAAAGGGGGGAGGGGGTCGTGAAGGCAACTGTCGGGGGCAGGATCCTATAGCAACAACATCGATCGCGCGTCGGCACGCGTGGGGCGCCCGGTCGGCGCCTGGGGTCCCGACGCGGAGGCATTTCCAGTCGCGCTCTCCCCTCACAACAGACTCCTGCTGCTTGCGTTGCTGCAAGTAAGAAGGGAAGAAAGACGGCGGCGGAGACCGGAAGCGCCGACACTGCGCACCGCCAAAGGCGCCAAGGGGCAGAATCTCCGGTAGTAAAAGAAAAAAAATGTTGGAAGAGGAAAGCTCGAAACTTTTGGAGGGTGCAATGACGCATCGCCATGTCGGCAACTTTGCAGCTATATGTCCAAGGCTGGACGGAAGCTATAAAGCTGGTGTCGGGTGCTTCTTGTATACTGTAAAGCGTCGAGCCTCTGCTTCTCTCTGAGGCTGGCTTCCCACTGAGACGCGCATGGTGTGAACGCAGCTTATGAGAAATGTGCCTGAGAGGGGATAAAAAAAGGGGGGGGGGGGGGCATTGGGGCGAAAACAAAACCAAAGTGCATCCGAAGAGACGAGTTTCTTTTACTTCTTGTTTATTTCAGCCAGTTGTGCTGCCGTGAGTATCAACGCTGGCGTGGTCAGTAAGAATTAAAAAAACAAAGAGAAAACCCTGTAGCTTCCTCACACTTAGATGCCACCGAGTCTGTCACACGACAAACAACCGGAGTTATCGGAGTGCCTATGCGGTTACAGACGCACGCGCGGACGAGTTCCCAAACGGTATTCAAACGTTAGAATGTGCTCATTTTTACGCGCTGTTAAATTACGATCAGCAATTAAGATTATATATGCGGACTAAGGACGATGTATCTGAAGCGGTTAAGCGCATTGACAGTGTTCTATAAATGAACTATTTTAAGTGATTCGCATGCTTCACAGCTCTGTGAGCGGTCTTCATTTTGAGAACCGTTAAAATGGGATCAAAGTTACTGTTGTGCTTTTTATTAGACGAAAACTGACATTGAAAGAAGTTCTTAACTCATGTTCTTTGCTTGTTTGTTGTCGTTTTTAACTTGCAATTACTACAACAACAATAAAAAAACTGGCTGCCGAAATTGGCGGGAGAACGGAAAAACGGGCGACAAAGTGAAATCGATGTAAACCGAACTTGAATAGGCTGACAATTCGTGTCGTTACCATCCGACGATGAATAGTCTCATTCGTTCGGACTTCAGCGCCAATTTTGAGTTAAAGGAGTTGCGAAATCAAAAGTGAGATATAGTAATGCAGCTTCTTTCATTTGCGCATTGTGTGCAAGTACCTCAAAATTGATCGATCAGTGCCATTAATGATAATGGTGATGAATGTTTATGGCGCAATGCCATCTGCGGCCAGAGTGCCATGGCACAATGTAGTTTCGTCTACTCAAGGGGGCGTCAAAGATATATTTCTCAAGCATTTCACCCTAAATAAGCCGAGAACCATGACAGGCGAAAGCTAATGCCCATTCTTTCGCCGGTGGGTACCGGGCGACAATGGGGATCGAACGTTACACCTCCTGCATGCAAGGCGGATGGCCAAATGACTATGCCATCGGTGCGGTCTAGTGCCATGAATAATGTGAATATATAGAGACAACTTATATGTCGAGACGGGCGCTTCATCTATCCCAAATCTGTGATCAACAGGGGTAAATTACTTTCTCCTGCACTTATAGAAAAATACTAGACCCAGGCGCCACTCCGCCTATAACGCTGTGTAATAACAGGCTTGTAGCGATTACGCTGCTTGCAAGTGATTGAACTGCTTACAAAAATGCTCCCCAAACGCCATCGTCTAACCACCGTAACCAGCTGTTAGGATGGTTAGGGGACAGCTGTTGATGCAGCAGAATTACGTCTACCTTCCTAAGCAAAGCTGACGCAGTCACATGGTTTTCTTTTGGGAAGACATTAACAGCGATTCGCATCGCTCTTCGCAGGCGTGCAGGGAGGAGGCGAAAGTGATGATTGATGAGCATTGTTATCACCAATGATATTCAATCACGAAGATATGACGAGAAGAAGCATGACCAAGAATCATTACGGTCGTAAAGACGTCGCGAAGTATACCTGTCTGCTTCAGAACTTAAAATTGGTGCCCGCACTTCGATCATTAAGCTCGGCACTTTGTTGAATTGAGTATCACGCGGCTCTGTGTACTAGTAAAGAACGGGCGTCATATATCGCACGGTAGTTTAAATACGCATACTTGCACCCTTAATTAAGCCGCTACGCTTTTCTAGCCCCTACACGCGTACATTGAAAAGGGCGTAGAAATAAGCAGAGCAAAGAAATTTGGGAGTGCAGGGCACTTCAAGGAGGGCATGACTTGCATCTGAAACGCTTTACTCCGAGTGATCACGGAAACCTTTCTGGTATCTCCTCGAGATCACCGCTCTCCCAAAGACCTTCGTTTCCGCTCTAGAACCTTCCGTCTTCAGACGGGACGGTACACAGACGCCGTCTGAGACAGTGGTAATTGAGTTTTCGATACCGTCTTTCCGCCCAGGGCGGGTGGTTGGAAGGGTCATACAACTAGCGCCCGAGAGACGCTTTCGGGATACGCGGTATACGTAGTGGGATCAATGTGGCAGTCGACTTATTGTTATCGGCTGCAGAGGCGGCATTCGTGCGTCACAGTCCCGCGGGGCGCATTCGATCGGAAAATTGAACGCCGCCAGCCGAAAGGTCCTCGCAACCATCCTGTAGGAGATTTAACTGCGATCGCAGAGGGGCTCGCGAGTTCGACGGAGTTTGGGGTGATTGCGCTCTCAAAAACTAAGCGCACATTTCTGGAAGAACGTTCCTGCAGACTTTGCTTTCACTGGCAAGAAACGGAATAGAGTACAAGCGACAGCTATAGACTCGCATTTAGGAGTCTCTCTAAGCCCTGCTTTCTAAAGAGGAGATATATGGTGAAGTGCCAATGCGCATGCGAGGAGGGAAGCGGATATGTTGCCGCTCGTCGATACGTATTTGTTTTTAGAGTAAAACAACACCGGCACGATTTAGAATTTTGCGCACAACACGCAAAGATGACCAGCAACAGAACAAGCAGTAATTTAGCTGTTGCCAATGAAAAGACCAGCGCTCAGCTCCAGAAGCCTTAAGGATTTTAACGGTTGCTGCATATCTGTGTCAGAGCGTACACCTTAGTTTGTGGAACGCATAAGCGAAGGAAAGGTCGCACTCCACAATTTGCACACAGTTGTCTCATCTCGCATACTTTATAGTCGCTCGTCGTTGAGCACACGAAAGGTGCATCCTTAATTGCATCAAGTTGTTGACCGATATTTTGCCACTCCAGTGCGCCCTGAGAAAAAGTTGGCAGAGCGTCGGCCACACGGGGTTCGCGTGATTAAAAATACATCCTCTTTTCCAGCCGCCCGGTGTCAACAGGCAACCTAGCGAAGCTTGCGAAATGCTATAGGGTTTACAGAAATGCCTCTTTCAAATGTTCCAACTTCCCATGAAGGAAAAGACGCACGGCACCACGTCCAAGATGAAACGCTGCAGAAGACAAGCTTCCGTGTGCATACGCATGTCCCTTTATCAAACACACACGCGAACGGTGACGGCTGGGCACGGGCGAAGGCCAGACGTAAGGTCGATGCTCAGACCCACTACACGGAGTAAGTATACAGTATACCTGCGATTGGAGCTCGCGTCTGGGAAAGTGAGTTCCGCCGATGCAGCTGCTTAAGTGCGTAGATCGAGCCTGGGGGCGGAGCTTACCTAAGCCGCTTCAGCGCTCGTGGAAGGCTTAGCTCGAGCGCAGGGTTCGTTCTGCGAAGATCGGAGCACGCATACCTTGCAAAGTAGACGCAGCGTTAGCATCCCACTTTGCCGAACTTTCCCGGAAGAGCTTCCGGGTCTGGGCGTAGGATGGAGTGTTTGAGCGAGTGATGCTGCGTGGTTGCTCTGAGCAGAGGCTCGGCAGTGAGACCGTCTAATGAAGACGCACATATAGACTGCTTTCTTTTGTTTATTTGTCCATTTCTGAGGAGTCGGAGAGTCAGTCGAGGATGCAGGACGGAAAAATAATCATAAAAAGAATAAATAAAAATAATTTCTTCATCTAAACGTGCTGATATGACGAAGATATAAGAAAAATCACCCAGTTGTTACTTATCCTTGCAGCGTTTAATTATTCCATCACTGTGTAGGCAGAGATGGAAAACCGCAGCCACAAATGACGGGTGTGCGACCTCTCGGCTACCACTGCCGCAATCTACTGTAAGACGGACGGATTGCCACCTCCTCTTTGAAGAAACTCTCTTAGGCGCTAGAACGGAACTCACAGATGGCTGGTGCGCGACTGAGGTCGTTCTCAAGTTTTTAACGTGAGACAGACATGTAAATACCCGTCTCTAACACTTTGTAAGCACTACGCATAGTCTACACGACCTACACTGTGGACCACATATGTGCAACAGAGCATCAGCCAGGCATCTGTTCGACTTACAGAATGTGAAGTGACATATGTGGACAACACATGAAATTATTAATGTCTGTGTCATTTGACATACTAGCTATTCGCGCAGGTGCCTTTGTTTTTGTGGTCTTTGTTTCTGTGTGTATATATTCCCTGTGCTCTTTGCAATAAAAGTAGTTGCGAGTCTGCGCTTGTCCTGTTCCTTGCGTGTTCAGTCTTTGCCTTTGTTGTAAGCGCAGTAACGGTTTATTCAGTCATCACAGATGTGCACACACACGCGGGTATGTGCCTGCTTGCGGGCGTACGTGTGTAACCGGGAAAGAAATAGCCGAGGGGTGCACTAACTACGGGATGATTTAGCAGACGGGATGGCTCAACAGACTCAGTTTCGCACATGCCAGCAAGCTATGGTTAAGGGCATCGTGTCTATCCTCGCTTCATGACACCGGACCTGACACTCTATTTACGACGTTTCTTCCCCCGCTCTTTATACCCGTTTCTCGCGTTCGATTACGACGTGTGCGATGTTTTACTGCTGTGTTTTTCGAAGAAATTTAAGATGAGATTCATTGAGGAGAGTGCCTAGATGAACTGTGACATATCCAAAACTTTGAACGGAAGAATGGGCATCGGCAAGATGCGTTTGCTGCTACACAGGTACTCGCGTCGAAGTTCGATGATTGATATTAATGTAAAAAGAGGTTTTCGAATTTCCAGCACTGCTCTTATCTGCGCGATAAACCTCAGTCTAAATTTTCTGAGTAAAAGAATATTCAGGACAAATCATTACTGGGCTCCCTGCAGCGCACACGATTGGGGTAGTCCGTAAGGGTTTTTTTTTTTTTTCACTCCACCAGTGAAATCCTAGCGTCGCAATTACTTAAGCCTACGTCATCGCTCAGGGAATCTTGGGATTGTTGAGGAGCGCCTCACCTGACGCAAATAAAAGTAAATCCCTGCGCAGCAGACGCTGTACCCTTACCCTCCTTCCGGTAAGAGTTTGCTGGAGACCCGCCCATGAGCGTGATTGCGTGCTCTCAATCCTCGACACCGAGAGAGTTGGGAAGGGGGGGGGGGGGCTTTTTCGTAGGAATGGAGGCGATGCTATCGTCGCCCCTGAATAGCATGCGCGCTCCGCCGCCGCACCCAACGACTACAGTGTCAAGTATTCATGCCACGGCATCCTGGGTCTCGAGCAAGTCTCCAAGCGTGCTTCTCAACTGTATACCGCTGCCTCCTTGTAAAATGAGCGTTGCACGAAAAGAAAACCAGGACCATTGTCTTTTGCTTCTTTCTTCGACTTCCTCAAGCCGTGGCACGATATCAAGGCAGAAGTTGTGGACTCGTTTTTGCCTGATGTGCAACCCTACTTTCGTTTAATTTGTGCGGAGGGATTACCGTCAAAGCTCTTGCGCTCAGTTGTTAATTACCCCTTTATGTTGGCATCAGCGCTCACTTTCCTTAAGCCGGAACAGGATAGAGCTTATTACCGAATATCACGGGTAAAGAGCAGTGGAGTAACTCGAGCTTTTACAGTAGAGTGGAGTGCCTTTTTATAAAGAATGTTAACACTAGCCATCACGAGTTAAAAAAAAATCGTGGCGCTATGCCGCATGCTACGAGTGCACGGTATAGAAGAGCGGCGAAATTTGCTGGGTTGGTGCGGTGTTGAATAATTGTGTCTGTGATTACGACAATGTTCGATATACATAATTACATGAAAAATAAAAGCCTTCTAGATATGTTCGGAATCTTTATATGAGCATGCAGCGTGTACTGCATATAACATTTAAACACTATATATTCCATTGGTGGACGGGCACTTTCGGTGTCCATTCATGGTCCAGGAACCTCTCCTGCTCAGAGATGGAGGGGAAATAAAATGAGGTAAATAGTGGCGCAATGTGAATGAAGGTTGCCCCTATAGCAAATAGTAATAGTAAAAAAGAACTATTACGTCATCGGGAGCGGTATCTGAAGAGGCCAGCCTAAATCACCAAAGTGGGTGATGTGTATTCTACGCGGCGTGCATGGCCCAGGTCCACGTATCAGGGATTTCAATACTCACTGGTAAGCATTTCTTAGCTGACGGAACGCAGACGAAAATCAAAATTATTGGCCATTCGTGACAACTGGGGGCTTTTCAGATAGTGAGTAGTACTTCAGTGTACAACTGCCTCAAATTCTCAACAACTTATTACGCTTTAAACCTCGGAAGGAATTTACTGTATATAAGTCGGTGTAAATCGATTTAAATTTTGAGGTTAACATGTAATTAACTAAGGCTGCATTATTTTGCCCTGCACTGAGTAAAATAAAAAGGAACAATTGTTACCTTGTCTTGATCGTTATCTCTCAAAAATTACGAAAAACATATACAAAGGTTCTCTTACTCTTAAGGAAGACATTTAAGGCAAGAACGTGTAGTCTGCAACACAAACACAACAAACACAACACAACACAGCGCAACACAACACAACAGAACAAAACACAACACAATGACTAAGACACATGTAATACAATACGATACGGAACAACGCAAAGCAGGAACAGCCGAATAGAAAGCTAGGCTAGTTGGAAGCTGTTCATGAAGAAATTTGTAGGCGCCAACTTTTCAAGCACAGAGGACACAGGGCACGCATCGTTCCAGCTGATTTTGGTTTTATTTCCTTTTAGAACTTTAATTGATTATTTATACTTTTGCTGTGTTGTTATTTCATGCTTAAGCAACGGGGTCCTTTCCAATAAACCAGTTCTAAGAACGGCGCGTGTCCTGAGTCCCCTTTTTCGCGGCCCTTGTGAAGTCCACGCCTAGAAATTTAATCACAAGAAATAGCTAAGCCCGCGGATGCGTCGAGCGTTTGTGGTCGACTACTACGCTCTGAAGGTCTTTCAGGCCTCCCCAAGGACGGGAAGCATAACTTTATTGGTTTTGATGCTCCGCTACTTCGAAGATCGCGAGTAAAGAGGCTGCTCGTGGACGCTTGTTTACGGCGTCGTAAGTCGCCAGTTAGGAGATTGCAGATAGTAGTCACGTCTCGACCTGAAACACTTCGTCGCCCGGCTTGTGTCATTGTCTCTCCTCTGTTTCCTTGTGATGCCTTGCGCAGCTAGGCCTTACCACTACGAGCCACCCAAGCAATATATAACAAGATCGTTCTTCACTGCGAAGTGGCTCTTGTAGTAACTGCCCAAACTGTGGCCACAATGCACTCGGTCGCGTACATCAATTCTCGCCTTCCGTACCGGTACTACGAGGTAACTGTCTGTGGGAGCACTCACGGATGAAATACATTTAAACAGTGTTGTGATTTTGGCTGCAGCATTACTGTGCTGCACAGTTTAATGGTGATCAGCTTAGCTTCCATGCTCAGGCCTTTTTTGACGCCTCCTTCAAGCACCCTTGCAAAAATGGTCAATAGACAATCTATAGACTTCTTATAGACTATTGTCTTCCTATAGATATTTATTTTTGACCATTCATAGTCTACAGACAGTCTGTATACAAAACTCTACTAAAAGTGTATGATCATAAATCTATAGATTGTCTCTAGACTCTTTATATGATTTTTATTGCCTATAGACTGTTCACTAGGATTTGTCTATATAGAGAGAGTCCACAGAGTTTATAGACAGAACTTTATGAACAGTCCGTAGACTGTCTAAAGAATTTTTTTTTTAAATGGCACACTATTGGTAAACCTAGGTTATGTCTGCATATCGTGGAATAACCTTAATAAAACGGTTTCATACCATTATGACGTGTTGCGTAGCTTCCTTTACTATACTATAAAGCGCTGAAATAGAACCAGCGCCTAGCCATCTCATCGGTACCGTGTAGTTAATTTCTCGCACTCGCGAATGTGCCTCTTGGTAAAACGGTCGGCACGTGGGCGAAGCAGTGCATGATGTAGCCCCTTCTTCGCTCTTGCTGAAAATGTGTCCGCCAGAATGCACCAAATGCGTGATCCAGTTGTTTCTATCGCACGTGGTGCCGATGTCCAAGTTTCGGAATGCGTCCCCGTAGGAACATTCGCTGATTGCCCTGTACACCATCGTGTAGTAGAAGCGTCGAAGTGACAAGCACCCAGGGAAATAGAGCGCCTCTGCGAAATTGGTGCTAGAAAACAAGAGAGGAGGAAAGGCAGGGTAGGGAAGGGAGGGCACGTCCCTCGGGAGTAGAAGGGAATCTCATTAGCCACATCGGCGTGTCGGCCGGTCGCGACACCCGGCGTGGCAAGCGTGCTATGGCCCTCCGAACCAAGCACGTCATTTCGAGGCGACGCAATCCGTGCTCTCCCGCTACATGCCTTCATTTTCATTTATGCTTCTTTCCCTCTGTCATATTCTCCGCGGCCGTAATGTACACAAAAAAATGGCTACGACACAAACAAAACGAAAAAATAAAACACTTGTGATGAATGTCTTTGCAAGTTCTCTTCTGCTGGTGAAGGTCTGGTTTGCGTCACACTGTCTTTTTTTTTTTTCTCTCTCTCTCTCTCAGCCTGCTGCCCTAACGCTTCCCTCTCTCTACGACTGTGTTCCTTGTCGCGTTCCTTGTCGCGTTTCACATTCGATCGGCTCTAATTTCATGCAGGCCTCCGGCGACTAATTGAAGTTTAATTAGTTGGAGCCGTGCAAATAATGAAAAAAAAGAATCACCTGTCCCCGTTCAGCGAATTATTATAAGTTTATCGCGGTTCCCTGGAAGTAGTATGGTGTGCGGCGCCTGCTCGTTGCTTCGGACGAAAGCGCTTTTGATCCGCTTGTTGTTACTCGCGACTCTGCGATTGCATTTTTACTTCTTTCGCTTTAAATTTGAGAAGCACTCGAAAAGGACTGCTCGATACACGAATGGCTGCAGTTTTATTCGTGACTGTATACTCATTTCGTAAGTAATAAGGCGGTGCTTTCGTAAGTAATAACGGGAAGCATATGGGTACCTGTAAGCGTAGGCCGGAGATCGGAAAAAATCAACAGCAAAGGAGAGAAGAGAAACAAAAACGAACAAAGAAATAAAAGAGGACGTAAATAAATAAATAAATAAATAAATAAATAAATAAATAAATAAATAAATAAATAAATAAGCAGTTTCACATTGGAGTGTTAGCGGCTTTCATTTCTAAGCAGTCGTGCGGTGGCGTTCAGGCAAAAATGCTACCGAATAAGCATGCAGTTGATTTTGATTTCAGCGGATAAGCAGCGGCCTGATATGTATGAGGGACGTCGGCGACACAGTGCCTTTTCCATTAGGAGGCTTGCCGCTGGCTAGCTATATCATTTTATTTTAATAATAATAATTGGTTTCTGGGGAAAGGAAATGGCGCAGTATCTGTCTCATATATCGTTGGACACCTGAACCGCGCCCTAAGGGAAGGGACAAGGGAGGGAGTGAAAGAAGAAGGGAAGAAGGAGGTGCCGTTGTGGAGGGCTCCGGAATAATAGAGTGTTTTAGTTTCACGTACGTAGAGGGTTCACGTACGCAAACGTGAGAAGTCTACGTAGCCTGCACGTAGGTCGTTTGAAACCCTTATATTTACACGTACGCGAAGCACGCTGCGCGTTACGCCTAGCGCCATCTACTAAGAAACACAGACACTGGTTGCAGCCTAAATCATCCAAGACAAGTCTGAAAGCCAAGCCATTCATAGCGAGACCGTTGCTATGATGACGACCAACGCTACTTCGTCAGGCTTAACAGCTGAAAAATCCCCCTTCTGCCTGAAAAACAAAAGCTATTTGTCGCTTGAAACCTTATGCGAGGGTAAGAATGGGCAAATCGAAGGCGAATGCAACAGTTTGGAGCACGAGATCACGTCGAAGGATTAGAGACGAAGCTGTTATCGCTGTGAAGCGGCGGGTAGGGCGCCGCCATGTTTGTCAACGCTACGTACGCAAGCGACGCTAAGACCGCAACGTAAAACTCCGAATCTCACGTACGTATGTGAGGCTCGCGCATACCCTTTGCATTCTGCGCATGCGCACTGGTCACCCGTAAGAGCTCTACGTACGTGAAACTAAAGCTCTCTAATTTCGACCACCTGGGGATCTTTAACGTGCACTGACATCGCACAGCACACGGGCGCCTTAGCGTTTTGACTCCATAAAAACGCAGCCGCCGCGGTCGGGTTCGAACCGCGGCGGCTGCGTTTTCATGGAGGAAAAACGCTAAGGCGCCCGTGTGCTGTGCGATGTCAGTGCGCGTTAAATTTGTTTTTCTTTCTAAGACACACCGCCATGGTGCTCTTTCGAAAACATTTATGTTGGTTACAAATGCTCATTTATTCCGGTACGCTTCGTAATTAGGCGAAATGGCAAGGCGTATAGCCACGAAATTCACTGGACCAAACAATGAGAGCAAGAGAGATTATACAGCTGAGTTTCCTTACAGGTCACTGGGCGAATGTTTGTAATGAATTAGTAACGTTGTGAGTAAAGGAGCATCTGCGCTGTTCACTGAAGGATGACAAAGAGAGAATATTATTTTGATCTAAATAGCCGAGTAATGAAAATAAGCAAGCGCACGCGTGTAAACATGCAAGCGAGTAAGCAGAAAAAATAAAAAAAAATAACTGCAAGGAAAGCACGTGGGTATATGCACAGTTTAGCCTCGTTATAACGAAGTTGAAGGGGCCCAGCGATTACTTCGTTATAGCCCGTGTTAACCTAATCTCCAACGGGAATCGTCATCCCTTCGTTATATTCGTTATTTCATTATAACGAGGTTCGACTCTATCTGAGTGAATAATAATCAAAGTTAGCAAAACGAGAAACTGAGTCAGCAAGTAAGTATAAGCAAAGGAGCGATCACAAAACGTCGCAGCGACCTCGCGAGAAACGCTGCGACAGAATGAACACAAAAAAGCGAAAGTAATCGCAACAGATTCCGCCGGTAGTCCGACTGTTTCCTTCCCGTCAATAGCTGACGCATAAACCCCAGGGCGCATTGTTTAGTTTTGTCCTCGCTTGCCTAAGAGCGAAGCGGTCGCGCCCTTCGTGCGACGGATCTGTCAGCTCGATCGGACGATAAGCGACAAACCCGACTGCAAAGACCGCAATAAACGTGTCACCACCACGATGCCCCAGTTTTTTTTTTTACCTCAAACACCCCGTCAGCCTTGAGGCAGTCGCTCGACGCCAACGCATTACGACAGTGCAGCTTAGAGCCAGCGGAAGTAGAACGAAAGTTGTGGCGGCTTCCGGAGACTGTACTATGCACCACCTCACAGTCTACCGCCCCTTTCTTGCGTCAACAGCACTGCACTCCAGCATTGCACTCCAGCATTGCGAAGTAGTGCGTTTGAGGAACGGAGGCGTTTCTGCCCAAACCCTTTGCGGCTCCATTAAAAGGTGCGTACTGCTGCGTTTCGTTTTCAGCGCCACACAGCGACTGGACACTAAAAATAGACGCCGAAGTAAACACCGTCTAAGCGGAAATACGTGTAATAACGATCAAGATTAATATTAACGCAGATTAAAGAATAAGCTTCAAAAGTTATAAAAGCATTGTTGCAAAAGGGTATTAGTATGGGCTAGTCGGTATATTTCGCAGCGCCTGCGTCTGTCCGCTCCTTTAGTCCCGTCTTTTTGCGCGCTACCTTTTCGTGCGAAAGCATTGTTGGTTGGTTGGTTGGTTTACGGCGGTTTAACGTCCCAAAGCGGCTCAGGCTATGAGAGACGCCGTAGTGAAGGGATCCGGAAATTTGGACCCCCTGGGGTTCTTTAACGTGCACTGACATCGCACAGTACGCGGGCCTCTAGAATTTCGCCTCCATCGAAAGTCGACCGCCGCGGCCGGGATCGAACCCGCATCTTTCGGGCCAGCAGCCGAGCGCAGTAACCACTCAGCCACCGCGGCGGCTAGAAAGCATTGTAGTTACAGAAACTATACATTGTGCAACGCAGAACAGGTTTCAGCGAAAAGGGGGCCAAATTAGAAATTCATTTGCAAGGTAAAACGCACTGCGAATAAACCAAGATGCCAGCTAATCAAGAAAGAATATCGTGTTTTAAGCCCCCGAATCACTGATGATACGCAGCTCCATCTTATACACGAGCATTGGTATTATTGCGGGCGCTTAGCAGGGGACGGAGATATCAGGTTACTTGAAGTGAACCATACAATTTGTGAATAAACAATTGACGTTTTATAATTCGGCCAGTTTGTTACTAAACCCAGGCACACTAAATCGCGAAAAGAGACATGTCGCAACTGTGCTGTCTCTATCTTTTTGCGCTAGTTATTATGGTTGAACAAACATATCTTTGTTTACAGCGAGACGGCTTCATGGTCTCGTTTGATAAACTGGGCCTCAGAGATGCGGCCTTGAAGTTTGTAGTATATAGGCTTGGAGTGGAGCGTTCGAATGCCTGTTTAGCTGTTTTCATTATGTTTTCATCATGCGTGCATTTACTCAAAACTAACTGTAACCACCTCCTTATGGTATGCCCTCGGGCCTTTAAGGATGAATTAAATGAAATTAAATGAAATGAATGAATGAATGCATGTGTTCAGCTATTGACATGAGTGGTAGAGGGAATAACATAACGAAGAAAATTATACCACGATGTATAAATGCATAAAAAAAGCGAACGTAAAAGAACGTGAAATAAGAAAGTGAGTTTTGGTATTCATTATGCAAACACATTACGAGAAAAAAAAAACTTATTGCAGGCGATGAAGCTCAATACCACCAACTTCTTGAATAAAGCTTAAAGAAATAACCGAACATTTTTCGAGCTTTTGTGCGGGAGCAAAGTAATGGTAAGGTTAATTAATGCTGCTGTGCTGAAGCTGCGTGGAAGTATCTGTTACAAATCGCAAGACGTTTTCCAGGCTCTCGCCGGGTACTTTTGCACACCCGCGTTTATAATCCCCAATGGCAGCACAGACCACTCAGCGTATGAGTGTGTGTCGCGGAGTACATGTATCGGTGATTGAGAAGCTTAAGACAAAACTTTCAACAGGAGCCGATGAAATTTCCAGCCTCATAATTAAAGAATGTACTGACATTTTAGTTTGTTTTAAATTATTTGTTCAACTTATCTTCGCGTGCTGGTGTTTTTCCTTGGGGTTGGAAGTTGTCAATAGTTCCTGTATTTAAGTCTAGCGATGCTCGCGATGTGAATAATTTTCGACCAGTGTCACTTATTTGTTGTTTTAGAGAAGTTTTGAAATCGAAATACATGAATGCGTGATCAGTTATTTCAAACAAAGGATATTTCTGTAATATGGATTTCTGAAAGTTCGATCAGTGAATCGAATTTACGCAACTTTCTCGGGTACAGTAGGCCTGATGCGTTAAGTCGCGGTCAGGTTTATGCAATATATTTTGACACGACTAAAGCTTTCTACAAGGTTTTCCATATGATACTTGTAGTGAAGCTCGGAAATAAACTTTTCCCCATGTGTTCTAGACGGCTTAAAGGAGAAGGTAAGGTTTTTCGGCTGTGTGTCTGATGAGTTCGCATAGACATTAGGAGTGCCTCAAGGCTTCAACTTAAAATGTCTTGTGTTTTTTGTAGTGATTATTAGCAGACACGAGATGAAAGCAAGGGCCTTGTTTTTTGATGATGGTTTGAGATTATTCCGCAGGATTGAGAACTTGGAAGACTCTCGTCGTTTGCAAGCTAACATTATTCAACTTCGATTCAACTCGGTTCAACTCAACATTAAAAAAACTTCGGTGTTGTCCCTCACCAGAAAACGCAACACAGCAAAGTTTAACGATACTCTTCTTGGCGGACAAATACCAGGTACCACGTACCTGGCTCGGTGCTATTATTAACCCAAGACTCGTGTTCCGGTTACGTATTTCTTCCATTGCTTCAAGCCCATTGATGAGACACGTAGCTGTTATTTCTCGGCCAACAAGAAAATATGATCAATGAGAACGCATGCGCTCATGAGGCTACGTCATGAGGCTCCGCTTTCATGAGGCTGCGTCTAGAGTTCGCATCGGTAGCCTGGACTAGTGTCCCTGCTAGCTATATAAATCTAATCAAAATGTGCAGCACAGGTTTATACGTATCATTTACGTTAGAAATATTGGTCGCCGCCGTTTCTGTGACTATGATACTCTCCTAGCAGAGCTCAGTATGTCTGCTCTTTATGAAAGGCGACTCGAGCGTGACATGCAGTTTCTAAAGATATAAACTTCGTTTCTAAACATTTTATCGCGATAAACATGTCATTTGTAAAATTACAGGTCTTCAAATTACTTACAATTGAATGTCCTATAGTACCCACATATTTGTCTAAATTGCTGTTTTTAAGGTGCTTGTTTTCAAATTCTGTTCGCGATTTTTTTTTTTTTCAGTAGTATTGCTGCATGTCATTTCATGGTGTTTGTATATAAGATGGCGTGCGCTCGTTTTGACCACCCGGTTGTTGATTGGGTCTCATTAAAAAAATAAAATAAAATTAAACACGGCTACGACTCACGCAGCGGGGAGGAGATGTCAACGAGTTGACAACGTCTCGTAACAAGGTTGGACGTTTTCCAGCGCACAGTGCAATATAGAAGCTCAAATATCCCTTTAATATACGACACTGGTTAGTGTCTACATTTCTGGATCTGGCAGCAAAACGGGCGCAAAGATCGTCGACCTGTTTCCCAAGGGGAAACTAAAGCGAATTTTGGTTATGGCTGACGCTGTCGGGCGTTAGGCTCCGTGAGGTCATCTGGCATCGCTCCAGGTTTAATTTGTTTTCAGAACTCGCAGACGGGGATAACACTCGGTGGCATCGTAGGCACTGGCATTAATTACTACATTGCACCTTTGGGGGTACAAAAGAACTCACGTGCCATTTTTGTTACACGTAAATTGGCTTAAACACGTTGGCTAAAACAGTGCATCGTGCCGTTAGCTCCGCAAACGTGACTAGAGAAAGCCATAAGCTCTCGGCTTTTACGACAACGGAAATGAAACGTCGCAACCCATCAGGGTTTGTACAGTATAATAACTTCAAGGACGCGCTCGATCACCAGCTGTCATGACACTGTTGGAAATTGTAACGACATGGCTGACCTCCTTTTACCTCGAAAAAAGAATTTTATATAGGCCCACATAAATCACAACGGATGATGCATAGAGGCTGTGAACTACAGTTATTGGGCATAAGGTATACGAATGTGTAATACCGCGTTTACTGCCGGAGAAACTTTACGAGGCTGGGTCAAACTTTTTACTCAAAGCAAAAAAAAAAAAACAACACGGCGTTTGCTTTGCCCACAAAACACTACTGTCCGTCCGTGTCTGGACTGCGTTTTGAATTTGCGCATGCGGAATGAGCAACCCGCCTGCTATCAACCCCCCCCCCCCCCCCCCCAAACAAACAAACAAACAATTTTCTAGACAGATGAAACTTCTACACTTGCTGCAGGATAGGTATCCCACAAATTCGCAAGTGTTCAGAATACGTGCATCTGAAGCAGAGGCACCAACGGTAGCGGCAATGACCAGCGGTAACATGAACTGACCAACAACCAACCCGCTGTTTACTGTAACCCCGCTGGTGGTCGCCCGTCCGTTCGGCGTACACGGGACGGGATACTGGCCACGCTTGGCTTGGGTCCTTGGCGCGCGCGCGCGCCGATCGCGCTCGCGGGACGCTACGCTGGCAGCTCTTTTGTTCTTCTTTGAGAGCCACCCCTCCCTCCACCGCACCCTTTTCTCTCTGTACCACCTCGCGTGCTACAGCCAGAGGCGGTCTCTCTTTCTCTCTCCCTCTCGCCTTTTCTCTCCTCCTCCTCATCGTACGGGCTCTGGGAGAGATCGATCCTACCACGTAGTCGACGCCGGCCGGCCGCCTGTCCGGCCGTTTGGGGGTGGGGGAAAGAACAGAATTGAGGCGCTCTCCCCCCCTTTCGCCCTCGTCGTTATTCTAGCGCGGCCGCCCTACTCTGGCGGCGCCGTAGACGGCGCAACGCTGAGAGCGATCGCGCGCGTCACACGCACCGCGAGACGCCGTCGTCGACGCTGCCAGCGAGCCGCGCGTGGTCGCGGCGCGCGCGCGTGGTTCTTCGGGGCGGCGCCTGTTCTCGTGTTTCGGAGGCACCCGTCGGATATCTGTGCCGCGCGATGATGACGTTGCGCGGCCGGAGTGTGTGTGCGACTTGATCAGCCCACCCTCGCTTACAGACTGGTCGAGATGGAGATTGATTCGGACTTTCCGGCTCCGGGATCACTTCTTCGGTTCTTTATTTTTTCTCCTCTTTTCGGCTGTAGCCGCATGAGGTGAGTTTCGAAAGCAACTCCGTGCTTCGTCAGTTGCGCGAGTAGGCAGTGCGGTCGGGCAGAGAATGACTGAGTGAGCCGGTGACTGTTTCAACGTTCTTGCGTGCATGCGTGTATATGCGCGCGGTCTGCACGCGCATGAGGAAGCGAGCGAGTGAGTGATCAGGCGAGTGCGCTTTCTTTCATTTTTGAGAAAATGAGTAAATGCACTGATTAATCAACACTATCATAGCAGCTGAGGCTCACAGCTTTCTAAACGTTGTCTGAAAAATGTAATGTTTCAAATCGCTTCCACTGTTGCGTGCATGTGTGTTTGCCTTACTCTGAGCTGTCCTCAACCGTATGGGGTTTGTTTTCAAGTGAAAACACCATGGATGAATGCTCGTGCGTTTATTTGGTTTTTCGTGTACTTTAGCGTTTAAGCTTGGCCATTTTGTTTTATAACCTAGATCACTCTCAGCCCCACAACGCAATTGGTGACCTGTTGCGCACTGATCGAATTTTAAAAGGTCGCTCAGGGCCGGCGGGAGTAAATCGAACAGATCAGACGCTGGAAGCTTATTGGTTTTTAAAGGGGCTTCGCCACAAAACAGACAGACAAGCTTCTAAGAGGTTTATTGAAGTTTATACTTAGCTTAGAGGCTGGGAGACAAATCATTTAGGGTGGGCTTTACCTTTCCTGTTGGACTGACCGCTCACGAACTCTTTGTAGACGAAGCAGAATTTCAAGGAGGCTTAAAAATAATCTAGTTTGGCTACTAACAGCCACACAGAGTTGTGGTTAATGCTGCTTATAGCGCATTCAGTGATAATGCAAAAGCAAGCACTGTTTTCGAAATGAAATCATTCGAAATTCGGCGCCATGTGGCTTGTGCTGTGGGTGGGGTTGTCCAATTTTTCTCGTGCGTGGAATTTCAACTTAATGTTGAGAATCTGATTTTTTTTCTCTACTTGTACCAAGGAAAAAAAAAGTTTCTCTACCTTTCCAAGCTCTAAACTTACATTAGTCAAGCTCACAAGATCCTGCATTATAATTACCGTGAATAATCTAGCGGCGTCACAGGAAAAGGCCCTTTGTGAGTTTTAGTCAACCATTTCACTAACGAATTCGTGCTTAGAATACACCGGCCTCCGTCAGCGCTACTAATTATGGCGAACACGAAGCCAGCGTTCTCTGGTACCGATCATGCTATCTTAACGTAAGTGACTATCCCGTTCGCCGTATGCATTATATGGCAAATGAGCGCTTGCTAGACGAAATTGAGCAAATTATTGTAGACCCTTGGAGAGCCAACCCGGACTAGGACGAACTTCTATGGAAACTATGGAACTTCTATGGAGTTTCCATGGAAACACTGTAGCTTTACTTTGTAGCCATACGACTTTTCTTGGGTGGATGCTAATGAGTGATTACTGTCTTATTACAAATCTACTCCA
The DNA here is from genome assembly GCF_052857255.1 of Amblyomma americanum. Classification (NCBI taxonomy): domain Eukaryota; kingdom Metazoa; phylum Arthropoda; class Arachnida; order Ixodida; family Ixodidae; genus Amblyomma; species Amblyomma americanum. Next base: position 17,210,238 of record NC_135498.1, on the reverse strand, counting down.
CCTTGGGGGATTCTTCTAAACATCGAACCAGCACCGTTCCCACTTCGAGTAGTTGATCATTTCGCTCTCGCCCTGCCATTTGTTAGCCGTTACGGGTTAGCTCAAATCATAGAGCGACTACCCCTGTGAAGCGCGGGTCCCGGGTTCGAACCCCGGGCCAGGACGAATTTTTTTCAGCTAAGAAGTTTTTGTGGAAGCTGTACAACCGGATGGTTGCGCTTGGGTGAATGCTACTGAGCATTTACTCCTTTATTACAAATCGCGCCCACCTTGGGGGATTCCCCTAAATATTGTACCAGGCAGAAAAAAAAAAACGTGCACTGCCAACTGCACAGCCTGCACGTTTATATTCCGCTCTTCCTTATACCGGGTGGATGCAGACAAACGCAACAAGTATACATAGCCACATGATCAAAATTTATAAAAACTTAGATGTAACCAACAGCCATCATGACACAGTCATCTTGCCACGCAGGCACAGCCTAAATCAAAAGTAAATTAGGTAACTAATAAATAACTAAATTAAATAATACGCTTATGCTGCGTGCTCAATCCTATTATAATGTTCAAAGCCTAACAGCAAGAAAACATTACAGGTGTATTTTAGCCACAGCTCTTTACAAGCTGCTGCCACTGTTTGTACATTATATTATTGTTGAACTATTATAAATTAAGGCTTAAAACAATAGGGTTGTGCCTGCCATAGATTGCTTGTAGTGCACCGAGATTACACCAGAAAGCTTTGCTTATTGCCCATTAATCACAATCACTTTCGTGCATTTTGTATGGCTCTCAATACCAGCACGCGCCCGTTGTATCTCTAATAAGGTAAGCATATCAGTTGTGAATTGCATACATTAACCATGTGTGGTACTGTAGTGTTCTAGTGCCGCTGTCATTGCTCCTTCCAGAGTGTGATTGTATCTGTGTGCTCGCTGGTCCCATTTAGCGTTTCGATGAAAGTCGCAAATATGTGGTCTTAATTAAGGTAAGGGAGAGGTCACGCCGTTAGAGTGTTATTTTTAATATTTCAGAAGCTCTAGAGAAAAAAAGGGGTATTAAGAAAAATGTATGAATGTTCGACCAAAAAAAAGGCAAAAATAACATTGTTGCAGAATTTTTACGCTGCCTGGGAAAGTGCGTGACACAGAAAAGATAGCACAGAACGAATATTAAGCTCGAGACCTTGACTGGACACCAGTTGTTTCGTCCACACGTGGGCACAGTATACGAAGCGAAAAGTTGTTGAGGAATTTTATACTGCTCATAGCAGTGCAACTTGCAGCCGCGTGCGGTGAGCAAGTGGCACCCTTGGAAGGATGTTGTTGTTGTTGTTGCGACCGCAGGAAGAATGGAAAGGAAAGTGCACGGGCCGACCCACTGGCTCAAGCTGAGCAACAATCGCTCCCACGGCAGACAGTAGGACAGTAGAATGAGATAGGAGAGGAAATAATATGGGAGATCTAAGGCCCCGTCGGCGAAAGCTCTGTAGGACTTTTGAATAAAGTTGTTACCAACTAAATAATTGGTTTTGGGGGAAAGGAAATGGCGCAGTATCTGTCTCATATATCGTTGGACACCTGAACAGCGCCGTAAGGGAAGGTATAAAGGAGGGAGTGAAAGAAAGGAAGAAAGAGGTGCCGTAGTGGAGGGCTCCGGAATAATTTCGACCACCTGGGTATCTTTAACGTGCACTGACATCGCACAGCACACGGGCGCCTGAGCGTTTTGCCTCCATAAAAACGCAGCCGCCGCGGTCGGGTTCGAACCCGGGAACTCCGGATCAGTAGCCGAGCGCCCTAACCACTGAGCCACCGCGGCGGGAGGAGAGGAAAGATTGAAAGAAAAGACGCACGCCGCAACAACCGGGTCATCTGAAGCGACGAGGACGGTTTAGCAACAGATACCCCTCGGTGACAAGAAACCCTCTCCACATGTGTGAGAGCCCTAAGATTCCAGCCCCGTAAGGCCAGGAAGCCAACCCTCCCTTGGAAGGATCATGTGCTGGATACTTTTGATTGCAAATTTGTTTTGCGTTGTTTCATTTTTTTTTTCATTTTTTTCCTTTTGTACACATAACTGCAAGTTTTAAAGAAAAGTTCTTGCTAGCAAAGGAGGCGCCTTCGCCTGTGTGTTTCTTCGTTATGTTGCATTTTCGTTTTGCTGCTATGCACAATTTCAAAACTTCTTTCTATGCACTGGCGTCTTTTCAATCCTCAACTCTAACGAACACGCCTCGTTTTCCCGTATTCTTCACTCGACGTGAGCATGCAATCACGCCTAGGCATTCTCTTCAGGCACGCCGCTTCTTACGAACGAACCGGCGTCTGGCCTGACCTGGAGTGTTGCTTCACGTTCGCGCCCTCGCCAATGCTTTCACTCGAAGGCGCGAGTCGAAATTGCGAGCGGTGCGCGGTTTCTGACAGCCAGCCTCTCGCACCCTGCGTATTGTTAGAGCGCAAACCGGCGATCGTGATTTCGACTCACCCCGTCAGACACAAAGCAATTTTTTTCGCGCAAACGTGACTCGCGCAGGACTTCCAGACAAGCCGCCAAATTGTTTCCTTCATCGGAGAGTCGCAGCAGTGGACGCCGAATCTTCATATTTTTGAGGAAAAAAAATGAGGCTGCACAGTAAATCTTCTCTTTCGCACGAAACTAAGTAAGTCTGCTTGGTCATCTGAAACTAAAACTGAAAGCAAGATGCGCTACGCTTCATCGCGATGTAGCTAGCTGCTTGAAAAGCCTCTCAAACATATGAACAAACACATCCGTTTCTTTCGTTGAACGCGGCAAGCTGTGTAAGACCTCAAGAGCAAACCATGCAGTTTTAGACAGAAATAAATTTGATCTCATTACTCTTATTTTTTCTTGAAGGCGGGTTTCTGATGATGATATTTAATTTTATTTATGCAAGGGCAGCTTTCGCCAAAAAGCACCAAGGTACAAGGTATTCTCTTTCCAGAAGGCGTGGTCAAAGACACATTTTTGAAGCATTTCCCCGATAAAAGCCGAGCACCAGGGCAGGGTAAAGCTTGTACCCATTGTGTCACTGGTGGGCACCAGGCGGCACTGGGGGTCGAACACCACACCTCCCGATGCGAGGCGGATGCTCAAACCACCAGGCCACCGCCGGTTAAAAAGACTACTTTCTGTAGAAGCGCACGTAAGGACTGCCATCGCGCTTTTCGAAGGGTGTACCAGCTCATTTCCCCTTGTACAATCTGAATCGCTGTTACTGGGAACACGGGGGCACGTGGCCTCGTTTACCATCAAGGCGTTGTTACGGGACGCGAGGAATTAGCATACGTGCTTGTCTGAAACATACAAGCGCTTTCCCCACTACTCCATGAACAGCTGAACAGTTGGTGCGCTTTCGTGTCCCATATGCCAGTCACGACACAATATTTTGCGCGCCTAAGAGAATGTACATACACTTGCGCTACAACATCACGCATCTCTTAGTTGCGCTGAAGTTTCTGAAGCTCATAAACCCCAAACCATATTAGCATAAAATATTCAGTCTTGAAATAATTTATGGCTTTGGCGGATTGGTTTGACGTGATTCGTGATGGACAAATGCATGCGCACTAATCCGATCAACACTGACAAAAAAAAAAAAACTGGAATTTGGCTGTGGTGGTGGTGGCCGCCCCCTGTTATTGATGAGGATGAAGATGATGGACTGAGGATAATGGGACTAATGATTAGGGATTGAACTGCAATCTGGGCCTGGTGGTATAGATGGATGCTGGAAAAGCGGAACAAAATGGAGGAAAACTCAGAGGAGGTAAACGATCACATAAGACGAGCGCTGTCCGAACAATGGCGCGATGATTGAGCGCTAAGTAAACGAGAGCTCGTCCTGTCTACTTTTTTTTTCCTCCGTGCATGAGAATAAATGGTTCTACAAACGGAAAAAAGCTTCGTTTTTTCTTAAAACAGCGTGCTTGTGCCATGTATAGTGTAAAGATAAAGACAACGGCATCAAAATACATGTATAATATCTTACAATATCTTCTTAAGACAGTCTGTAGACTGTCCATAGACTTCTGTCTATAAAGCCTATAGACTCTCCATAGAAGAACCCCAGTGAACAGTCTATAGGCAATACAAGTCCTATAGACAGTCTATAGACTTTCTATAGATTTATGACCATACATTTCTAGCAGACTTTTGTCTATAGACTGTCTATAGACTATGAGAAGACAAGAGAAATATCTATACGAGGGCAATAGAGTCTATAAGAAGTCTACAGACTGCCTATAGACCATTTCATAAGGGATCTCCGCTTCGACGCGGGAGTGTTCACAGCCGCTAATAGGTAACGAATGAGCTGCTTTTAGCGTATGCATGGCCTGATTAAGCGTTCCGCGTCACACAAGCCACAAGTCCTGCGATCGGTACAGCGTCTCCGTAAATAGCCGAAGAGCTCCAACTTTCGCCGGCGCGTTATCTCGTTCCTCGACAAGATCGTACTCGCACGTGACCACGGAATAACGGAGGGACGGAGCGGAGAGAAGACGTGGGCGTGGTCCCTATTCGCAGGGCTGGAAGTCTTATCGACGAGACACAACGGCTCGCGCACGCTACAGCGCGCGGCACCCTGCAGGCTATATTGTATACTGGGTCGGCGATCCACTTTCTTCCGAGGCGGGGCGGAGATGAGACGGCGGCGGTGGCCAAGTGGGTTGGCGGCATGCCGACGGCCCGGCTAGCCGCCGTGTAGGAAAACTATTCGCCCCTCATTTTTCCTTCTTTGCTTTTCTTTTCACCGCCGGCCGGCGTATTCTTGACGCGCCCCAACATCTACTCTGTATAGCGAGTAACACGAAGGGGATATTCAGAGTGTGCATGCAATACGGGAAAACGTTGCCCGAGATGCGGACGTGAGTGAAGTTTCAAGTCGAAAACAGGTTTGTTAGCGAGACGTGCTTCTGCGCTGGCGTATACCTATAAAGGGGGGAATCTTCAAGTACACTGCGGCTGCGCTTGAAGCTCTCAGCTTATACTAGGGCTTTCCTTTTCCTCTGGCAATGCACGGGGCAAGGCCAGACTGTGCGACGCTCGGACGATGTTACGTCACCATACTTGGCTTTCCTTTTTTTTTGTCCTTCGTTTTGTCAGATGCACCCGTACATGTGCTCCCCCCCCCCCCCCCCCCCCCCCCGAAGTAAAAGGAAAATTGGCCCGTGCCGGTTTGCTTTAATGAGCGACGCAACAGATGACTTGAAAAATGGTGCAGGATTCGAGGAAACTCGAGACAGGGCTGGCAATGGGGTCTTTTTTTTTTGTTTCAAGACTCGTTAAGCATAAAGGTTTTAGTTGGCACTTCATTTTATCCGCTTAAAGAGATCCGGTTCATTTACGGGTAAAAATAGGCTAAAAGCACCCGAGCATAAAAGACGCTTGAAATCGGGCGCTACTATGCTTAAAGGCCTAATTGGATCAATCTTCCCCAATCTGCGCAGCAAGTTTGAATGATTTCTTCAGAAGTTAACTTTGCGATTGCTTTTTGTACCTTTTAATTGCTTTTTCTCGAGCGTAGGTGGGGGATACTGTTAGTAATGCATGATTTCCTTTCTGCGTTCCTATGCGCGTAGAATTGTTTTCAGCGACTGCAACCACATATAATTGTTACCAATATATTTTCTGTAGATCTGTCTGCCCTCTTCCTCAATTTGTATCATTCTGTTATATCTCTGCCCATGTGCGGGACAGGAAACCTTCCATTACCGGTGTTAACGACATTTCCCTTCATTCCTTCACTATCTCTCTTATCTAGAGAATGACGTGCAAGTAATCACAAAAGACCGAATGTCTATGCCGTGACGTCAACTGAGTAGAGCTTACAGATCGGTCACTTCTCCCGGTCTCCCGGAAAATGTCGGCACTGCGCAAACTCCAGTGTGTGCCCTACATAATGTGAGAAACCGCGCTTGGTTTGCTTGTTAAACTTGCTTACCTTGCGTTCGTAAGAATACACGTTGTGGGACTAGAGCCAAGTGACTCTGTGCTGCATTTAGACGTCCTATTTCAAGATGCCACAGGGAGGCACAGTTTAGTGAACGTTCGGTAAGTCCGCCTGGTGGCTGGGCAGTGTTGCCACGACACATAAAAAAATAGTAGTAGATTTTTTCGCGAAAAATCAGTAGAAATCAGTAGATTTTTAATTTAAATTTTTGTACTCAGTTTATGAGCCCACGAATTCAGCGCTTATATTAGTACTCTGCTGTTGTATTGTAGCTTCTAAGAAATAGTACAAAAATTGGCCACGAGATTCTTGGCAATACTTTTGAAAAACCCGGGGATCCAGAGAGCCATTGTCAAGCACGAAGAGAAAAACAGTGAAGCCCTCAGATGGCATATTCAAAGGCGTTAGATGGTAGTTAGTACCTGAAATCTTTAGAGTATAGTATCTTCCAGACAGGGGTGATTGGGAGATCGCTGGGCGAGGCCTCCGTGCTGCAGTGGACATAAATATAGGTTGATCACGATGACGACGATCCAGAAATAAGAAAACATGAGTCCCTTATAGCTTACGCAAATAAACTTTATTGCGCGTGAACAGGCAACTTCAAAACGGCCATGTATATGACTAGATATGCTGTGAAATTCCACAAGTGGCTGTGCCAGCAAAGCCGCATTAAATACTCTCATGCTTAACCTTGTGCCAGTCGTCCATTCTCCTTATCAGTGGCCTGTCAATGTTGAAGCTGTGACATGCTGAAGACGTCATCAGGCGTTTCGTGTGCAGAAGGCCACAGATAGTATCCGTGCAAAGCTTGTTCCAGAGTTTTGTCTTCAGGTTGTTTACAGCAGAAAATACCCGCTCAACTGCTGCACTGGAATGCGGTAAGCACAGTATAGCCGTCACAAACTCGGTCAATGCAGGAAAAGCGGCGCTTCCATCACAATGTTTTTGAGAAAACACGACTCCCCAGAACTCGTGCAACGAGGTATCTTCGCTTGTAGGGATATCAGCGTTTCTTAAGTATCGCCATTCGGTATCCAAAGATTGCAAGCCTTTGCCGGAGACTAAATTCGGAAAGGCTTGCGCCAGTGGTGCAATTGACGCTGCCTTCCCCGTCACGGACACAGTAGGATCTAGGAGTTCGAGATGTTTTAAAACCGGATCTTGAAAAGGGATACGCTTCAGAATTTGGTCGACACTCTCAATGTAAAAATCAAGGCACCTTAAGCGGAAGAATTGACGTTGCTCAGTGGTAACTGAACATTCTCCGGATGACAAGAATGCAGTTGCTTGACCGCCGACGTACATGTCTTCCAAAGACACAAAACATTTGGGGTTCTTGAATTCAACTTTTGCCACCTCAACTCCCTGTGTGCAGGATCGCTTGAGATAACAATCCATAATTGTCCTCACGCAGGCTTCTGCACTTCTCAAGAGCTTGTGCAACTGTGGAGCATCACTTTGCATTTGTTTGTTCAAATTGTTAAAGAGAGGCAGAACGAAGCTGAGGAACATCAAAAACAACTTGTTCAGAGGATCCTGTAGCCTCCGGTAGATTGTTTCCGTTGCCAAAAGCCTGTCTGTGGAAACCGCAGATGCAAAGTATGCCTCTAGGGCATCATACTGCTCTAGAAAGCGGTCGACTGCAGCAAGCAATGAGAGCCACCTTGTTTGACTTGGATGAAGAAGTTTGTGCGGCTTTAGTTCAAGAAGAGCCTGAAATTTCTTCAACGTGCCCTCTCTTTTCGGACTTGAGTTGAAGTAACTGTAGACGTCCCGCACGAGATCTTCAACAACGCGTGGAAGTTTCGAACAAGCGTACGATGCGCACAAGTGAAAAGAATGACACGTGCACTTAAGAATGAACAAGCCGGGAATCTCCTTCTTCAGCAGTACCATCACAGAATGTTTACTACCCATCATGACACTTGCGCCGTCTGCAGCAAAGCCGACTAAATTTTCTTTATAAGGAATACCCGCTCTCTGAAAAGTACTTGTAAGGGCACTATAAAGGCCATTAGCACTCACATCCGTCACAGGGATGAGATCAAAGAAGGCATCAGTCACACTATCTTTTTCGAAAACCCTTGTAACAACACACAAGTGCTTGGTGCAGCTGACGTCCGTTGACTCGTCAACCATGACTGAAAATTTCTTCTCTCGAAGTAGCCTACACAGCCGCGATTTGCTCTCCTCGCCTGTCACAACCTTTGTTATCACTGATGTTTTTGTTCTGCTGCAGGCAATCTGCTTTGCAATATCGGAGTCCGGGCAAATTTTTTTCACCAGCTTTGGCAGATGGTCCATGACTGTAAATGGCACGTTATGCTCGGCGACAAACAAAGCCAATCTTACTTCAGCTTCTTTTACCTGTGAAGAGATAGCAATGCTAGGCATTGCTTGCATCAGCGTTGGCTGGGACATAAGCTTTCTTGTATTTTCTTCATGTTTCGCAGATTTCATGTGCCGTTCCAACAGTTTCTTGCCGGCAATTAGGTTCATGTCGCATGTTTTGCAGTACGCATAACGGTTGCTCTTCTTGCTTGGTTGCAGCCAACTTTGAAACGCTTTCTCATGCTCCCAAGCTTGCTTGTACTTTTGCTGGTATTTTCTTTTTTTCGGTTTTGGACTGCTCTTCTTCCGGTCTGAAGACTCTGAACTAGTGTCACTTCCACTTGTCATTATGCTGAAGCTTCCAAAACACCTGTAATGCAAGTACCAATGCACTTAATGAGGGGCAGATAAATGACATAAGTATGACTGGCTACTGCCACAAGCAATGTCACAACGCGCTGTCGCCTATCTGTGATGGTATGAAGGCATGCAGTCAGACAGGTTGACGAACTTGAACAATAAACTGTAACCAATTTAACCTGTGCTAGGTGTAAAAAGTGAAGAGAGCTCGGCGGCACAGCAAGCGCGATCGCCGAATTCATTCACCGGCTGCACCATTCCACTATGTCTACTGGCATCACCTCACTTCATAGAAGCTAAAACAATGTCGGCCGAGTAAGCAACAATTTCTTATTCTTACATACATATGCTTTCTTTACGGTTGAAGCGTGATAATTGAAAGCGCAGCATGTCAGTCATCAGCAATACGCAAGCAATACCAGTCCTATGCAGCTTGTCGACGCTTAATTATAATGCGCGCCGCCTTGTTTTCAGCGTCGGCCCAAAATCTGGCGCCGAGACAACCGGGAATAAAGCACTACAGTAACAATTCTGAAGTTTTGCATGTCAAAACCACGATATGATCATGAGGAATTCCGTAGTGGGGGACTGCGGGTTAATTTCGACCACCTGCGGTTCTTTAACGTGCACCAAATGCACAGTACACAAGCGCCTTTGCATTTCGCCCCCATCGAAATGCGGCCGCCGCGGCCGGGATATGGTTTCGAAATCACGCACTTTAAAGCTCAACGCCAAATCCAATAACTAACCTCGACGGGTGAATCACTAAATTATTAGTACTAACATATCGAGAACTCAAGACATACAGGTATTACTTACCTGGTGAGCTCGTAATGAAGCGCGCACGCTGAACTTGATGCGTGACCTGCCACACGCGGTATGTAGGTACTGCGGTACACAAGCAGCAACCGACAACTTGACTGGACTATTCAGAACTGTAAGTGAGTGGGGTCCTATTCTCCTGTAGAACGGAGTAGGCGCTCGAAGCGCCATTGGTTCTGGTCCGATAGTTTTGGTTTCATAGTTGTGGATTACGGTAGTGCACCCACTTTCACAAATTCACCGCCTCACCTTTTCCCCACTTTGCTCAAAGACAGAGGCAGCGCCACGTTTGAGAGTCTGGAAACGCAAGAATGTATGTTAACCTCTGAGCCAACCGCATTTTTTTTTTCGCTCGCTAGGTGGCATCACATTAATACAAGTTCTGTACTGAAGAAGTAGCAGCTTTTGCTTTCGTTTCAGTAGAAAAGCAAGAAAATCAGTAGATTGAAGCGCTTTATCACTGAATCAGCAGAAAATTTTAAAAATCAGTAGATCTACTGATAAATCAGTAGCCGTGGCATCACTGTGGCTGGGCCGTTAAAGCGGTCGCTTAGCAACCGCGCGCTGTTGGATAAATAGCGAAAACTATTAACAGATGGCACCACATGTAAATTTGGAGCACCCTGAAGCGCTGCGCGGTAAATCTGAATTTCCAAAGCGGGAATATAGTCGCTGAAATGGCGGGCCACTAGCAACAGTTATAAAATATGCATAGTTATTAGAACACGAAAGCGTAATAGTGACCGGGCTCGATATAAGAACATATGCTAGAGCTTAAAAGGAAAAGTTACTGATATCGTGCGGTCAAGAAGCCGTGTCAGGGGTGGCACGTCGTTTGAGCTTGATGTCACACTTTGCTCCTTCTTGAAGCCCCTGAGATCATGTATGGAAACTGCCTCTGTGAATCCCTCGAACACACGGTCTTGACGTCCCGTCTGTTCTCCGCCAGGTAGTTACACGCAGTGACCGAACGCTTCGCGAGTTCTACCTTGAACGATTAATAACTGGACGCTCCACTCCAGTTGTAGTCAACACAGTGCTGTGCGCGTGTGTTTTTATTCCTCCAACATGAACTAATCACGCGCACAACCTGGACACATTTCTTATTGTGTAAATAGTTTGTACATATTACTTCTCCCCCTATCCTCTCTTCCTGTCCACTCACCTCTTTCATTTCATTTCTCCATTCTGCCTGCTATCCTTTATTTCCGCTGCCCCAGCTCGGGTACTTCAGTATCGATGGCAGATGCCGGGGATAGCAAAAATCTTTTCTTTCTTTTTGCCATTATTTTAATAAAAAAACCACTACCACCACTAACTGTTTAGGAACAAAATTACATATCGTGCTCCGAAGTTTTTCTTCTCTCTTCAAAGATAACAGAGACACGACGCCAAGACGTCGAAAGCAGTGAAAGGCGACGGATGAGGTCGAAAGTGAGCGTTTCCGCTAGGAGGTTCCAGTTGAGCATAAAAAGCGCAAAATTTGATGTCACATTTTAGTTGCAATGTGTTCTCCAAAAAGGCGCATTTTTTGTTTTCTCTACTTGGATCGAGACTACGGTCTATTCCATTTCATTGAACTGAACCGACGCAAGAATCAGCACCTGAATCGCCACGGCTGTTTTTACCGCATTAAATTCCCACTCGAAAAATTTTGTCTTCTCCTGAGCCTTTTGCAGTCTGTGCTGTATGTCATGCAAGTTTACGAATAACATAACTGAGTACGGTTCGCAGGCACTTGGCAGGTAATTGCAGGCTCGAGAGAAACTAGAAACAAACGCTAGAATGTCGATTGCACTAGTACTTTGCACGTGCTGCGTGCTTCCAAGGCCACGGACAGATTATACCTCTTTTCTCCTATAGCTTCAATGGTCACCGATCGCCCCAACAATCGTCGATGGCTTTGTGACGACCAGGGAACCGCCACTAGAGAGGTCAATTTAATGGGCGCGTACATGCACGCAAGACATGGATATAATAGAGCGCTTGTGTCAGTCGTCGTAAGCAGATACGCGGCCTCGGCGTTTCCTGCAGCGACCGCGGGGTCTTACGTGAACAGGTTTCATGACGGTAATTACCAGCGTTTATTTACAACGTTTGTTCTCCATTTCGCTCAAACTTTTTTTGGAGGCAGTGTAAGTAGTCTGCACGCTGGAATTCTGGGTGCTCTTCATACATGCTGCAAGCGCCATTTAAGCCGATTGTTTAAAGGCTATTTAGCATTGCGAAGCATTACTAAACTCTGCATTGTTTTCTGAGTGCAGCATGCCCTCGCTTCTCGTGTGAATGGACAATTTTAAGTTTGGCATTGTCCACGAAAGAGCTTAGAAAGAAAGGAACTCTCTCTGAAGAGTGTTCTTATTACGTAGATATCTGAAAACTGGTAAATCTTGCAGCCGCCGCTGCATGCTTGTCCGCTGATTTTGTTATTTGTTCTCTTTGTCTAGTCCACTTTAGGCAACTCGACGACACTATTCACGAAGAGTCGCTAAGGAGGCACCAAGGCGGATCGGTTTCGAACAAGACAAAACGTTACTTAAAGTTGTCCCACGAGCGCGAAGGAACGCCGACGGTCACAATTTATTAGCACGATAATACGAAGACGTATATAAAAACAGGTGTAAAAACGAACGGTGTCGAAAGAAAAAAAAAACTATTCAGTTAGAGAATAGAAACTAGAAACAAATCCTGCTCCAGACAAGTTTTGCTGCCAGAGCTTTCTTTTAGTCATCTTACTTAATGACTACTATGTTAGTTACGAAACGCCTTCAGCGATGAAGAAAAGTGGCGGCTTAACGGGGGCCGCACACTCGGCTTGCTCGTTTCACAGGACAAGCGGAACGGCACCATCCAGGCTGGGCGGCTGGTTTTAACTGACATTTACAGCCGCGCTTCCTGATGATGCTGACAAACAGCACAACGCTTTAAAGCAGCTCTACGGCAGCAAACACACGCCACAACTACTAAAATGCGCCCACTTGCGCCCTCTCGTGAGCGGACGCAGAAGGCTTTCGTTTTCTTTTTAATGTGTGTAGACATATGGGGAGTGGTTGGAGTTTGATAATGGCTGTGGCTGATATTTTTTTTTTTGTTCATAGCTGGGCAAGAGCGCGCAAGGAGCGACAGGTTAACAGGCAATACGGCACAGTTACAACACCCAACGACTTATACAATTCACAACCCTCCAGTATTGTTAACAAAGAAAGTTAAGCGAAGAACCGCAAAAAGCACCTTTTGGTCACAGTAATCCACTGCAACAGCTATTGTGTCTTCGTGTTCATAATTACGAAATCTCTTCATAACAATCTTTTAAACTGAAAAGCTTAAATCGGTCATCACTTATCACTCATCCATAATGATATGTATGAAAAAAACGCAAAAAAAGCTTAAACGAGTTTAAGAGAGAGCTTTCAGCTAAGTTATTAAGAATGTAAATCTCCTTAAATTGAGGAGCACTTTTGAAAATGTTGATCGGACTAATATGCTTAACGAAGCAAACTCGAACGAAGCCTTTCTTTAATGGATCTTTAAAAAGTACGTATAATGAACTTTTTCTCACAAAAACAGCAAAGCGCAATCTTCGTGCCTGAAGAACGTGGATTATACTAGTGGCCCTGTGAATACAATGGCTAAGAATCATAACTATGTGTGAGAAGCTTATCAAAAAAAGTAAAGCAGATCAGTGATTTGCACACTTTCCAAACATACCGTGGTCATCTGAACAAAGAACTTCAGCTAGGAAAAAAAAACGGTATTTCGCTAATCGACTTGGTTCGGCTGGAGGTGTGACGGACATAATGAAAAAAAGTAAAATCTGTTTTTTCATACTTGTAATGAAATTAATGCTATAAGCCAGGGTGAGGTTGAAATAAACAGTCAGGAAATAAATTCAACGCTTTCATTAACATTTCCAGCGCCCTATGTGTGAATAACGACGTTAGTAATAGTCCACGCAGTTATCATTGAAGCCGTGTTTCTCAACCCCGTTGGATCAAATGAATAATTAGGTGTATTTCAGGAGCTGGATAGCGCTACCTCCTGCTGCTCCGGCGTGGCATTGTGTATTACCGGGACTTCAGGGTTGTTTTGGCTTCCTCATGTGGCGTGGTATATAGTGTGGCTGTCTCTCCACACCATGGGAATGCGGGCCTATATTAGTGGGGTGTGTCTTGATTAGAATAAACAAGATATACCCTATGTAGTTAATAAGAACAGAAAGCTGGGATAGTTGGTGTGGATTCATACATAGCAGCGCAAAAAAAAAAACGCGAACAAAAGCAACCGAGGAGACAACACAAGCGCTGACTATCAGCTGAATTTTTATTCGCAGAAAGGAAGCTTTATAGGCGTAAGAAAAACACGCACAAAAAAACAACAACCGATTTCCACGCGTGCAAAGGAAATCAATGACATTACATTCCTGCGGGATATAAGAACACAACAGCAACAGGAAAACAAAAGCAATCGCATCAGGCCAGCCCCCCGTACTGTCTACTCCCACTCAAGAAACAGCGCACACAAAACAGCACAGCGACAAAACAGCACAGGGGAAAAAACGGCACAGCGACAGAACGGCACAGGGAAAGAACAGGATGGCGACAGAACAGCACAGCGAAAAAACAGCATGCGTCAAAATAACACACCGGACAAAACGGCACAGCGCCAAAACAGCGCAGCGAAAAAAATAGCACAACGGCAGAAGTGCACGGGGAAAAAACAGTACGACTACAAAACAGCACGTCGGAGTACGGTGCAACGCTACTGCAGAGGTGAACTATCATAGCCCTAACCGGAAACGGTAAATCACAACACATGCGGCAGCGGCCTCCGGGGTTAACGAGTGTTCGATTCACAGAATCGATAAGGAACAGGGTAGGGTAATAATCGCGATCTCAAATACTGGCTTTTTTTCTGGCGTGTAATGGAATAAATAACGCTGAAGAAGTTGTTCTGGAAGCATTGATTCTGCGGGTTGACCATCTTGGTGCCGAATTATCGCAAATACGCCCGAAACAGGGCTCTGGGTGTACCAGAAGTTTTCATTGTTCAAAATTTTCGCTGTCGTCAATTGAATCCTGCAACTTTGTTCGGAGGGAGCTACTGGGCCTTCGTACACTCAAAATATCCAGCATGCGATGCTTATTCAAAAAAAAAAAAACAGGATTGCTCGAGCCGACATTTTCAGGTTTTTTGGTGTTTAACGAGTACGCTGCCCATTGGTTGTATGAGGCTGACCGGCGGTTACATTACTACACGAAATGGGCTACACTGCTGACCAGAAAATTCATGCATCAGCGCGTATTTGTTGAGCATAATTTTATCTTGATGCCAGACCATTTTTTTTCACTTCGAAGAGAATTATCTCGAAACATAATTTTCGCCATATTTGACCAAAGCTACTTTTCGCGTTTCGAAGCCGATCTTATTAGGACATCAATTTTCTCTAAATTTCGCTCTTTTGCACAGGAACCACAAGAAACACCTAACACACGCCTAACCTAACAAACACAGGTGGGAGTCTACTGAAGCAGAGTTGTAGAATTAAATCAGGGAATTTCGTTTCACAGGATGTTTATTGCCAAATCGGGATTGCAGATTGGGAGCGTCCAGCAGAAAAAATAACAAGAATAACGAATTAGTAATATGCTATGGTTTGCTTCATTATAAACAGCAAGGAAAGCTGGTCATAATTATATCGATGGGATGGCTCCAGCTCTGATTAGCAGCAGCAGTAGCAGTCGTAGTAGTAGTAGTAGTAGTAGTAGTAGTAGTAGTAGTAGTAGTAGTAGTAGTAGTAGTAGTAGTAGTAGTAGTAGTCGTAGTAGTCGTAGTAGTAGTAATCAGTTTCCCAGATTCGTCTTACATATAATACAGAAAGAAACTAGATCGTTGAAGCCAAGCAAGCAAGGACTACTTAACCACTACTTCTGCCAAATGCACCGTTCAAGCAACGCTGTTACCCATTAGTGCCCAAAGTTGCCGCATGTGGAAACTTTAGCGTCACAAATAAATGAATAAGCAACGCTGTTACTCAATGAACAAGCCTGCCCTGTTTCTTAATGAACCAGCGAAACGAGCACTCGCCAACTCCAAAGGTTGCTGCCGCATGTGTTGCGATTTACCGTTTGCGGTTATAGCTAGCTAGTTCACACCTCCAGCAGCTGCACCGCACTCAGATGTGCTGTTTGATCGTCGTGCTGTATTTCTTCGCGCTCTTCTGTCGTCATGCTGTTTTTCCGTTTGCTGTTTTGTCGCTGTGCCGTTTTGTCTGGTGTGCTGTTCTGCCGCGTGCTGTCTTTTCCCTGTGTTTTGTCGCCATGCTGTTTTTTTGTGCTGTTTTGTCGCTGTGTCGTTTTTTCCCTGTGCTCTTTTGTGCTGTGCTGCTTATTGTCGCTACTTTCAGGCATGCTGTTTTGACGTGTGCTGTTCTTTCGTGTCCATAGAAAAGGAATCTCCTTATCCTGCAGGTTGACCGATGGTGATGCGGCACACGCGTCTGCTTCTTTCTTAATCAAGTAATCTTCTGTCAGCTCCCGGCATACCTTACCACTGTGCCTGAACAAAATACTTGTCCTATCTAGGTGAGGAAAGCAAACTTTGCAACCCCTGTAGTGAAATGCGAGGTTGGATGGCACAGCACATTTCAATGATCTGCGGTGTTTCGCTATAGACGCTCATTGATACATCGACCAGTCTGGCCAATCTAATTCTTACCACATGAAAGCGGAACGCGATTCACAACACCTGTGTCACAAATAGTGAGTCTATTTCCGTGAGCTTTCGTACAATTACTCCTTGCGTGGCCACCACCATATTCAAGCTTTTTGCGCACAGAACCGCACACACCACCTAGCTTATTCTTCGTGGTGAAAATAACGTTCACCCCGTACCTCGCCCCCACTTTCTTTAGACGATGTGAAATCCCGTGACGTAGGGAATTCCTACCATTCGTTTTTCCGCGGCGTTCTCTTTCACGATGACCGCTGGCCTACCTGACCTGGCCAAGATCCTTTTAGTGAAGTCTCCTCGCTCGCTTTTGTCCTCATTTTTTTGCGCTGCTAAGTATTAATACCTCACAAGATAAACAAGATGTCAAGATAAGGAAGATAGGCCTATAGCTGCTTTCGCATATGCCATTCTTACGCAGCTGTTGACACTCGTCTGCCACGCGAAGAGGTCGGTCGAATTGAATGGTCGGCATTTAAGGGGAGTGCTGGGTTTATTAATCATAATCATCAGCCCAGTTGCGTCTACTACGGGAAAAATTCTTGCCCATTCACCTCTAATTGAGCCTACGCACGTTTGTGTGCGCAAAAAGAACGCATTTTGTGGGAAGTTGCGCTCTACGTCACATCCACACTCTTAATTCAACGCATGGTTCAGCGCATGCAAGCAGAAACGCAACAATAAGGGTCACTATGAAAGTGCGGGTAAGGCCTTTATATCTAGCGGGCGTAAATTTGCGCACTAGCCGTGAGACGATGAAAGGAGAGTAATGCATGAGATGAAAAGAAAATACAAATGTACAACTTATGTTTCTTCGCTTAGGTCTCAGCAGAGTATCTAAGGTAAAATTTCCCCACAAGGATATTTCACAATAGATCATATTCAGACTATCAATCAGGTGATAGTGAAATTCGCAGAATATAAACAACCCCTGTATATAGCCTTCATTGATTACGACAAAGCATTCGACTCAGTGGAAACCGCAGCAGTCATACAGGCATTGCGGAATCAGGGTGTAGAAGAGCCTTATGCCAAAATACTGGAAGATATATATAGCAACTGCACAGCTACCATAGTCCTCCATAAAGTCAGCAATAAAATTCTAAAAAGAAAGGGTCTCAGGCAAGGAGATACGATCGCGCCAATGCTATTCACCGCCTGTTTACAGGAAGTATACCGAGGCCTGAATTCGGAACAGTTGTGAATAAGAGTTAATGGAGAATACCTAAATAATGTACGACTCGCTGATGACATTGCCTTGCTGAGTCACTCAGGAGATGAACTGCAAATCGTGATCAATGAGTTAGACACCTAGAGCAGAACGGTGGGTCTAAAAATTAACATGCACAAAAACAAAGTCATGTTCAACAGTCCAGCAAGGGAATCGCAGTTCAATATTGGCGGCGAGGTGCTGGAAGTGGTAAATGAATACGTCTACTTAGGGCAGGTAGTGACATATGATCCGGATCATGAGAGGGAAATAACTAGAAAGATAAGAATGGAGTGGAGCGCATATGGCAGGTTCTCTCAGATCATGAATAGCAGGTTACCAATATCCCTCAAGAGGAAAGTGTACAACAGCTGTATCTTACCGGTACTCACCTACGGAGAAGCAACCAGAAACGTGGAGGCTTACGAAAAGGGTTCAGCTTAAGTTAAGGACAACGCAGCGACCTATGAAAATAAAAATGATAGGTGTAACATTAAGAGATCGGAAGTGGGCAGAGTGGGTGAGGGAACAAACGCAGGTTAGTGACATCCTAGTCGAAATCAAGAGAAGTGGCCTTGGGCAGGGCATGTAATGCGAATGCAAGATAACCGCTGGTCCTTAAGGATAACGGAGTGGATTCTAACAGAAGGCAAGCGTAGCAGGGGGCGGCAGAAGGTTAGGTGGACGGATGAGATTAGGAAGTTTGCAGGCATAGGGTGGGCGCAGCTGGCAAAATACAGGGTTAATTAGAGAGACACGGGAGAGCCCTTTGACCTGCAGTGGGTGTAGTCAGGCTGATGATGATGATGATGGCTTAGGGTGATACATTTGCACTCCCTCTCCCCTCAGCAGAGAAATAATACAGCACTGTAAAACTTGAAAATGAGGAAACTGATGAAACTTGAAAATGATGATGATGCTGCTGATGATGAAGGTTTGTCAGTAAAGACGAGGAAAGGTAGTAAGCGACAAAGTCTTTCTGACGCGCGCTTCCTCCCCGGGCGAAATGAATGGAGTGTTAGTCTTGAGGCCGGCTCTTCTCCGATATGATCTCTTATCTCCTGTTCCATGTTGCTTTGTCGCGTCAGTTCCATGGCTGGTGCGAATGGTTTTGTCCTGAAGAGGCTTTGTGGCCATAACCACAAAGCCACCCGCACTTCCTGGTTCTGTCGCGAACCTGCGGGAGGACGGAAGAGAGAAAGAAAGAAAGAGAGAAGGAAGGAAAAGAAGAAAGGAAGGAAGGAAGAAAGAGAGACGAAAGAAAAAAATAAGGAGAGGAGAAAGAGAGAGAAAGAAAGAAGGAAAGGAAGAAAGAAAGAGAGAGAAAGAAGGAAGAAAGGAAGAAAGAAAGAAAGAAAGAAAGAAGGAAGGAAGGAAAGAAAGAAAGAAAGAAAGAGAGAAAGAAAGAGAGAGAACGAAAGAAATAGAGGAAGAAAGAACGAGAAAGAAAGAGAAAGAAAGAAAGGGTAGACTGGTGAGCCGTTGCATCAGTCAGACACTCGTACTTCGCCGCGGCTTCCTGGATGACAAAACTACTTACTCGCCGACTACTCTAACGGCCGACCTGTATAGCCGTCGGCGGGGCGGGCGTGACAGCCGGTGACGGACGGCGAACGCGACGCAGGCGGCCAGTCAGGAAAGGCAAGGGATTCGAAAGGCGCGACGTCGTAGGCGCGTAGGCGAAGGCGGCGGTCTTCTAATTAGGAGTCACGAAAACAAAAGGCGCCGCACGTTTGCTGCACGCCGTTCCGAGCCACCGCCGCTCGCGTGCCCCTACATGCGCCTCAGGCTCACGCAAGGCGACGCGTCAGAGCCGCACACCGCACACACAGGCCTGCGTGCTATACGTGCCCGTGCGTGCAACTCCATTGGGCCCGCCGCCGAGGCCGCGCGGGACGCTCGTTAGAACCTCGACGCTGCCTGCTCGCGTGCACTACGCAGCAGTCTGGCTGGCTAGCGGGCCGTCTGGGAGCGCGGTCTTTGTCGGAACTCGCGCCGCACGCCTTCTTGTGTCTTTGCTTTGACGCGGGAGCCGCGGGGGAGCTGTAGTAACAGCTGTCCGGCTCCTCGAGGGTACTTGCTCGCTGTTTGCGCAGGGTGACAATTTGATTGTCTCCCCCCCCCCCCCCCCCCCCCCCCCCATCTTTTCTTTTCCCGCGCGAGCAGCCCCGGGCGGCTCGAGCAATTGTGCCACTCTCCCGGACCTGTAAGGGGGCGGGTCTCCATCACCTCGTGGCGTTTTGTCACTGCACAGGTCGCTGTCTTTCGTCCCAGTTCTCCATGGCTGCTGTACGGACGACGAGTGCTTGGACCTGTCAGGCGTCGAGATACGGGATGGCCGGTTGGGTGCGGCTCATACTACCACTGTACAAGAATGCTGGGTGAAATATACGAATGGTGAGGCTGTCTCTCTTTTTTTAAGGGGCTCTGAAAGGGGCTCTATTCAAGTTGCGGTATGGCTGAGATGTTAAAGCACGCCTCTTCACGAATATTGTCCAACAGGAAATTTGCTAATGCGCTTTGTAGAAGCTGAGTTATCTGCAGTCATATTTTGAATTTCAGCGTGTTCGCGCTTTTCCCTCTCCTCTCGTCACTTTTTGCACGCTGGAAGGTCGGCGCTCCTCCGCCGGCCCCACCTCCAGGGGAGAACTTCCTGGCCCGCCGGAGCTACGCGCATTATTGGCCGCGGTCTTGGTAGCTTCTACGATGTGCCGTAGATAGCAGATTATCTTAGAAAACGTGATTCGTAATATCCTCGGGAATTCTCGCCGAGAGTATCCCCAGTGAAAGAAGGCAACATGGGCTGAGCACCTCAAGGTGTGTTGCAATAAATTGATTTCTCACCACAATCTACTCGTGCCGAGTGTAACTTGCCCACATTATCTTTATCTCGTGTCGTTTCGCGCATTGAAGGAGTATAAGTACTTACATTCTCAGCGACTTAACGAATGAATACACGGAGATAATCGCTGTAAAGGTCATATTTTGTGAGCTGAAAGAAAACCTCCACCTTTGATGCCAATGTGAACTACTCGCCGAAATTCCTCAGAATTGTAATAAAAGAGTTCTTGGTTTAGTTAGACACGCAGATTTTACATTGCTTTTCTTATTGGCACGTGCAACAGCATAAAGAGCCCGCCTCATTCTGCAAGAATATCAAAGCAGTCCGTTTCGAAATTCGTGCGGCTGATAGTCCGACTTCTATGAACAGTGTCCACTGCACGCTCAACTGCGCCCTCCGTCATGCAGGCTTCCTCTCTTGTAAAATTCGATCATGGCCGGCCATGAGTGTTGGCTTGCATGTAGTATTTGAGACGGGTAATGTTCTTCAATAACCACAACCTCGGAGGCGTTAAAAACCGGGACTTACTGCTTCAAGTAGGTCTCCCGAGCAATAGCGGCGACGTGTCATCCAATACGCGGGGTTGTCGGTTCCGCACCGGACGCGCATCAGCAGCTTCCTTGTTTTTTCTTACTGCTTGTTTGCAAAGGAAATGACGCCAACTGGTGGCGTAGATTTTTGAACGGTTGACCCGTTTCCTTCCGCGCAATAACAGGGCTACGCTACATACCGTTACCGCCGAGCAGAGAGTTATAAGGAAGTCCCCAGCATGTGAGCCTCAGGATCCTGCATGAAAGCTTGTTCTAGCAAGGGTTATATTTTTACGAGTGAACCCAACAGTCCCTGAGACCTCGTTGTCAAGTTCTGTTGACTGCTGTCGTAAAGGTACTCTGACGAGCCCTTCAACTTCTCCATTCCTATCTGCTCACAGAGTGTGTTACTATAGTGCTTACACTCTGCCGTTGTTTTATCTGTTTCAGCACAACCAGTTGTCATGACTTGAGTATGTCGGGACAGGGCGCAGTGTTCACCTCGGCTTCCTGTAGGTTGCAGTCAAGAAGAATTGACGGAGACGAGTGACTATGGCTCCGGCATCGTCTCAAAAGACGCCTCGACCGTCAGTGGTGAGTTGGGGGCGTTTTTTCACGCTCGCCTACTTGTATCCTAATATGCCGGCTACTAAACGAACTTTTGCTCGATGTAAGTGTGTTGTTTGAGTAAGATACTCGTTATTACGAACTTCACGTTAAAGCGAATTCGGAAGTTACGTTGCTTGTCATCGGGTGAAGGAAATGAACATAGATCTGTCTTTTCTGGCGCTAACTTGCAGACCTTGTTACTTTGGAGGTTCATTCCTAAAATGAGTTCCGATCCCTTTCACCGGGCGTAGCACCAAGTTTTCCAAACGTCATCCTTGAAAGCAACTGTCTTTCACACGGTGACAATCATGTGTTTGATCGGAAAATACGAGGAAAATTAAATGTGCTTCGCGGAAATGAAGCTATTGTAATCAATTAATCGTCTGGGTCATCGGCATCGTTAACTTGTAAACACACCTATCCCGAAAATTTGTGTGATTCATAACCAGAGAAGGGTCCCATTGAGACGTGAAGAGGCTGCCACCAAGGAACACTACAGATTGCACAAAACTTGCCGAAAGGCTACCCTTAATATTAAGGGGCAAAAAAGCTACGGGGCGCTTGAATCACCTTAAGAGAATGCGATGATAGTATATTTCACATTCGTAGCAGCTTCAGTTGCGGCTTCTGTGTGTGTTTGCGTCAATTTCTTTGCAATTGTCGGTCCATCAGTGGCCATATTGAGACTGCTAGCTGTAGTAGCATGTATCCGCTATGCGGTGGCAGTGCCGATATTTGCATATATTACATTTTTTTTCTGATTTTTGATTTCAATTCTATGCCTAGTTTGCTGCCAATAAACTTGATTTCTCGCAATCCGGTGGGCAGGTGGTGGTGACGTCTCCAGCTCATGTGACGTCACTCGACCAATCATTAATTTAATTGCCACCTCCCACTGTGAGCATGTTATGATGTCGCAAGGTCACACGACCTCTCTCGACCCACAAACGAATTTCGTCTTGGACATCGGCGGGGTTTTGGTGTGACGACAGCTCTAATGCTGCCACGCTAAAAAATGTAATTGAAGTAGGTCAGATTTAAATCAGTTTAAATTAGGTCAGCTATGTCTCTTTTCATATGCGACAATATCGTTGACAAGCCATTAACGGAAATTAAAAATATACTCTACCTTTGATTTGAAAGTATGAGCTCAGTTAGCTTGACCGGCATGGCAACTAAACTTGCTGACGCTCATAATTAAGAATTATTTTTAACCGTTGCGCCTGTCCTAATTACCGCCTATTCGCGAATTTCTGCTCGCATGCTCAGTTTGCCCAACCACGTGCGCAACTTTAATTCAACTCTTCCAGGTGTCCGCAAAGTCCGTGCGCAAGAAGAACACGGTGCTTGCGGTCATCGGGACGGTCGGCGTGGCGTCCATTTTTTTCTTCTACTCACGCCAGGACGATTCCTTCTGGCTCAAGCCTGTGATCGTCGCGAAGGAGCTGGCACGTCTAGGACAACCCGGTTACGTCGTTTACACGAACGGCTGCAAGATCCCCGCCTTCGACCCGTTCCACTGGACCGTGGCAAGTCTGTACCGCAAGCAGACCACGTACGTGTGTCCCGGAAAGCCTAGTTTCATACGCCTCGCGGCCAACGTGCCTTTCGTAGATTCCGATGTCCTCTGGGAGCACTACAAACGCAAGCCTCATGACGTGCTGTGCACTTACCAGAAAATAACGCGCGATGAGAACCGGACAGAACCGGATTCGGCGGTGGTGTACCATCCTAGTTCTAAGCTTGTATTCGGCGCACCGCTGTCTACGGATTTTGTGTTTGTGACGTGCTCCGCCTACGGTGTCAAGATTCACGAGGAATTCCTCATGGTGCCTGTGCTGAAAGAGCAGGTGGAACGGCGCTGCAAGCTGGCGGAAGACTCGGCGAGGCCGGAGTTAAACAGCACGAAGGAGCGTTTGAACATAGTGATCGTCGGCTTGGACTCAGTCTCGCGGCTTAACTCCCTCCGTCACCTGAAGAAGACTCGCGAGTTCTTGTTGGATCAAATGGAAGCCATTGAATTTTACGGATACAACAAGGTTGGAGACAACTCGTTTCCGAACCAAGTGCCCTTACTGACCGGGAAGTCGGCCGAGGAAGCCATGGCACAGTGTCCGGAAAAATTCTTCGATAATCTAGATTTCCTGTGGGACAGATACGCCGGCCTGGGCTACCGAACTTTTTTTCTGGAGGAAAGCCCGAAGTACGGACTCTTCAATTACCTTCTCAAGGGATTTAAAGACATTCCGACCGACTACTACTGCCGTCCCATGATTTTTGCCATCGACAACTCAAGATTCAAGAAGTTTATCGGTGGAGGCAAAGGCTGCGTAGGCTCGAAAGTTCAGACAGAAATGTACCTCGACTACTTCAGCTCTCTGGTCGCCTTTCTCGGAAACCGCAGCTACTTTACGTACACATGGATCTCCGATGTGACGCACGACAATTTCAATTCCGCTGGATTCGCGGACGGGCCTTTCCTTCGGACTTTCCTAAGGTTGAATGCCAGCGGCGTCGCGAACAAGTCTGTGATCGTGTTCCTCAGTGACCACGGCATGCGCTACGGCCCCATCCGCCAGACGCTGATTGGCAAGTACGAAGACCGTATGCCCTTTATGTTCTTAGTTCTGCCCCGCGAGTTCCGTCGCAAGTACCCGGATGTCGTCAGGAATCTCAGGATCAACCAGCACCGCCTCATCACGCACTACGACCTGCACGCCACTCTTCTGGAACTTGCCGATTTCCCCAACGATCTCCCACCTGTCAGAACTGACCACGGTATGAGCCTGTTTAGAGAGGTGCCTGAGAATCGGACTTGCAGAGATGCCTTTATCGCGCCGCATTGGTGCTGCTGCCACGACAGCGGCCAGTTCCCGGTCAATGACCCGCTCTCGAAAAAGATGGCCAACTTCGTCCTTCGCACCGTCAATGGCTGGCTTCAGGATGGTGCGCCGGGCAAGTGCATGCGCCTGCAGCTTCGCAGTGTGGTGGACGTGTACGAGGTCACGGTCGATGCGAACAGTGAAGTCCGTTACTTCTGGGTCACCCTCAAGTGTTTCCCGGGAGAGGGTATGCTGGAAGCCACTGTGGCCGTGAACGGAACAGACGTGTTTGCAGCGGAACGCGTAAGCCGCCTCAACTGGCACGGTGCCCAGTCGTCTTGCGTCAAAGACCACCTACTCGAACTTTACTGCTTTTGTAAGCACCAATAATGCACTGGTCTTTAGGGCTCCGATGCCTTGAGCCCTCAGGGCAAGCTTTATGCACGCTTCCCCTGTAA
Organism: Amblyomma americanum; assembly: GCF_052857255.1. Lineage (NCBI taxonomy): Eukaryota > Metazoa > Arthropoda > Arachnida > Ixodida > Ixodidae > Amblyomma > Amblyomma americanum. The sequence goes on along the minus strand of NC_135498.1, from coordinate 17,185,551 downwards.
GCTCTCGGGCGGCAGGCGAGTCTCGCAACGCGCTGTTTCCAGTGTTAGTCCTTTGTACAGTTTTTTTATTCATAGGTTCCCGTCGCAGTTCTATTTTTTACCTTCGTCAGGTTATATACGAGGAAGGCACACTGAGGAACGAATACGCCAAGCGGCTATTGTTACCATTTCATACTAGTCAAACTGAACTCCGTGAAAATGCTCTTTACGATGTTAACCGACACGGGGTTCTTGAAAACTCAGAAACGAAGCACATCTATGCCCGAATTTAAGCAAGCAGATTAAAAAAATTGACTATAAGTTTTTAGGTATAGTGTACTCATATACTTGCCGGTGTTCGAAGTGTGGCCACTGGCCGCATATTACGATGTTTTTAAGTGGTTAATAATTTCTCGTATCGCAGTATATTCTTAGTTTGTGCAAAAAGCGGAATAATATTTTTGGACAAATGTCTTCACCGCCGAATAATACTGACAGCGGGAGTTATGTTTGTTCCAATTCAATCGCTTCTATCTGACGCAGCGCCAGACTTCTGGAGCGATAGCTTTCATTGACACAGTCGGTCTTCTGTAACCTTGGATTTCAAGGATATAGTTGAAGATCAAGGGATGCACAGCAAACCTATGTTACTCAACATATCTCGTGACATTGTCGCAGTGTTAAATTACGCAAGAGCCGATTATCCTGCATCTTTCGGGCAGCGTCACCTTTAGAATCCAACGAACCGGTTCTGTGTTGTGAAACGAGAGGGGGCGGGTATTTATGTGTATTGCGTACTATCCAACGCTTTTTGGAGTGCCGAGTAACCCACCTTTCTACATCGCTGTACTATAGCGAACTTACAAAAATGTGATCGTATACTCCGCTTAGCTGTTGTTTGCAAAAGTGAACCTTCTATGTTATTTTTCGCAATTTTAGTAGAACTATATGTTAGCTTGCGCCCAAAGCCGGTTGAGAGTGAGACTAGAACAGTGCTGCAAAAGGGCTTTACAGCATGGTGATTCTATATGCTGAAATCTATGCCGATTCCTTGTGCTGTACATTACAAAAACATTGTGGAGTTTTTGGCACCATCCAACGACTTAGAAACGCTGTTATACTTGCGGATTTTGCGAGTACTTAGATACGAGAATGGCACTGGTCACATTTCTTGCTTGAATTTTTGTGTTCTGGAAAATATGTCGGTGATACCGTACCGCTAGAGTGCAGGATGGCGGGTGACTTTCTTTTTTCCCCTGGTAACTTGTACCTTAATAACAGCGTTCCGCCTCCTCCTGGTGTAACTCCGAGTGCTTTGCTGTTTAAAATGAATTAACTCCCTCATGAGTTATTTGATGGTGCTGCGTTGTCGGGGACATTTACAGTGAGTACTTAAGGTCTTGCTCTATTGTTCAAACGTGATGCATAAGCACTGCAAGCATTCAGACTTTCGAGCTGTGTCTGCTTCACACTACCTTTACATATTCTATTTCGTTGTCATCCACACGTATAACGTTACATAGCCAGCCTCCATTGCCGTCTAATTCAATTTCAACGATGCTGTCGCGTTTTAAAAAGCACACAGAAAGAATGTTAACTGCAGTAGTTTTGCTGAACACAAAGGCAGCTGCGGTTGGGTGTGTGAGTTCTTTTTTTACTCGTCAAAGCCGACCAGTTTGTTTCGCTTGCGCTGCAGCGTTACTGGCGGCGTTATCTGCGAAAGCTATGCCCATTTTGGAGACAATCTATAGACTGTGTCCTCGTCGGTGCTTAAAGCTGCATCCTTGCGCGTATGCAGCCTGCCTGTTAGCTTTTGGCTATCGCCTATACCGTTCTTCACAACGATCACGCTAAGCCCGAAGCCTTCGTCGTTAGCACTAACTCCATGGACAGACGATCTGCAGTATTCGTAAGCACAGCGTGGCTGCACGTACGCGATTTTCAATTTCTCGGAACGTGTTTTTTGTGTGATATAAGCGAGTTTTTGTCTCGTTCCTGCCTTACGCATTGTGCTGGCAGTTCACGGCTTATAAAACCCGGCAGAATATTTTGCTGTTATTTCTTTTTTTTTTACAATTTACATAAGTTATACGCAGATATATTATTTATAGGAACATTTTACACTCTTTTTGTGATGTACTCGTAAAGATGAACGCACCTAACTTTACAGAAAAATGTGTGCAATAAACTGTGCGCAATGCAGAGCACAGGTCATGCTTCTGCACAACGCGCTATTGGTCCGGTTTAGTGTGTCGCGACATCTGTCGGCGGCTTTTGGAGTCAGCGTATATGCGTACTGTCAGTGAACACTCTTTAGTTTATATCGAACTTGGTGTATGACGTCGCTCCTTCGTGCAGCCAACCGTCGCCTGCTGGATGCAAAAAGCATCAATGACTGCGCAGGAAAAAATAGTGCGCTTTGTTTAATAGTTTGGTTTTATGGGTTTCAACGTCCCAAAGCGATTCAGGCTATGAAGGACGTCTTGATAGAGGGCTCCGAATAAGTTCGGCCATCTGGGGTCGTTTAACGTGCACTGACGTCGCACAGCACACGGCCTCTAGAATTTCGCCTCCATCGAAATGCGACAGCCGCAGCCGAAAGACACGCGTCTTTCGTGTCAGCATCCGAGCATCATAACCACTGAGCCACCGCGGCGGTTTTTTCAATAAGTGTCCACACATATAGCGCACTTTTCAATAGTAAACTTTCATATATGCTGATTTTCAGTCCAAATGTCTAAGAATACGGAGTGCAGAAACTTAGGTTCAGTTTTTACGACAACGCGGGAAACGCTGGTTGGGCACTTTCTTGTTAAAAAGAACGCGTAAAAAAAATGCTTGGAGCAGCAGAGGAATGACGTCAGGCCCTCGGAATTTTGGTAAGTAACACAACAAAACAAATGTCATCTTGACTGACAAGCTGCACCTTCAGAAGACACTTGCTGAGCTTCGTTATAAATATGCCTAAGAAGTGTGCTGTATACCGGCTGAAGAAAGGGAGAGAACATCCTGGCTGCTTTCGATAAATACTGGGCGCATATTTTTCAACTCAGTGCTCTCTCTACGCAGTTGTTAGAGGGTACATGCATGGACTCATGCTTCTCTCACTATGCACATTTCTAGTGCGTTATAAAGCCAAGGAGTAAATATACTGACTCCTATAAGCCGGACAGCACTCTTTGCAACCCCTTGTCGAAGATTGCCACTGAAATTCAATGATAGATAATAAAGCTGAAAACATGTTACATCTCCGCACGAACATGCATTCGCATTGGGCCGGTGCCGTAGCTATTGTTTGTTTATCTCTCAGGCGAAATGACACGTCGTCGTTTCGTACCAAGACGCTTGAGAACAAGTTTGCTAATAAGGTGCCACGTTTTGCTGTCTGTATACAGGGTGAACGTGTTTTTTTTTTCAGACATTCTGCTCGGGTTGTGATTTGAAATCAACGTGTGAGAATTAAAAAAAAAGAAGAAAATTTGTGGCTTGTTGGTTTTTGTGTTATTTATTCACTGCTTCGCAGAAAAGGACTGCAATACTGTAGTTTTTCTTCTCGGCTATTTATGGCCGCTCTTTAGATGAGAAGCTGTAGTAACAAAATTAGCTGCGGTTTAACTACTGCTGAGCCTGGTTAGAGAGCGAAAGCTGTGGTGTATCGGGCAACTAGACGCGGCTTGGCGTCTGTATACGTTGATTGCGTTCCGCACACTGGATAGGCAGCGCGCCCACCCTGCCACCCTGGCAGGTGGCAGTTAAATTAATGGTTGATCGCGAGAGGTTGCTCACCCTATGAACGCTGCGGTAGGGTGCCTCAATGCCAGCGCCGGAGTGGAGACAACTTAAGCGACGCCGCCATATTGAATCACAACTGGCCTCTACCATGTACCGCGAAATGCTCGACTGGTAGCCCAGTGTGGCTCTCGCTGCAAAAGGCCGTTCAAGTTAAAGCACATTTAAGCGCGCCGAGAGCATGAACGGCGCCGTTTCAAACGCTAGCGCCGCTTATCCCGTGTGATTCAATATGGCGGCGCCGCTGAAGTTGTCTCCACCCCGGCGCTGGAATTGAGGCACCCTACGCTGCGGTCTATTCTACCGCCCTCCACCGGAGAATCGAAAGGTCAGACGTCGAAGGTCAAGTGGTGCGACATGCGGTGGACCACATATGGTAAGGCCTACAGCCACACTTGACATCTGGCTCACTTGAAGGTCAACCGGCAATGCACGGCGAAATAGGTTTTAACTAGCGTAGTGAAGCTTTCGCTTCAAAAAGAAAAGGGTAAGTAAAACATTGCTTTTTCAACATTTCGGTGCACTTGTGTAATGTCAGAGCCTAAAGTTTTCGTTTTAGAACGTCAGTCCTTATTAGCTCATTTCTCAGCTTCGCGCCGTCGTCGCCGTCCGCAGCGCCACCTGCCTCGTTTAGCAATGGGCGAAGTGAAAAAGAGGAAATCACTCACTCCACTTTTAGGAGGGAGCCGGCACCTCCTTCTTCCTTTCTTCTTTCACTCACTCCTTTCCCCTTCCCTTACGGCGTGTTTCAGGTGTCCAGCGCTATGTGAGACAGATACTGCGCCATTTCCTGTCCCCAAAAATGAATTATTGTTATTATTCACTTTTAGGAGACAGGGTGGAAGTTAACAAGCTTTACAGCGCCAAAGCATGGGCGCCGCCATATTTGGTCACGTGACCACACCGCCACTGCTGGCCTTCGGGCCTTTTTATTTCGACGGCTGCAAGACGCTTTTCTGGTTCTCGCTCTGGATAACGAGCTGTCGGACGGCACAAAGACTTGCACAAAGAGTGCACAAAACTTGCACAAGACTTGCACAAAAAGACGGCACAAAGAGTGCGCATAATATGTGTTGGTGCTGGAAAAGGTTTTGTTCAACCACCTCAAATTTACTCATCTCCTTCCGACATCGGTTCAAATGTGTCAACAAACCGCCTAAGGTTCATCGCCTAACGTTCATTGTGGCCGCATAATTCGTTGTCAAAGCGGAGCATTGGCTTAAAGTTTACCTTCAGGGCTCGATATTTTTGCCGAACGGAGGAATATGTGTTCATAGCCATTAAGAGTGTTCACCACTCAGGACTGTGCACGGGATTCACAGCCGAACGTGCGTTCGTGTGATCGCTGAACGATTGCCCAGATATTACTTTATCCCCCGTTAACGTTCCGGCTTACAAATGTATGGACGTTGTTCAAAGGCCGCTTCACGAGCTCAGCAACGTTCGAATGTGCTCTCTTGGTAAGTAAGTCTGAAAACTGCTCCAGAGTTCAACGCCCACAGATGTAGCTATTGCTGGAATAAGCTGAATAACAAATTCCTGTCATGATAAATTTCACCACAGTCCAGTGCATTAGTGTACTTCTGTAGACCTTTGCACGGCGCGAAGCAATTGTCGAAACGTCCCCGCTGAGAACAGTCGCAAACCAGCTCCGCTGCCGTTTCCTTCGTGCTAGCACTTGTTGCAATGGTCTAAAAAGCATCGACTATTCGGTGTATTGGATCAGTGTTTTTCGAAAGTGAGAAAGGCATGCACAGATCGACTTTCCTCCTTCACACGATAAATTATGAATGTGGGCGCACTAGTAGCGACAAGAAGATGCTCTTTAATACACAACGAAAATGGCGCTGTGACATTTCAGTGGCGCAACATATTACTGCTCTGAAGAGGTCATCAGCTCATTCTGGAGTTTCAGCAGCTACTGCCGGCGCCGAAATAAACAGGCGCGTGGGGTTTGCGATGTTTATTTGTTTCGCAGAACAACACATTACGTTCTGTTCTCGCAGAAAGCAGCATGCACTCACGGGGCAGCTCCGCGAAAAACGACAGCTTGTGCTCCGAAGTGCCCCGTATGTAATAACCGGGTCTATTCGTTATTCGACCACCGGAGCATTGTCTCTACATATTAATTCAATGATACGCATGAAATCCGTATCACAGCCTGGTTTAAGAGCCACTTGACCCTTCTACACAAGCTGAGCAGCATCAGTTCGCATTGCGCACCGCTGCTGTTAACGACGGCTCCGAAGGCCAGAAATGGCAGCCTAGTGTTCCTGTATGGCAGCCGTCCTAATGGCGCCATCTGTTGTGGACAGAGCGAACTGCTCTCCGGAAACTGTCCGTCTCGGCTTCGAAACCAAGCGTCCTCTCGCCCGGCGCCCGGCTTCCTTAGGGGTGTGCCCTGTTTACATGAACACGAAAGCGGTGTGTCGAGTTAGGGGGCAGGGGCCGGGATGAGCAACGTCACCCCAACTGGACGACTGCGTGTTTACATGAACTCGATTTTAGCGAGTCAAGACCGGCTCGGGTGCCTTGGTGTGCTGCGCGCCCCCCTCCGCCGCTCTGTGGAGGGTGGGGACATCCTTCGAAAGGGTCAGTGCCGCCTCGGCGAGGGCGCGCCATATTTGTGCCCACTCCCTGTTCCGCCTGCGTCAGTTGCACGTACGGCGGCCTATTTCCCGCCGATTGCAATTTTTCTTGGCCGCAAAACGGCAAATACATGCCGGGTTGTTGCGTGCCTGCGTGCACAAATCACTCCCGAAATGGCTGGAGATTGCCCCCCCCCCCCCCCCCCCCCCCCCCCTATTAATCTGACTCTTCGAATTGACACAGCTTACAAGCACCTCGCGGGCAGGGTCGAGCTGAGTAAACCTACCCTTGCGGCGGAGTTGACTTTGCAGTGCCCAAGGGACGCACTTGTCTTTCTTAAAGCTCGCCTGTTGCAAACAACTGCTGCAAATCAAGCCCAAGTGTCTCACAAGCGTGCATGCGCGTCATTTGTTATCTGAGTGCCGCTGTACATGAATTTACCGCCCCTCTTCCCGACGCCCTTTGACCGAACTTTTCTCCGGTGATGCGCCGAGCGTCTCGCATCATTTTGGCAGCCGCTGCAGCGACGGAAGGACGTGCGCTAATCTACTGAATTTCTGCAACTTTGCAGGTTGACCTAATTTTTTTTTTCCTTTTATTACCCTGCATCACGCAACTGTCGCTGCCTCGCTGCTGCCGCTGCTTTTTGTAGTGTTGTGAAGTTCTTGATACCCTGCATGAAAAAATGCCGCCAAATAATGAAAAATGTTTGGCTTCCCATGGCGCTCTGCCGGCCGCTGGTTTCTTGAGTTGTACCGAATGTGAGAACGACTATCATGCAGGGAAATGCTCAGGAGTCAGGAGTGGCTTCGGCCTCCTTCAAATCGAAGGAAGAATCGCTTGAGGCAACGTGCAAATGTCCGACATGCTCAGCCGCAAGGCTGAGACGAGGTAGTGGCAAAAAAAATTGAGCACCGACTCTGACATCTTAGTGGCTCTCGCGAGCATCAATTCAAAGCTCGAAGCCTTGGGCCCACTGTCTGAAAAGGTTGATGGAATTGAATCCTCTATTCATATGATGCCTTCAAAGTATGATGAAGTCCTGGAGGCACTGAAGCGGCAAGATGAAATAAAAAAAAATTGAATAAGCGGGTTGACATGCTAGAAGAAAAAGACCATAAGCGAAGAGGCTTCAAAGCTCCGAGAGGAATTAAACGAGCTAGAGGGGAGAAATAAGCACCTCAACCTTGAGATTCATGGACCTCCCGAGAAAGATAACGAAGACCTGCTCAGTGCTGTAAATGAAATTGCCGGGCAGATAAAGGTCGCTGAGCTTACCGCAGTATCAGCTGGGGCACTGCACCGGCTACCCGCCAGAGAAGGCGTAACACCTGGAGTAATCGGTTGTTTCCTCCGGCAGAAAGACCGAGACTTTTGGCTGTCAGAGTGAAGCAGCGAAAAAAGAAAAAATATTCTGTGTATATCCAATAAAATCTCACAATGAAGAACAGAAAACTGGTGTTCAAGACGAAACAATGGGCTAAAGTGTACAATTATAAGTTCGTCTGGCATCGGAATGGCAAAATTTTACTTCGCAAAGCAGAAGGTCTTTCCGCACGTTCGTACGGAGCGCCAGCGATCTTGCCGAGCTAAAGTGGGGCCTTTCCTGCGTTCACAAAATGTGCTTATAGGACCTTTTATGCGTTATGTGCGAGCAAACTTTTAAACCGAGTGACTTATGTTCGTCGATGAAAGGAAGATCTGCGTCAACCCTTTCTTTCTTGCACCTGAATATGCAGTCAGCTAGAAATAAGGCTAATGAATTTTGTACCTTCCTAGAGCAATTGCAGAAATTGATTGCACACTCATCATGATTGTACAGTGACAGCAGAGATGTTATGCATCTTTATGGTTATAACCCAGTAATTATGAACCGTGAATGTAAACGTGGCGGGGGTGGTTGTTTATACCTAAAGTGTGGCAATAGCTACGAAATTATGGATGAGTTATCACTGTCCACCGATAACTATGAAGCTGTTTGCATAAATAGTGGTAACTTTGTGTTCTCTGTCATGTATAGGTCACCTGACGGTGATCTAAATCAGTTCTTTGATTCCTTAGATGTGGAGTGTTCCTCTGTAAATCAATGCAACTCCACAATGGTTCTTGGTGGCGACCTTAACGTCGACATTTTCTCTTGTACTGCGAAACAAAAGATGATGGCGTCTCAGTTAGGTTGACCCTGGATATGCATAGCGAAAGCTACATGTAGCTTGTTCCGCTAGCGAGAGCAACGCGCTCCGCTACGCAGCACAGCTGTAACGCGCGGCGAGGAGGCTGATGACGTCACGAGCCGGCGCAGCTGGTGGAGGATGACAGCGGAACCTAGGAGCAACTAGTTGCCATGGTTACAGCGCGTGCGCAGTAGTGACTAGCGAAGCGGCGGCGACCACGCGCGGCAGAGCGACAGAACACCTGTGGCTCGGAACAACTAGTTCCCATGGTTACGGCGCATGCGCAGTGGTGACTATTGACTCTTACCCGAAATGCGCCGCTGACTAGCTTAGTGTAGCTTTCGCTACAAAAGAATTCCTACTGATACTTGAATCGCATTCTCTTTACAACGTTGTAAAAACCCCCGCACGCATTACTGCAAATAGTTCAGCAGCGATTGACTTATTTATTGCTAATCTTCCTGGTGATAATTTAGGAAGTGGTACTGTAGCAGCAGCAATTAGTGACCATTTATACCAATATTTCTAGTTGCCGATTCAAAAATTATGCCCGCAAAAAATTGCATGCCGAGTTTTATTATTCAGAATATTACAGAAAATACACTCCAGCTCTTTCGAAATGATATAGCTATCACACACTGGGATGACTTGCTACGTTACTCTTCACCGAATGAGGCATATGACCCCTTTAGTTCACTGTTTTCTTCAATATACAAAAAAAATCATACAAAGTGGTAAAGAAACCGAAACGTGCACGAAAGCCCTGGATGAAAAATGAGTTACTAAAATGACGAAGGCGAAGGCAAAGCTGTATCACCAGTTTCTTGAGAGTCAAGTCAAGTTTATTTTTGTTTTTGTCGAAAAGAAAGGAGCCAGGTCTAAAAGCTGTGAAAGAGAGCTTGACAAGACCCTGGCCCCCTACAAAAATTGGCTGAGCAACAGCAGGGAGCAAGATCATTTTAGAAAAACGTGCACAGTTTTATACATCAAAGAGTTTCATATAATTACTTTTGTCCGGATGAAAATAAGATCCACAGTAAAGCGCAAAAACAGAAAATAAACACGTCCTAAAACTCAGTCTTAAAATGAGAATACATCAAGTTAACATTCTAAATACAGAGCAACACTAGGTCCACAACAATTGTTCACGGCAAAAAAAAAAAAAGTCGTGACCCTGAAGTTCTAAAGAATTTTAGGAAATATCGGAACTTGTTAAATAAATATTTGAAGCATGCAAAGCGCGATTATTATGCACATCTATTCGACGGAATTACGGATTCCAAACAAGGCTGGAAGAAGCTTAATTCAGTTCTGCCTTCCAGGTATCAGACAAGAATTTTAAAAATAGAAATAGGTGGCCAACAGTACACGGGAAAACCTCTTGCAGAAAAATTCAATGATTATTTCCCGTAATTAGTTGAGAGCCCTTATAACTCCAACGCCATTGCTGTAGTCTCTACCTGCCCCCTTAGAACATTCCCTATATTTAAGTCCTACTGATGAATGCGAAGTCCTCAATTTCTTCACTGCTTTGAAGAGGAGTAAATGGGAAGGCACAGACGGAATAAAAATGCAGCCGGCTAGCATTGCGGTGGATCTTTTTTCTCCATACCTAATATTTACAACCTAGTTTGGTACACTGGTCTATTTCCTGAGCAACAAAAGAACGCTAAAGTGACAATATTGTACAAAAGTGGCGAAAAAGACAGCTTGGGAAACTATATATGCCGTCCTTAATATTGCGAATTTTTTGAACACCTTTTGAGAAAATAATATTTGTAAGACTTACTAGTTTCTTTGATGCTAATTCGGTTATTGTTTCGCAATATGACTTCCGGACAGGTCGATCTACTGAGACAGATCTACTTCATCAAAAAGAACTAATTTTAGATAATATTGAAAGAAGACAACTGACACTAGGACTCTGGATTTTTTTGAGGCATTTGATAAAATTAATCACAATATTTCACTCGAGAAATTATCTTGCTACGGCATTCGTGGTATTTATTTTAATCTGGCTAAAAGATCCTTCAGAAATCGACATTAAGCAATGTGTATTGAAAATGAAATGTCCTCACTACAGAAAAACAGACATGGCGTGCCTCAGGGGAGCATTCTGGGCCCGTTTTTCAATGCTTACATTAATGTCCTTGTATCTCTAGATACCACCATAAATTATGTACGCCGACGACACTAGTACCTTCTTAACAGGAAGCATTGGAAATGGCCTTGTCAAAACCGCCAACCTATTTTTGGATAAACCATGTAAATGTTGAAACGCAAATAGTTTAAAAATAATCTTTTCCAAATCAAAAGCGGTTCTCTTTCAAGTTAAACAAATAAATGTTCACGTTAATCTACCAAGGTGCAATAAAACTTGCTATAAAACTGAAATAGAATTTTATTCGTCGGTAAAAACTCTGGGTGTCGTTTTTCATGAAAATATGTTATGGTATTTTCACGCAGACAACATGCAAACTAAACTTTGTAAAGCGTTAGGTATATTAAGAGAAGTGAAGCACTTTTTACCTGTCCTTCAAAAGCTAATGCTCTGTAAGACACTTTTTGTATCTCACCTAAAGTATTGTCATTTTGTTTGGGGTAATGGCACCAAGAAATCAGTCAATAGATTGGTTATTTTACAGAAGAACGCAATTCGCGCAACTGCAAAATCTCCATACAATGCCCACACTTCTGATCTATTCCGTAAATACAGGACTGCAAAACTTTCCCCCCTCTATGAGCAACAGCTGTTGGCTTCTCTGAAATCCGAAATCCAAGAAAATAGAACAACACTTCGGGTCGTTGCCAACTTCCAGATCAACATCTCATCTCTTCGCACCCGTCATCACGAACAATGGCACGTTCCACGACCACGTACGAATTACGGTCTTCAGATGCTTCGAAACAGCCTGTCAAGTACGCTAAACAAATATAAGCTAACGGAAGAGCAGCTGCACGTTTTAACGAAAAAAAATCAATTTGACAATATTAACTGAATTTTATTCAATTATCTCACTGTAATTCAACAAATTCGCTGTTTACTTTTTTTTCTTGCGCTTGTCATAGTATGAATATTTTTGCTAAGGTGAAATGATTGCTCCTTGTTGTTGATCTCACTCTATGTGTACAGTCCTTCCAAAACTGTTGTGTGGGGAGACGGGGCCAGTCAAGCTGCCCTTGATGCAGCTTTTATCCCGTCGAACTCGCCAAACCTCGTACATGCCCTGTACTTGTTGTGGGAATTGAAATGAATATGAAACAACTCAACTCAAGCCAGCCCTGTCGAGTTCAAGTGAACACCGCTCGTGTTCACAAGGGATTAAAGTTCGTACGCGCTAACCAACATGTCTAAACGGACGTACAGGTTAACAACCACTGCTGTGAGCGGTCTTTCAAAGCAAGTTCACTTCAGAGTATCACTGCAGTCCTGGGAAGTCAGGGTTCTCCTCCCGCTGCCTGACAACACAAAAACAACAAAATTTGCCTGCGAAAAATTCTTTGCTGTTACACCACAGCTAACGCCCAAACATTCGCGGTACACACTCGTAACCGTCCTGGGATTTTTTTTCTCCGCGTATCTAAACCTTATGGCATGCCTGAAACGGCAGAGTGTGCGATATCTATCGCGTATGTAGTCGATTTTCGAAGAGCATCGGAATGCATCGGAGCACGAATTAATTTAGAAAGTCGAAGGAGGAAACACACGAAAGTAAATTCGCAACGGTGAAACTGACGTGCTAATTACAGATAGAAATCACAGGCAACGGGAAAGCAACAGAAGGACCAGGATAAAGGCGATTTCATTCCAACTCTCAATTATTCTCTTAATTCTTCGTCATTGCTTGGGCTACAGTTTATGCTGGCTGCATTCCAGTGCCCAATATGGCGACGCCCGTGGACATCCAGCGCAAGTATCCTCAAACAGCGCCCCCCCCCCTCCCCCCCGCTTACTCTTCCGAAACTTGCGTAATAGTAAGTGATTTTATTAAAATAATAATAAAAAGGAAGGAAAAGATTTTTGCTAGCCCCGGCATCTGCCATCGATACTGATGCACCTGAGCTGGGGCAGCGGAAATAAAGGATAGCAGGCAGAACGGAGAAATGAAATGAAAGAGGTGAAGGGACAGGAAGAGAGGATATGGGGAGAGGTAATATACACAAACTATTTACACAATAAGAAATGTGTCCAGGTTGTGCGCGTGATTAGTTAAGACTTTTCCTGTCGGCTAGACGGGCTTCTTGGGAACATGAGAAAGTAAGGTCGTTGACGCTTAAAAAAGGGAGGACATAAGGACGTCCAAGCAATGAGCCTACCCCTGGTGAAGCTTGGGGGGGGGGGGGGGGGGGGGGGCGGAACAAAGCGAATCGACGAGGTTGGAGCCTATCCACGTGACGAATGCTTGACATGACGAGAATGGCAGGCTTCAGCAGTCGGCGCTGGGTGCACGTGTCCATTTTCTTTCTCTCGACTTCAGGCGGACTCTCCCCTAACACATATTTCGCGTTGCTATCCTTCCAGTCTACCCCCCCCCCCCCCCCCCCCCCCCCGCGACTTGCGGCAACACTGCAGGTGCAGGACAACGTCCGGCATGCTGGCCAGTGAAGATTCAGCGCACTGCCTTGCCTTCGTCCTCATGCGTTTGCGCTGAATTCAAACTATGAAGCCGCTCAAACTCTTTTGAACTACTCGCGGTTTGTCAGGGAGGGACTAATTACGACTCTCGCTTACAACGAACTAATAATACACGTGACACAATGGTTGTATAGCTTTTTGAGATAGAAAATCGATTGAAGCGACACACCAACGCTTACCAGCTCTTATATCTCAGTGCTTTTTAGTTGGTTCTTTGCATTTTTTTTCACAGGGGATGGCGGACGGCCCTGCGACACGCTTCACGGATACAGCTCCGCAACGGGAGGAAGACGCAGCCAGAAAATCGCAGAAAAGGGGCAGTGGAAGAAAAATGCAGTCGTCGGGGCCCACGGTGGCCTAGCACAACAGAACGCCAATCCCCCCCCCCCCCCCCCCCCGCGCATGCTTGTGTCGCTCTTTCATAGACTGCTCGGCCAGGGCGTGTTGCTTGACCTCCCTTCATCCCTTCACTTTCCCTTTACCGCCACTCGACTTCCCCCCTTTTCCCCGAGATCTTGAAAGGGGTGTCGTCGCGCGATCAGTTAGGAAACATATGACCTCGCGAAAACTACAGCCCACAGAAGGCAAGAGATGGCACGCCAACTGCACTGACTGTGACCTCTCTAGATTTGGTGTTTCTGTTTGTCCAAACGCGACTCCCCGGACACGCCATTGATGACTTCAAACTGAGGAGCTCGGAGCAGTTCCTCGCTGGTCCTTGAACACAAGGAGGGACGCGACGCGAGTGGCCGTGGTTGAATCTCCCAAGGGAAGGCCTCATGGCAACGGTAAGAGCACAATCTTCAAGCCGCGCGTTGTCCGGCTGTGGGCGGCGATAGCGACGATATCTTGGAGTACGTAACAGCCGAGAAGAAACAGCGAAGAAAAATTCCTAACGGGAACGTCCGTCCGACAACGCTTTTCCCGCTGCTCGTGCTGGATGAGAGTGCAATGCACTCTGCAGCTGTTACACGCCAAAGAGCCACGACAGGGTCAGGTTCTGCCGATGCCAGCGCTCCTATATCTAATCGCCCTCCGCATCTCAGCAGACCCCTCCGGCATAGCGTCACTTTCACTTCTCGCCGCCTCGGTTATCGCCCCGTGCAATTTTCATCTTCTCGCTCACTCTATGAACGAGGAAAACCACCGTGGTGCCAACTGCGTAGTCGTCCGGCCCTCACCGCCCTTGAGCCACGGGGACCGCTCGATGGGCGGTATATCTTCGTCCCCGTGGTAGCCGGTACACGGCCGCGGATGCGGTGTTTGCAAGTCCGCGGTTGAGTTGTACCTGACTAGTGTTGAGGATAACGGAGGAAATCCGAGACGGCGTTAACGACCGCGCATGTTTCAGCTGGAGGCGGCGCGCGGGCGGCCTTCGTCGCCGGTCGAGTCGCTGAGAGCGCGGGTGGCGCGCGTGTTCAGCAGTGTGATGGGGCTGGTCGGGACCAAGCGGGCGCTGGCCGTGTTCGTCGCGTGCTTCGTGACCCACGTCTGGATCCAGGGGTCGTCGGCCGTAGTCAGCGTCGACCCGGACATCTCCAGAAATGTGGTAAGCCCCTCCTTGTAGTACGAAGACTGCTTTTCTTCACAGAAAAATTTTGGAGCATGCTAGTATTCTTTATATTGTATGCGACCTATCCGCGCAGTGCGATACCAGCAGTTTGCTTTAGTGACAGTGCAACTCACAGCAAAGTTTTCCAATAAAAGGAAGAGATGAACGAAGGCAGGAAAGGCGGGAAAGTTTAAAATTTCTCACCAAGCTAGAATTTTTGCGAGGAAAAAGCGCATGGACCAATATGTTTTTGGCCAATCGAATTTCAAAAAGCGTATTGTGCAGATTAGCTTTTTGTTCATTAACAGGACGTTCTTTGTGTTTTCTCAAATGGAGAAGCTCTATTTATGGACAGTAAATGAAAAAGTTGATCGAAGCTTTGTTAAAAAAAAAGTGTAATCTAGATTACACTTTTTTTTTATTTGTGCGTGTAGGTTCTTCAGGTTTTTCATTCGTTCAAATACGATGCATAAAGCTGTTCTAATGGGCTCCTGTGAACCACGTTCACTCACCAAGGACCGCGTTGGAACAAAACTGCATCGGCTAAATTTAAGACCTGCTGCGTACATTGTAAATTTCTTGCTACGTGAAAAGTGCTCAGTTTGAATTTTTTACTTGCTTGTAATAAAGGTTTCATTCATTCATTCATTCATTCATTCATTCATTCATTCATTCATTCATTCATTCATTCATTCATTCATTCATTCCATGAAATATAGTCGAGCGTGGTACACAAGACTCAATACAGCGTAGCGGCCACCATACTCCGTAATTTATTCCACTCATTTTCACTCGCATTGATCCACGGTATTTAGTACCGCACATTTTTAACCGCCGGCAACACCAATTATTACAGGCTTCCCGTGTAGATGAATGCTCACTGCATTTCATACGATAGCCGAAATTACGGTTTTGTTTTTGTTCTCTCTTTAATTTGACCGACATGGTTTCGGGCTGCTATAGGAAACTGTATGTTACAGGCGCTCTGAAACACACCCTTACTAGAGCTCACGGTTTTCTTTCCTTGTTACACATTTTATTCTTTGCGCCTTCTCTGAGCAGTGGCAGTTTGGTGGAAGCTATAAAACATTGCGTTCAGCGTAGCACGGGTTACGTACAATATGAAGCGAAAAAAAAAAGGGGGGGGGGGGGAGCATAGAGATGGAGACCAGAGCCTGAAGCTACCGCTTCGCGGTGAAACACTTTTCACCGCGTTAGGAGCTGGTTTAACCATTTCTCTTATTCCATCAAGTATATGACCCATACTGTTCTAGTTAGCCCTTAACTTTCGGAGCCTTTATTGAGGATGCGGTAACGAAAACGCTCTCCTTCACTGTCATGTAAGGAAGCCGGCCAACAGGGACACTTTCTCCGCAGTTGCGCTGGTACCTGTGCCACCGTGATACAATATAGTCGACGAAACATTGCGAGCAAGGGTTGAACGAGATACGGTTATAGACAAAGAAGGAAGGGGTGTAGATTGCAGAAAATAAAAAAAAATATTGAGGGAAAGGGGGTAGGTTTTCAGTGCTCATTTAAAGCAAGTGAGGCTGCTGGCTGGACCGCGCCTTCCCCGCTGGTTATCATGATTGGCCAACGTTTGTGCGCAGTCCAGTCACGTTGCGCTCTTACTTCACAGACCCGCCGCGGTGGCTCAGTGGTTAGGGCGCTCGACTACTGATCCGGAGTTCCCGGGTTCGAACCCGACCGCGGCGGCTGCGTTCTTATGGAGGCAAAACGCTAAGGCGCCCGTGTGCTGTGCGATGTCAGTGCACGTTAAAGATCCCCAGATGGTCGAAATTATTCCGGAGCCCCTCCACTACGGCATCTCTCTATTCCTTTCTTCTTTCACTCCCTCCTTTATCCCTTCCCTTACGGCGCGGTTCAGGTGTCCAACGATATATGACACAGATACTGCGCCATTTCCTTTCCCTAAAGACCAATTATTATTATTATTATTATTCACAGAGTTGTCTAGAATACGGCTCCAGAATACGGGAACACAGAACACGAAGTTAGCGGAGGTGCACGTCGTAAGTCTTAATTGTTGCACAAAAAAATAAAAAAGAGAAGAAAATGTGGTGAAGTAATGAGTCAGCGCGGAATGAACATCACATATGTAGTTCAACAAACACAAACCCCCACTCACGTGGTCACCGACCTCGCGTCGTCGCCTGCGACGCATCATACCATGCTTGCGCCTTGGTCAGGCCACTAACGTGGTGTGAGGCAACAAACATGTTAGCCTGTATCAGCGCTTCTGTATTCGGCTGTGGTCGCCTCGAGGTTATCGTCGCACTCGTCGGGGCGGTCGCGTGACGCCGCCCGTGTCGCGCGACACATCTCTCTGGAAGCCTGCCTTCAAGAACGACCATCAGTGCTCGGGCTTCAGACGCCGACCGAGGGTCCTCACAACAAATTGCACGTAACTCTATGAAACAGCCCGAAACATCACCAGTGTCGTACTCCACGCTGGTCACTAAATCCGTGCAGCGGCGTGGAAACGATATTCACTGGCATTCATGCAGAGGCGAGATTTCGCACAGGAGTCCGTACGCACTGTCAGAGAAGTCACCGCCGTCACCATCATAATCATCATCATCGTCAGCATCATCCTAACTATGCCCACTGTAGGACCCAAAGGTCTGTCCCATCTCTCTCCAATTAACCCTATCCTGTGCCACATGCGCACACCTTATTCTTGAGAACTTCCTAATCGGATGCGCACCATCAGGAGCGGGCGCCCGATGATGGTGAAAAGCGATGCGCCTAGCTGACTGTTGAAAAAATGAAGACTTTTTTGGCGCAGTGCCGTAGTGGAGGGCTCCGGAGTAATTTCGACCACCTGGGCATCTTTAACGTGTACTAACACCGCACAGCACACGGGCGCCTTTGCGTTTGACCTCCATCGAAACGGTGCCGCTGCGGTCGGGTTCGAACACGGGTACTCCGGATCAGTATCCGAGCGCCCTAACCACTGAGCCACCGGGACAGTTGCAAGGTTAGGTCTTTTTTCAGTGTGCATCAAGGGGCGTTAAATTTTTCTAGACAAGCGTCATACCGAGCCCTCAGTGCAGTCACGGAGATGCATGCAGTGGCGCTGGCATCAGCAGTGACTTTCGTAGCGTAGGCAAAGGGCGGGACCATCCGCATTTGGTGCGTCAAGTTTCCGTGTTATTGGAGACAATTCGTGGCTAGCCGATAAATTGCGTTGTGGTTGGCTGGGCCGCAAGGCGGAAGCAGCATAAGTTTCCACCAGTTTACTGCAGGGGCGAAAGCGATGGGCAGCGGCTGAGGAGCGGGAGAAGTTCGGTGATGGTTCGGCTTTGCATTTCGGCATCGAAATATGATCAGTTAGTATGAGCCTCTTAACCGCATGGTTGCTATTCGGTCGCGTGGCGAACAGTGCAAGGATCAATTAACGCCTGTAACTCGTTCGCATTCTGTCGTGCTCCCAGCATAAGAAATTAATAATAATAATAATTGGTTTTTGGGGAAAGGAAATGGCGCAGTATCTGTCTCACATGTCGGCGGACACCTTAACCGCGCTGTAAGGGAAGGGATAAAGGAGGGAGTGAAAGAAGAAAGAGGTGCCGTAGTAAAGAGCTCCGGAATAATTTCGACCAGCTGGGGATCTTTAACGTGCACTGACGTCGCACAGCACACGGGCGCCTTAGCGTTTTTCCTCCATATAAACGCAGCCGCCGCGGTCGGGTTCGAACCCGGGAACTCCGGATCAGTAGCCGAGCGCCCTAACCAATGAGCCACCGCGGCGGGTCGTAGTTTTGTGCCTATTTTAGTTTTCGCGAGCTTCATCAAGTATGTCATTTCAACCCTGGTCCTAAAGAGCGATTCAACGGCGCTAGGATCTCAGCAATATCACGCAATATTATTTCAGAGATACCGGAATTTCCCCGTTACAGGTCGATCAGAGCCTGGCGAAAACAGAAGGCGCGCACTTGAATGCAAATTCTAAAATAAAAAGCAAAGTGACTTATTTATAGCTCAGCATAGTGAAGGTAAATTTCGTTTAGAGCTGGGGGAAAAGATGTGTGCATGTATGTGCTTGTGCAGCTATCAGATCGCATTTCCCTTATTCAAAAGTAGATATATCAGTTGTGTAAAGTAATTTCCAAGATCTCCGGAATTAACTGGCCAGAAAAAAACAGGACGCACATCACAAGGCTCGTCATGTGAAAAAGCTGCTTCGCGTCGTCCTGTATATCTTGCACTGGTATGCTGTATGGGCCAGAAGTTGAGAACTGTGAACGATTAGGTTCTCCCCATACCTCGCGCTTTCGCCCGCCGTAGCCGCGCTGTCACTAGCTGTCAACTAGGAGCCAAAGTCGTCTGCCTCGTGTCGACAGAAACCCACGGAATGCGAATTCGAAGTTTGCAGAGAAACCTAGGAGAGGGTTCGAACCCGACAGCGGCGGCTGCGTTTCGATAGAGGCGAAACGCTAAGGCGCCCGTGTGCTGTGCGATATCAGTGCACGTTAAAGATCCCCAGGTGGTCGAAATTATTCCGGAGCCCTCCACTACGGCACCTCTCTTTCCCTTTCTTCTTTCACTCCCTCCTTTATCCCTTCCCTTAGGCGCGGTTCAGGTGTCCAACGATATATGAGACAGACACTGTGCCATTTCCTCCCCCCCCCCCCGCCCCCCAGAAAAATCCAATTATTATGTACACTCTCGAGAAACTCCTTCGGAGAGGGATTCGATGCAGAGCTCCAACTGGCAATTCCGCACGGCAAACAGGTGTAAAAAGTGCAGAACAATGTACTCTTCGGGCATCAGCGAAAATGTTTCTATCCAAAAGCGACGCGCATGCTCTGAAATATTCGTATACGCGAGTTGGCTTCGAAGGCAGCGTCGCTTGGCGCAGTGTCGGCTATGCCGACCGCAGCGCCACCTTTGTTCACAAACACGACGCTTGCGAGGTCGCAGCCGGGGCGTTGCGCGTCATAATGAGCGCGAATGTAGGCCCGTATTAGTCTACATGGGCGATTCTTTGAGCATCGTACCGCTGACTGCACCGTCATTCGCCAGCCAGAGCAGGCCGGCCTCTGGACAGCTGCAAACTATTATTCCCTATGATTAAATTTGTGACCAAATCATGATGATATGGCTCTTCCTTCGGAACTGGCGCCAAACTGACCAGCTGGCGCCATATTTACAGTTTCTGCCGCACTGCACGGTTTTTGTACGAAGGATCGTAACATCGCTCCATGTGCATGGTTTGGCGATGACGCGCTCTTCCCGAGAGAATTGCGCTTACTTTAGGAACATCCGAGAATGCACAGGGCGGGAAAATTTAAATTTTAAATTTTCAGGAGCGGGATGACTTTATTCTTTTTTGTTTCACTGTGCACGTACTTTTGGTTCCTTCTTTGTGCTCCTTTTTGTAACGGGCAAGGGCTTTGGGAGCTGAGTGCCGAAAAAAATTAAAAGAAAAGAACGATATGACGTTATCAGCACGATGAGAGAAAGCAGAGGGGTGTGATCTCGCAAGACGAGGTGAAATAGGGTCGTAATTGAATAATAGAACAAAAAGTAAAGGTACTATGTTGGAATCTACATAATGTAAATGAATATAATGTCGGAATAGGAAGTAATAAAATAAAATAAAAAGCAAAGGCGTGAAAGGAAGTCAGCTTTGTCGTGCAAATGCCTTGATGGGCAAGAGGAGCGCATAGAGCACGTATAAGCTCACGGCTACATCCAATCTTCAAGGAGGGAACTAAATCGCTTTACTCCATACAGGTTCCTTCAGTTTTCCTCGGCTCTTCGAAATGTAAGGAATAAAATAAATTACAACGCGAGCAGCCTTCGCTTGCTGAAGAGATAAAAAGAAAACTGTTCTGGCTAGATTAAAACGCGTCAGCGCTGCATTCTTTTTGAATAGACGTCCTTCATCCTGAAGAACTTTTAGGGGTGCCGTTGTTTGTTCTCAGCACTTTTTCTTCCGAAATCTTCCAGTAGCGTTGAAAGGAGCGAATGAGAATGGAACCAGTGACCCCTCAGTGCGGGGATGAGGGGGAACACTCACGAATACATGAGAGATAGAAAAAAAGTAAATGAAAGCCAGGAAGGGGAATAATGTTACGTCTTTGCGAGACAGGCTGTAACGTATGCTATACATTGCCTTTTTTATATAGCGCTCTTGAGTTCCTTTGTATACTTACAGCGAACTGGTACGGGCGCCGTCCTCGCAATGTAGCGATCCAAAGGTGAATCTATTTCACGTGTTTTCTTTGCTAACTTCCTCTTTACGTGGAAGACATGTTAGTGCGTGCAAGATCCAGAGAGGGAGATGAGAGCGTAAATGTGTACTGGGCGCCAGCTTCGTAGTCTCACGGGAAATCGTCCTCATTTGCATGATCACCACCACCACCACCATTGTCATCATCATCATCCTGACTACGCCCACTGCAGGCCAAGGGCATCTTCCATGTCTCTCCAATTAACCCTGTCCTTTGCTAGCTGCGCCCACCGTATATTTGCAAACTACTTAACCCCATCCGCCCACCTAACTTACTGCCGACCCCTGCTACGCTTGCCTTCTCTTGGAATCCACTCCGTCACCCGTAAGGACCAGCGGTTTTCTTGCCTTCGCATTACATGTGCAGTTTACAGATCTGCAATTTGTGCCAGTTTAGGAGTCAACACGATTTCTCGGGTGTGTCTCGTAGAAGTGATCTGAGGTGCAAAGAGGAGGGAAGACAAGGTTTGCAACTTGCAAGCTCTGTAAGACGATGAAGGTAAGCTCCCTTCGAGAGATGGAACATGCGCGATACAGGCATATTGCGCAAAGGTAGGGACTAAGCCTAAAGGAAGCAGAGCCTGTTTCGCCATATTAGCGGATGCTGGTAAAAACGGCAGTGAAATTAAGAGATATAAGATGAGGTACTAAAAGGGAAGCGACGTGCGCGCAAGCAAGGCAAAAGAGAGTGCATGATTAACGAACAGTTTCTGGTGTTAGCGCAATAGCATCACGTCAGAAGTACATCAGCGTTTTCGTGCTCAGCTTTCTTGGACAGAAGCGGCTAGCGCCATCTGTTGGCCGCCTGTAGAGAACACCGCGCAACTCATTGGGGATGTCTTAAATTGGCAATTTTGAGAAAACTCTGCAGTTCTGAGAGATTCTAAGCCTCGTCGCTGTAAAATTTGACCTATAAAATGCTGACTGCGCTCACACCAGGTATTTTTGACGCTCATAGAAACGATGAGATGTACCGAACATTTGAATTTCCCGCTGTGATTTTGAGAGAGTGCAGCGCCGCGCACCTTGTGGTGGCAGCCGTCATGTACAACATTCTTGGAGAAAAATTTTCAATACTGAAAACTGTAAGGTACTCTTATAGAAATATTGACGGTAATTGTCCATTCTGGTCCATGTGTAGCAAATTCTTGCTCTTGAAGTTTTTCTATCGTTCCCATCGAGCAGTTAAGACTGCCATAGAAAAGTGATGGGTAATGCTTTTGACGATATCAAAAACGTTGACAGCAACAAAAAAAAAAATGCCTGCCTGCCGACGGGAGATCTGCGGATTTTTTTATTGTTAAAGTGAAATCTTGCAATGTTTGAAAACATTGCATTCATAAACTCTTAAAAAAGGAGATATTCGTACGCTGCAACAACGACAGTTCTGACACATCATAATTGGGCATAACTTCATGAAATGACGCATATAGTGTTGGTCATGTTGTGAAAAAAAAAGAAAACTCCGAAGAGAGCGTGACGTCACGCGGCCGGCTTAATCAAGCCACGTGCTTGTGAAGCCGTTCCCTCCCCTTGTTTTTCGCCCTCTGAGTCAGTCCCTAATGTTATCTAATATTATTGTGTTGGTATGTTTTAGTGCGCTTGGCGCGGACGCCTACAGCAAAGAGTTTGGTCTACAGTGAGTTTGACGCGACGATCCACGTGTGCACGCACAGCAGTGCTAGTTATCACCACACGCTGTCACGTGGTGTGATCAGATGGGAGACCAACTCTCTTCCTTTTACTTTTTATGACTAGGCTTCAAGGTTATCGATGGATGCTATTTCCTGAGTTTTTTTTTTCCTCCGTGGTGCCAAGTACAGCTTAGTGTGAATGCATAGCACGGTAACGGCAATAAGGGCACGTCAGGTTGACCCTTCCTGTAGCGTGCTGCACTCTAGCAGAGCAAGAGGGGACATAAAGGTCCAGTCTCCAGAGAAACCAAATCTTTTTCGCAGCACGTTTCCTTTTTCTTTAGAATGGTATGTAAAGCTTCACTCTACGTGAAACTTGACTTCGAATTTGCGCATGCCAAGTAAGTAATTCACAACTGAATTTTTTTTTCTTTCAGGTTGCTTTCAGGGGACATTATCAGGGTAATTCCCTCACAGAAATAGACAAACATCCTAAAGAAACCAGGGTAGTCGGGCTCACTAGTCCGTTACTAACGCATAGGCGGGCGCCCCACGTGTGCGCAGGAGCTGCTGCTGCTGCTGTTTTCTGGAAGAATGAAAAAGAAAGTGCATGGGCCTGCCCACTGGCTCAAGCTGAGCCACAATCGCTGCCACGCGCTGAAAGTAGGAGAGCTAAGATAAGAAATGACGCGCGCTGTTATGTCCACGGCCGATCCCGGAGGCAGGGCAATACCGGGCCAAGCCGTGCCGGAGGGCTTCAAGCACTCCGCTATATTTCCAAAAGTAACTTTAATATCTGTGTGTGAGCAGGAGCTACTGTTGCTGCTGCTGCTGTTGTTGTTGTCAGGAAGAATGAAAACAAAAGTGCACGGGCCTGCTCACTGGCTCAAGGTGAGCCACAATCGCTGCCACGTGTTGAAAGTAGGAGAGTTGAAAGATAGCAGAGCAAAGATAGAAAGAAAAGACGCGGGCTATTATGTCCCGGGCCGAGCAGGAGCGCACCAATGGCGGACGTTCAGGTGGCGGCAGTTTTTCCCGACTTTCGTATCAAAATTTTGACGCAACCGTTCGTTGTACATCGCTGCTAGTGCTGTCATACGATTTCTCACTGCACACGTCTCTTAGTCAGGTTAAATTTGGTGACATTAAATTTGCTAGTGTGACAGGTGTATTCGAACCGTCGTAATATATACCTCGAATTGTACGCATTTCACCGACTTTCGTTCTGGGTGGTGTCATACGAGTAGCAGCCGCATTTACTACCTCCGCTTTCGGTGAGGTGGTAATGAGGTAGTACAGAGGTAGTAACAGTCAAAAAACATAGTAACAGCCGTAAGTACTACCTTTTTACTACCTCCTTTTTAATGTAGGCAGTAACGAGGTCGTAAGAAGATAGTACAAAGGTAGTAACTGTTAAAAAAGCTAGTAACAGCAGCCGTTACTACCTTTTACTACCTTTTTTTCCAATGCAGTTTGTGCAGGTGCCAGTGATACACCGGAACCTAGCGCCTACAGCGCATGCGCGCAGCCTTGTCGCACATGCATGTAATTATTTACAGGAGGCGGTACAAGTGTTACCGGCTGTGCCCTCGTACGTCATTATAGATTTTTATCACCACCTTACGGCAGAGACGGTAACTACGGCAACTGCTACTGTACGGCAAATGTGGTCAGGCAAATCTGGCAACGGTAGCAACTGTAACGCGTACCGTATTTGCCGCACGGCTAACCAGCTGCGCTAAATCGGTCTAATGTTAACACGCTGGAGAGTTGCACAGAGCTCTTCTTTGTTGTCTACCGCGAATATTTCTGCTTTTTTTAAAGGAAGCAGCACACAAACGAGAACACAGCACAGAAACACCAAGGACATAACACAGAAGCCGTTGCACGCTCAGCTTTTTTATTATTTTTCTCCTTGCTCTGGTTTCTGTGAAGTATGAACGAATCCAGTGTAGCTATTGCAACCCTAGCTGCTTAATGTTTACAGTCGGGACATTACGGGGTCATCCATGTTGGACCTCCTGTCGGTGTGCAGTCGCAGATCATCGTCGACAAGGGCTACCCCGTGGAGGAGTACGATGTGGAGACGAGCGACGGGTTCGTGCTGTCGGTGCAGCGCCTGCCTTCCGGTCGCAAGGGCCCCCCCAAGAAGGCCCCCCACGGCCGAGACAAGAAGACCGTCTTCCTGCTGCACTACCTCCTCGGGTCCTCCGCCGACTGGGTCATGAACTATCCCGACCAGAGTCTGCGTACGCTAACTTTGCCGTTTTGTTTTTTTGTGCGCAAAGAAATTACGTTTTCTTGAAGAACTACCTGCTAAGCTTATTTCAACTCATCGCTTCGGCACTGCACAGTACTAAAGACTAAATTCAACCTGAAAAGGCGGTTCGCTTCTAACGCTCGCCCTGTAT
Source organism: Amblyomma americanum (assembly GCF_052857255.1). NCBI lineage: Eukaryota > Metazoa > Arthropoda > Arachnida > Ixodida > Ixodidae > Amblyomma > Amblyomma americanum. The sequence goes on along the minus strand of NC_135498.1, from coordinate 17,160,525 downwards.
TGCATAGCGCTCGCCCTTGCCTGTCAATGTCCGGGTTAAATTGTAGATGCTCTGAAGTGATGCATATGCACCAACAAGGCCGAACCACCACCATTGTGGACTTATTGCAGACACACAAAGAGAAGTCTTTTTATTTAAAAGCAGTGATTTTAGTTGGCATGAAGAATTAGCTGACATGCTACTCTGCGTGGGGTAGGGATAGAGAGACGAAAGGCGAGAGGCGCATAAAATTCTTAAGAAGTTTAATAAACAGTTATTTTGTATAACAGATATTTTATAATGGACTCAAGTGGACTTATAGTGGACTCAAGTTTTCTTTGATGAATCCCCCCCTATGTAATGCCCGCATTGGGCCTTTAGGGTATTGAAATAAAATAAAATAAATAAGTTATTTTGAGTCGACGTTTCGGATACAGCCTGTCCTTTCTCAGGACCCTTGAGAAAGGACAGGCTCTGTCCGAAAAGTCGACTCAAAATAAATCTGTCGAAGTGAAACGTTGCTCAACTTTGCGTATATATTTATATATAGCGAAGCATACGCTTCGCTATATATAAATACCTCCACAAGAATGGCTATGCTTCGGACACAGCCTGTCCTTTCTCAACACTCTTGAGAAAGGACACGCTCTCTCCGAAATGTCGACTCCAAATAAATCTGTCTAAATGAAGCGTTTCTCAACTTTGCATATATATTTATATATAGCGAAGCATAGGCTTCGCTATAGGAAACATTTTTATTTGACTCCACGTTTCGATCGGAGGACCGATCTTCCTCAAGAGTGATTCCTTCCGATTCAGGTTTACAACCACCGCTCACATGCACAATCGCTCCCCGACCTCCGTCTTTCAAAACACCTCCGCGAGAAAGGCCATGAGTTTGATAAAGTTAAAGTAACAATATTACAGAGTGACTTCAAAAACACTCGTGAGCACGAGCAAAGAGAATCGCATTTTATTTTTTTAAATGTAACACTGTAACGGGGCATTAACGAAAGCCACGGCACCCTCGCCTCTCTTCCGAGGTCAGAGACCTACGAAAATACATAAAGCACCACTGACTGCGTCGGCTGAAGTCATACCCCTTTTTGCATGCGACATTCGTGTAGTTACTTGCCCTCCCTTTGTCTCATCTTCTAGTGTCATAAGACCAGATAGCTTTTGCCGCCGCGGTGGCTCAGTGATTAGGGCGCTCGACTACTGATCCGGAGTACCCGGGTTCGAACCCGACCATGACGGCTGCGTTTTTATAGAGGAAAAACGCCAAGGCGCCCGTGTACTGTGCGATGTCAGTGCACGTTAAAGATCCCCAGGTGGTCGAAATTATTCCGGAGCCCTCCACTACGGCACCTTCTTCCTTTCTTCTTTCACTCCCTCCCTTATCCCTTCCCTTACGGCGCGGTTCACGTGTCCAAAGATATATGAGACAGATACTGCGCCGTTTCCTTTCCACACAAAAAACAATTATTTCTGGCTACTCTGGGAACATTCCTTCCGGTACCTGCCCTCCATTCTTTTTCTTCTTTTTTGTTTCTTTTTTGTGTTCGCATAGTCGAGCCTCAGCCGCTAAACCAGCGATAAACCAGCGACGGATGCAACATTGCAGAATGCAAGAAAAAAAAAACCACTACTACAGGTTTTCTTTCTTTTTTTGCTGCTTCTTCTGTTGTTGAGTCAAAATTCTTTTCCCCCCTGCACTCGCGGCCGGGAGGAGGGATAAGTTCCCCCTTTTTTCCACGAAGGTAGCTGGACGGTCACGCACGCTGGCTGTCGCCCATCTCAGCTCAGCGACATGCCTGTCAATAAGCAGGCATGCTGTGCCTGTCAAAGCAGGTGTCCCCATCTGGATATTGTATTTCCCTGCTCCTTACACATTCTGCAGACACTCCACTTTTTTTTGTGTGTGGGCCCCCTTTTTCCTGTTTATGCTTATTTCTTTATTTTTACTTGCATACTTTTTTCACTTGTATCTACTTATTTCTGTACTCTCTATCAGTTTCTCGCTCACCACTTCTGAGTCCAACTCGTATAAAAGGGGAAATATCAGCGAAGACAAATCACTCTCGAAAAAGATCGGTCCTCCGTCGAGTCAAATAAAAATGTTTTGTTTAACGAAGCGTATACTTCGCTATGTACTTTTTTAAGCAGCCAAACACGTCATGCTCTCGCGAACTATTTACTTATTTATTTACCCACAGCGCCACAGTGGCATTACAGTGTGTGTGTTGGGGGGGGGGGGGTAGGTTGTACAAATCAACAAGAATTATTAGAAGGGCAGTCACAATGACAATGCAAACACTTCATTGTCAGTAATATTAACAAGAAATGAAGACAAAGCATTCCATTCTCAATCAGTGCGAGAAAAAGCGACATCTTGAACAAATCGGTTCTTGATCTGAATTCGCGCACTTTACGGTTATGATCAACCCACTCGGATCTGTAGTGTTGATGAAAAATGTGCTTATCCCTAGGAATAGCAATCCTGTTGTAATATATATTATGAAAAAAATTAAGCCTTAGCTTTCTCCTTCTTACTTCAAGGGGTCCTTCAATGATGTTGATCAATGGAGATATATTAGTGAATACTTTGTTTCTTCAAGCTAATTGATCAATCAAGCAAATCCTACGGAAACGTAGGGACTGATTGTAAGCGATGGAGGTTTTACAAAGTCGAGGTGACTGCTCTGGGAGCGTAAGTACTGGTGTCGGTCTGTGGGCTTTCTGTAAACTGTTGCTTCAAGTTAGTTTTCCATCTCGTGTGGGTTTGTGGGTTTTCTGTAAACTGTTGTCTCAAGTTTGTTTTCCATCAAGGAAAATAAACTTGAGGCAACAGTTGAGGCAGTCACACTAGACATTGTAAAACTACACACGCACGCACGCACGCACGCACACACACACAGACACACACACACACACACACACACACACTATATATATATATATATATATATATATATATATATATATATATATATATATATATATATATATATATATATATATATATATATATATATATATATATATATATATAATGTAGAGCTGGCGTCCTGGAAAGACGTGCGCTTTGTATGTCTGTCCACCAACCTTTCAATCAGTGCGACAGGGTGAAGGAGGTATTTATTATGAACCAAGTGAATAAACATCGGCAACAGGGGCAGCTTGAAAGCACTTCTGTGCCTCTTTGCAATGACAATGAAAGCGTTAGGAGTGAACCATATTTTCTCCTAGCAGGCTATACCAATTTGTTGGTTTTAGCAGTGCAGTACTTCGTTTATCATCTACAATAATTATTACACTAACTCCAATTGTTTCAGTTTTTGCCGGAAAAATATTAATTCTCACAGTATCGCACACGCCTCATTTCCAAGCTAATTTATCAAAGCAATGTCACCTTCCATAGATTCATTAGGCATGCTGTAAAATAATTGACGGGAAAAGTAATGCGCCCCGGTGAAAAGACGTAAAATCTCAACAGGTGCCGTGTTTCACCAGCAGGTTACGGAATGGTACTGAAGTGTGCTGCTGGTGTCGCATGTGTGCCGGAGCAAATATCTGCTAATTTTAATCGCTTGAGAACGCTGAAGGTAAATTAATTTGCTAGTTATTAACAGTTGGGTAACATTATCTTTCGGAATAATCAAACACATGCCTTTTTACATTTCTGCAACTTAGGTGTCAATGCCGCAATCCGGAACATTCAGAACTTCTATTCCAAATTTTCACTGCTTGGGCAATAATAGAAAAAGCTAGCGAATAACCGGGTCTTTAAACTGTGCGCCCTGTCGCTGAGCTGCATCAACCTTGAAAAACGTAACCTTCGCGTAACGGGCTCATTCCAGCAGTAGCGAACAAGCGCGCAAAGCGCAGCATAACTAACCGAAACTCCTGAAGCTCAGAGCCGGAGCTTGTCTCCGTATTCCGTCCGGCAACCGAGCCCGGGGAAGGCACAGCTTCAGCGCTACAGCGTCATGCTCATCTGCAATTCCGAGCCCGCAGAATTGTCGATGCGGCTATTACCGAGCGCACAATTGCCCGGGAGCCGGGTACGTGTTCAAGATTCGTGCGTGGAAGGGGCGGCTGCGAAATCGTGACTCCCTCTCCCGTAGCCTCTCCCGTAGCTATACGGGACAGCTTGGAGCGTTCCGTGACGGAAGTGGGACGCTATGTAGCGTGATCAATCGTGTGCGCCTGCTCATTTGGACAGTGTCACGCGGTGAGGGAAAAATGAACTTAAGGTGAAACACGGCGGCTGTTTATTAAGGGGGAACTCCTGCCCGAAGTCATATGCGGCGGGAAGTACACAGGCATACTTTGACCCAACGCATAAGTCCCGCTCTCTGTGCACATATTGAGAGAGGTTCGTACGCGCTGCTGTCGGGATGAGTGGCTGATTTATTGAGCGGACCGCGTACCCACCGAGCAATATCTCGCAACTGTGCGGAAACGTACGCCTTGTAAAGCACGCATGCTTCTATAGGTACAGCCTTTGCCAAAAGTAACTAGGCTGTATGGTCTGCTTCAAATTGGAATAGTAGAGACCTTACGGTTTCTCTAAATATAAAAAAAAAAACTTCTCGGAAGGTGAGGACAAGGGTTCTCCTTATCATACAGAGATTTAGAGCTTGAGGTCTGGCATAATAGCTTCAACATACGACTTAGAAGCAAGCCACGGAGCCTGGTTACTTTTGGCAAAGACTGTATATTCACAAGAGAAGAAGGGGCGAAGGCAACCTAACACCAGGAGAGGAACTTTAGCCTTGCTGCCTTCTTAGAATTGCTCGAGACCACCAGCACGAAATAGACGACTGCTTGTACGTGTGTTACTGAACATAACCGTGGTGTCATCTCGTAGGAGGGCTCCGCAGACCTGTTTTTGGACCTTTAGGCCTACAGACTTTTATGATTTCAACTCTTTCTTATGAAGAAAGCATCGCGTAGAATAAATTTAGAATATGGTCACTTGGAGCGCATTGCGGGAGGATATTTGTAAGACACTAACAAAGCACACGTTCTCGTAACAGCGAGCCGTGGCGTGGACAAAGCAGCCACCGGAGAGTTGTGCCTCCCAAGTGATAACTACGGCACTTGAATCCGTGTGGCCTGAGACGAATGTAAGTTTGAGTATCAAAACATCTGCGAGCCTATGTGTTCACATATTTTACCAGTGAAAAGAGACCTAACCGCGCTGTATAGTAATCGGCCTCGAGTGTTCACACTGAGTCTTGACGGGTATTTTTGGAATGCAGTGAATAAGTCTGATGCTTATCTCGTATTCCTCTTTCAGCTTACATACTGGCTGACGCTGGGTACGACGTCTGGCTCGGGAATGTGAGAGGCAACACGTATTCCCGCCATGTACGCTACAGGAGAGACCAGAAGGAGTTCTGGGAGTTTTGGTGAGGCGAACGTCACGACACGCTAGAATTAATTCGCTATTGAGAGCGCGATTGCCTTATTTGTTAATCAACCATAATGTCGTCGTCTCTAATATGGACGTTCAAAGGACGCTAAGGGTCAGTATAGAATGCATTCACTCTCATTATGTGACATCGAACGATAAGCTGTGAGGAGCTCTTGAGAAAGAGAATTTGGACGTTAAGCTCCGAGGATATTCCTCGCGCAGAGTTGCTTGCGACACTTCTGCTTAACCAAAGGCAGTTATGCAAATGACACTGCAACGGTATGCTTAACTAAAGACGTGACAGTAACCACTAGCGTGCGATAGCTGAACGCAGTCACGTGCACGTCAATGAGACCACGCGGCTTATATTAGGAGCATAAGACGATCTTCGTCAGCTTTGACTTCGCGGTACATGCAGGTCGAATGCTGAAGAGTGGGAGGTCAAGAAGGAATATTTCCCGGTAAGCAGCTAACTGCCTGCTCTTAAATGGCTTGGTTAGGACAAATCAGTGCTATAAGTACTGCAAAGTACCTGCAGAAAACTGATCATTGCGTGTTAATGAGCCGATAAATTGTGCATCCTTTTAGCGCCTTTACATGCAATGGAAGGGTAAAACGTATTTTTTTTGTCGTATTCCTCGAACGAAGAAAAGCGTTACGCCTAAAGGTGACTTAGAAACCGTGCAGGAGCACTCTTTGCATGCAAGTTGAAAGCGTCTCACAGTGCTTCTTGAGCAGCGAAAGACACGTCTGACTGCCGCTATGTTCGCTCCCGTACCGAGAGAAGTTTCGACGAGATGATCTCATACGACCTGCCGGCCATGCTGGACTTCGTGCTCAACAAGACGGGGCAGGAGAAACTCTTCTTCGTGGGCACCTCTCAGGGAGCGATGATACTCTTCGGATTGCTGGCGGATAAGCCGGAGTACAACGAAAAGGTAAAGTGGTCAGGTGTGAACGTCTTTAGTTCTCGTGCAACTTATCTAGCCTCTGAATCTTCTTGCGTGGTTTGATGCCGAGCGCGGCAAGGCACCCACCGGTGATACAAAGGGTACAAGCTTTCCCCTGGCCTTGTTACCGGCTTCTGCGGGCTGAAATGCTTGAAAATGTGTCTTCGACCCATTTTTGTGTATGAAAATACCTTGTGTAAGAGCGCTTATTGGCCAAACCTGCCCTAATCATAATCAGCATAATAGATCTTCCTGTTTCGTTATTATCGAGGGGCTTGTTATTGTTCTTACTGAAGAATCAATCCCGCCGTTTGCATACGCTCGTCCATCGAACTATGATCCTTTCGACAGTGAATGCACACATTTTTTTTCCATCCAGCCATTCACGTGCTCAATGAACTCGGCGACTAATCTTAATAATGAACAAGCCAGGCATTTCATTTTGATGCAGATTCGCAGAGTTACCACAATTTTCTTCTGGAGATTAAGGCTTCCCCTTTTCATTACACTTAGCTTTTCTTAAAGTAGACGTTTCTTTTATATCGGCAAAAATTTAGTAATGTGAGCCCGCGAGTTCGCGAATGTGCTTCGGTTTATTTTGTAACTGCACTCTCCAAACATATATTCATAGTAGCTGAAACTTCTTCCATTTGTCTGTAGGCGTCATGCAGGTGGCTATGTAGTGGCACGTGTCTTTGACTCATGTCAGTAGTCGAATGGAGTTGAAATACGAGCTGCGCGCTATATAGAATTATATAGAAAAACAAAAAAACCCACAAAACTCGGAGAGGTTGTCATGAGCTCTTCCTATTTTTCTGCACGCTGGGGACCGCACATCAAAAAAATAATGAAATACCTCAAGCCGAACTAGAAAACCCGTCCTCGCATCTCTACAGTCGCTCTACGTTTTCAGACTTCATGTACCCAGACTGCGTATATATGCTTCTTATGGGCCCCAGATGAGCAATGCCTTGTCTTTTGGTAACTTAGTTCATTTTCATTTGTTACGCAATGTATATCCGCACGGTTCTTCGTGTCATACTTTACATATCAAGCCCAGGAAATCTGCACAAACACGTCTAGTTTTCACGGCTGCCACGACATGCCACGCGGCACTGAAGACTCAGAGTAATCGCGGGAGTTTTGAATTTCCCGTACAGTCAATGATTTGTTTATGGCCGTCGGAATTAGCTCGTGTACGTGAGTGCAAGAAGTATTTTATAGGCCCGGTTTTGCAGCCAGGAGGAATAGGCAACATGTTCGCCCAGAATCTCTCGGGACTCTAAGAGTTGCCTTAGAATTCAAAGTTCAAAATATCTCTATTTAGCTACGCGGTGTTTGCTGCTCGCGGCAACAGATGGCGCTAGTTGCTGATTGTCCAAGAAAGCCGGACATGTTCGGGCACTTTAGCAGAATGCTTTGCGGTGACGTCATGCTATACAGGGTGATTTTTTTAAAACCTTTGCAGGCTTTTATTTTAAAAACTGTGAGAGATACGTCGGTGCTGTCTTTGCGCTGGATTGTACGGTAAAGCGGACGCTATGTGCTTTATATGGATCATTCCTAAGACGAATAATTAACGTAAATTAACTAACTTTTTATTTTTGTGGAAGAGGTTGTATTGCGAAATTGATGGCCGTCAACATCAAAGGTGGGCCCTGTTTTAAAGTTTCTAAATCGGCAATTTGGTTCGAAATACCGCAAATCAAAAATGCGCATTTGAAAGCTCATTGAGTTGGCTTCTTGACCTTGCCCCCTAAAATCAAAAATCAAAAGTTATTAGTTAATTTAGTTTAATTGGTCGTCTGATGATTCATCCATTAAAGTACATAATGTTCGCCTTGCTGTACAATCCATCTATACAGACCGCACCGATATATCTCAGAGTTTTCAACACAAAATTTTGTAAAGTTATAAAAATCACCCTGTATAAGGCGTCTTGAAAATGGATAAAGCAGAGACAGTAATCCTGCCGAGCGCTTCTCTCTAAGATGGCCTCTAAGGTGAGGATGAACAAGCATTATACAGCTTCTAGCAACACAAGGTAATTGCACGAACGCACGCATCTGCAGATTCCTCGAAGTAGCTGGTGTCCCCTTTTGGGTGGAGAAATCTTTTTGAGAGCTGCACTCATGTCCTCATACCCGACAACTTCAAGGCTTTATCCAGTTTCTCTTGAGGCTCCGTAAAGTGGTCTAAACTGACACGGACTATGCCGTTATTGTTAGATGCTTGCACACGCTTTATTTCAATGACATTCATTTTAGACTGACGTTTAGCGTTACCTGGTGAGCGCATAATGAAATCAAAGTGACCGATTTCTTCGGCGCAGATCGAACTGTTTACTGCCATGGGACCGGTTACCACAGTGACGCACATGAGGTCGCCCATACGCTACTTGGCCCCATTTGTGGAGAACGCCGGGGTGAGTATGAGTATAGACCTCCTGCATGTTTGTAAACAAACGAGGTGGCGCTGCAGTCGCTAGCGGGCTCGTGGTAGGCAAAAGGCCAGGGAGTGTCGTTGCGGAGAGGCGTTGAGCGCGGGTTTTCAAGGCATGTAGGCGCGTTTTCAGTTTCTGCGAATCACAGCAATGTTTGATGTTTACAGCTTAGTAATTTCTTGAAGTACACCAGCTCGCGTTGGCCACGTGCGGCGTATTCAGGGAAATAGTTCGCCACTGTGTATTGTATATATGGTTAGTAGTAAACAGAAAGCGTTTCTGGCGTTCATTTCTACGCTAGGCATTGAATAAAATTGGAAGTTTTTGACACTCTGCTCTAGCCAGAATAATCTTACTTCGGGACAGTAGTGAGAGGATGTGCTGGCGTTCTTTCGGCGGAGCAGACGTGCGCTCACCGTCTGCTGACATACGTAGGTGTCGTGCTGTGCGAAAAGTGGGGACAGCGTCGTGTCCCCATTCTCCTCTAGCTGTCCCGCGTAAGCGCTGTATTTATCCGCAGGATCACGCGCCTGCCAGGCCGACTTCTCCCTTTGTTAAACTGGTCGAATTGGTGAAAATTCTTGATTTCAGGAAATATATTTTCTTTCTTAGCCCTTGGGTGTTCTGTTTCGCGACGAAAAATTATAGCTTAATATTCAGTAGAAATTTATAAAGTACGCTTTCGAGATGCTGGTCGTCAAAAATTGTGAGGTAATTTCTTTGAGGTTTTCTTTGAGTTCAGGGCCGCATTTCTTTGACCAAAGCGCAAGCGAAGAGGCCAAAAACGTGGAAGTAAACGTTAAGGTTCGTTTTCTGGCCTTTAACATTTTCTGCGATTGGCATCACTCACACCTTCGTAATTTCGTAACGCATGAAAATAGAATGATTCTATTTGCCGCAAACGATTCCTGAGACGTTGAGGAGTGTAATTTATCTCTCGATTTTTTTTCCTACACGTGGAGTATTATGTTCGTTATTTTTGTAAGAAAAGTTTTCACGTAACTATGCATGCATAAGTACATGATCATCTAAAAAAAGAAGTAATAGCGTCATATGCAGAACAGGGCTTTGTGAACATGCTGGCATAAAAAATTTGCGCACTTTCTACTCAATTATTTAAGACCTTGAGGTGACTTGACGAGGGTATTAATTATAATTACCCAAGAACTGCACCAGGTATAGATAAAAATAAAAGGCATTATTGGAACTAGCGTCGCAATTTCATATTTACACCAAATTTAGTTTCATATCGCGTGCATAAATAACGAAAACACTTTTCATTGCCGCGCCCCCTCCCAATCTCGACACGTCTGTTAGTAGCACGCCTGCGGCTGCTTCTTTCCAAACAAGCTTCGCGGTCACGGACTGCATCATGAAACATGACACATGCATGATGCAACGAAAAAGCATGTGGCTTTTAGCACACTTAAGGTACGCTATTCTAAGCACACCAACCTGACCGCGCATGAACTTGCCAGATTTCTTTCTACTCGAATCAAATAATTACGTCTGTCATATTAAGAAACACTTTCAAGTAAATATCAAATGCCATAAAACGTGCCATTAAAACATGCTGTGCTATTAACAAAAGAACGCATTCCTTGGGGGCGAGTAAACCTGCCGGCGGGGGCCCCGTGAACACCGGCTCAAAGTGATAAATGCGTGCGCAGCTACATACGTGCTTTTTTTCCTTGCGCAGTTATAAGCGTACTATGCTGATGTTCAGGTGAATGAACGCTGTAACTTACATGCTATTAAGTACATTGAGTGGCAGTGCCGATCGAATCCCAGACTTCGCGCTTTAGTACCTCGGCCCATTCACTGTTAGCCAGTTTACTAATGCGGTATTTATCGCGAGAAGCCCATCGGGGCTAATTTAAATTTCTTTTTATGCTACTACGTGGATCGAACAGTGACGCAGCTGATCAATACATGCTGCTTCTGCAGTGCGCAGGCATGATGCAGCTGCCGGTAGCTGCAGCAGCTGCGGTAGGCACCGGCTGGCGGTAGCTGTTTTGCCTACCATGCGAAAGTCGCTGCTGACATCAGCGCCACCGCATCTTCGTGACGTCGCGGCGTGAAGGAGGTCCATATAGGTCCAAAACACGACACGTGGAAAGCGGTTTCGGCTTTTTCTTTTCTGCTACAGCCTTCGAACTTGTTCGCCTGTACACCTCGAGGCAGTTAAATGAAGTCTTTTTATTTCGCAAGCTAATGAATAAGGTCGAGGTTGTTATTTGGCATGCACTCTCATTCAGAGCTAGGCACAGACAGGGAACTGGAGTGGACAGACTAGATGGTACAGGGGAGAGGCTGGACAGCGGAAATAGCACTGGTAAGGGAAGTATTTGTCTCTTTCGATGCTGGCTGCTCCTAACAGCCTGCTCTTGTTCTTTCATGATCGGAACCATAATCTCACTGTTTCCGCTCACGTTACGATGGACAGGTTGCAGTGATATGAAAGGAAACACGGGGGAGCCTCCGCACGTCGCGAAACACTGCCGCCGAGAGCCGGCGAGAATGGACGGTACAAGGCGCATGCGCGGAAAGAGCAGCCGCCCATGCTTGCTGCGCATACGCCTCAGCTGCTGATTCTCGCCGGGTCTCGGCCGGAGCGCTTGAAGAAGCTTGGATGCCACGCGCTCCTATGTTCCGTTTCATATTGCCGCTACCTGTACTTAGCGGTACAAGGCAGCTAGTCTGTTGGTATTTGCTATATTTGGAGCCCTATTCGGAACCAAGCTCGTAGCGTTACCGAGGACTTGGTAGAGAAACCAATGAAAAAGATAGTTTAGTTTATGGTGGTCTAACGTCCCAAAGCGACTCAGGCTATGAGGAACGCCGTAGTGATGTGCGGCACTTGTTGTGGACGTGCCCAGCGACGGCTGCTATCAGAAAACGGCTCCTCAGGGAGGTGGGCCTGCGGTGGAACCGCGAAAGTGACTTCGTGAAGTGAACAATGGACAACCGTTTCATTAACAACCTCTGCGACTACCTCAGCGCAACGGTTCTTCACTCCTTCTTTTAACTTCCAATCCCGTGCATTCCTTCCCCCCCTTTCCTTTTTCAACTTATGCCTCATGGCACACTTCTCGAATAAAAAAAAAGAAAGAAAGCTGTAGTGAAGGGCTCCGGAAGTTTCTACCACCTGGGGTTCTTTAACGTACGCTGACCTCGCACAGTACACGGGCCTCTTGAGTTTCGCCTCCATCGAAATTCGACCTCCGCGGTCGGGATCGAACCCACGTCTTTCGTGTCAGCAGCCGAGCGCCATAACCACTGAGCCACAGCGGCGGCCAATGAAAAAGAAAGGAAAAATCAAGTAATATTCTGGCCGTCGCACAGACACCTTTGGAAATACATGAACACTGTCAGTTTTTTTTTTTTGATGCACGAGTTTCACTTGCTTGACTTGCGATTATAGCTGATAGCTGCCCATTTGGCTACTTTTCGCCGCATTCGTTTGCCTGACTGGCGGTCACTGAACATGACAAAACATTTTGAGGCCGGAGCATAAAATCAGACAGAATGGAAATGGAATGCGGAAAACGGCAGGAAAAAAAATAATAATAATTGGTTTTTGGAGAAAGGAAATGGCGCAGTATCTGTCTCATATATCGTTGGACACCTGAACCGCGCCGTAAGGGAAGGGATAAGAGAGGGAGTGAAAGAAGAAAGGAAGAAAGAGGTGCCGTAGTGGAGGGCTCCGGAATAATTTCGACCACCTGGGGATCTTTAACGTGCACTGACATCGCACAGCACACAGGCACCTTAGCGTTTTTTCTTCATAAAAACGCAGCCTGATTCAAGAAATGCTGTACTGGGGTGAATTCGATTATTTCCATATTTTGTATGTACATAGTGCATATTACCCCCTACCCCTATCCTCTCTTACTATCGCCCCACCCCCCTTCTTTCCCTCTCCCTGTCCTTTTATTACCGATAGTCGCAGCTCAAGTGCTTCAGGTTTGGATGGCAGACGCCGCGGGTAGCAACATCTTTGTCTTCCTATGTTATTTTATTAATAATTGGCCACTAACAACAACAACAAGCAACGATTCACTGTCTTTTGAAAGCAGGGAAAAAATGTACTCTTTGGTAATTTCTTTAAAACAGCTATTAGTTCCAGCAAAATGACCTTGTGTCAGCTTAGCGAGTGCCTTTGGCCCTTGACTGTTGGAGCATTTAGTACTACATGTCACTTGTTCACTGATACAGTCTAACGTAGCTTGTTCCGCTTGTAAGTACAAAGTGTTAATAGACCTGCAAAAAGATTACTTTATGACAAAAAAGAGTTAACAACGACTTCGTCTTTCTACCTTCATCGCCCTGTTGCAAACCAGTCTTCTGAAGATAGGCAAGTCTATAGTATTATTCTAATTTAGTTTGTAGTACATTTACTGATTTTACCGTCGCGATGCAGCGCCTAGGCTTTACACATGTTATAAAAGAGGTCTTTGGATTCATTCTGAACCCCTGGCATTCTGCGACTGTCACGGACTTCTCGCATTAGAGCGAGACCGCATTTAACATTTAGCGTCTACAGGAATGCTACAGCCGCTGCCGAGTACCGATTCACTGATTGTCACCAGTTGTCAGCGACGGCAGCCTTCTGGCCACAACAACGCGGCGACAGCTGATGGAAGCCAGCTGTCTGCTTGAGACAGGAAATCAGTCGCTGATTCTCAAATCTGTTCACGTGTAAGAATGGTGTGCGGCTGGCGTGTTACCACGACTCCTGAAGTGACGGCCGCGAGCCATTCACGAGCTGTTCTTAATTACGAGTGAGATGCTTTTATAATTCGACTCGGATTGCTTGGCGTGAACTACTTCAAAGAGAACGCAAGCGTAGCAAGGGGCAGCACAAAGTTAACTTGGCGGATGATATTAAGAAGCCTGAGGGGATAGGGAGGCCGCAGCTGGCAAAAGACAGGGACAGGGCGTCGTCAAAACTAGGCCTCTTTTTAATTCCTTCCGAACAACCCCAATACCTGAACAATTCAGTACCATGCACTCTAGTAAAGCGGTGTAAAAAAAAAGCAATATCCATCAAAATTTCCTTAAGAAGTTGGCTCAGCTGAAACTTAGAGATACGCACTCATGCCACACGAAATCCCGAAGAATGGTTCATTCCACAGATACGGACTAATTACGGACGTCAAATGCTGAGCTATGTTTTGCCCTCATTACTGAACTCCTTGCGTTAATCTCATCAACTTTTTATGTCTCAATTTATTGCGTCGATGTTTATGTGCATATTTCATTTTCTTTTTCTGTAAACAGTGTCTCGATCATTATCTCCTCAAGTGAAATTACCTTTTTATGTTACTGTCAGTGTAAAGGCTAAGGACCAAAGCTTGAACCCTTGTACGGGGGCGCAGGCGCGCAGTAAATAATAATAATAATTGGTTTTTTTGGGGGAAAGGAAATGGCGCAGTATCTGTCTCATGTATCTTTGGACACCTGAACCGCGCCGTAAGGGAAGGGATAAAGGAGGGAGTGAAAGAAGAAAGGAATAATAGGTGCCGTAGTGGAGGGCTCCGGCATAATTTCGACCACCAGGGGATCATTAACGTGCACTGACATCGCACCGCACACGGGCGCCTGAGCGTTTTTCCTCCATAAAAACGCAGCCGCCGCGGTCGGGTTCGAGCCCGGGAACTCCGGATCAGTAGTCGAGCGCCCTAACCACTGAGCCACCGCGGCGGGGCGCGCAGTAAAGCTCCAATGTGAGCTTTTTGTCTGCGCCCATAACATCTGGATAATGTAAATAAAGATGTGATTTCATTTGAATTAATTGAAGGAATATGAGAGAGGCGTTTGCCCACAAGTGGGCTTAGTCAGGCTGATGATTATGATAACTATACATGTAAAAACGGACCGCCTGCTGGACTAGCTCACTCGTGCACGCAGGCCGTCTTCGCCTTGTTCGGCGAGTACGACTTCCTGCCGAGCAACGCGCTGATGAAACTCATCGCTGGGACCCTGTGCTCGTTCGAGGAGTCTCGCGGCCTGTGCGAGAACGTCATGTTCTTCATTTGTGGACCGGAAGGACCTCAGCTGAACAAGGCGAGCTGTACTGATTGATCAATCGATCGGTCGCTTGGTCGGTCGACTGAATGATGGATCGATCTACTTACTTATTGATCCCATACTTTCAAGTCCGTATACTGGCAGAGCACATACGCCTGTACCACAGCAAAGAACTGCAGGCAGAAAATGCTCTACCAAATCAAAGAGAACAGAATAGATGAAGAGGGGCAATAAAATAAACCTTTAGAGAGGAGGAGTAGATTGGACCGGACACATTTTTCGTTGGCAGCAGCCCCTGAGATAGGTTAGTAGTAAAGTATTAAAGACACAGAATGGGAGGTGGGAATTTTTAGCGAGAAGCGGGATCAAAAAGCGCATGACTGTCGAAGAAGCCATATTGAGGCGGCAGCGTAAGTTGATAGCCGTAAGACAAAGCTCAAATATGAACAAAAGCATCATTGAAAAAAGCCTTCTATAGATACTTGTTCACAGTGATGCTAGTTCGCCATTTTAGGCTTAGAAGGGCGTTCGCAAGTAAGGCCATAGCTAAAGTTCCTCCATGACGTTTTCTTCCGACAGCGGCGCCAATAGAAGGGCTTTAGCCACAACATGAGCCAGAATCGAATGCGTAGCACTATGATGATAGCCGACAAATGAGTAAGTTGGAATACACCGCGAAAAAGTGGAAGGTCGGAAAAACGTGTACTAAGGCGGAGGCCGAACTACGAAGTGTACGTGTGCCCGTGTCGCCGTCCGTGTTGTTTGTGAGTCCCCCCCCTTTTTTTTTCTTCTCAACCATGTGTGGTTTACCTGGAAGTCAAATGACGGCCATGTGGCGAGCAATGGAATGCTGGTTTCGGTGTAGTCCAGGTGCAAAGTGACGGTGTTTGCGACACCTTGCACACTCGTACACTTTGCGGCTTCAAATATGCCACGTAACGTTGTGACGTCATGACACAGTGACGTCATTGCATGTTTTGCTACGCTCGTCACTGAACCCGTCCAACGCGAAAACTTCCTCGGCAGCAATTTTGCTTGAAAAAGGAGAATAAAAGAAATTAAACAAGGAAAAGTACATCCTTTATCATAACTCCTAAGAAAGAATATTCTCAAAGGTTGCCGCTTAAAAAGCGAAAGCAGAGCTTCAGAACTGAAAAAAAAGAGAGGAAAAGACAGGATGCATTGAAAGACATTGTAGAGCCCAGCCAGGTTATTTGCGATCTGACTTGCTACTATGCACAGAGAAAACGTTGTAAAAGTTGCAGATGTATGAATCAATGCAGAAATCAATGCTAAATAAACCTGTAACCACCTGGAGGCGGCGGAGGTCTCGTGATGCTGTTAGAGAAGAGCTAAAAGCACTCCGAGTGGCGCATCAAATGTTTCGTGCACAGTGCGCACATCCGTGAGCACATGCTGCGCACACAAATGGCTTCCGTCTTTAATAATAACTATTGGTTTTTGGGGAAAGGAAATGACGCAGTATCTGTCTCGTATATCGTTGGACACCTGAACCGCGCCGCACAGTAAGGGATAAAGGAGGGAGTGAAAGAAGAAAGGAAGAGATAGGTGCCGTAGTGGAGGGCTTCGGAATAATTTCGACCACCTGGGGATCTTTAACGTGCGCTGACATCGCACAGCACACGGGCGCCTTAGCGTTTTGCCTCCATAAAAACGCAGCCGCCGCGGTCGGGTTCGAGCCCCGGAACTCCGGATCAGTAGCCGAGCGTCCTAACCGCTGCCGTCTTTTAAAACTGTGATTGTGCTCCGGTGTTGTGCAGACTCGGCTACCTGTTCTCGTCAGCCACACGCCAGCAGGCACTTCGGTCAGAAACATGGCACACTACGCGCAGGTAAGAAGCCGACTATGTCTTGTCCGCGTGGGTTCGCACATGTGCCGAGTTGTGCGCAATAAAAAGGCTTCAAAACTAGCGCATCAAAAGGAAGCGCGGCACAGCTATCACCGTTCTTAATCACCGTCGCTACTAGAATGGCGAAAAGACAAAGTTCCTGATGTTTATTTTTGTTTTGTGACAATATTTGTCGTCTTGGTACCGATTCTCGTGTCGCTTCTGATGCAGTTGGTGCTGAGCGAGCGGTTCCAGAAATTTGATTTCGGCACGACCAGGAATCAAGTCCTCTATGGACAGGTGAGATAATTCTCGCGTTTTCTATCAGTACTGTCTATAAGATCACTTCCGTGACTCCCTAATCTCACGGAGCAGTTGGACAGACCTACAGGACAAGAATTTGGGAGACACTTAAGCTCCGCCTTAAAGGTATGAAGTAATAGCGTTAATGGGGCCATTCAGTGGCCTGGGCTACTCTCTGCATATCACCTCACAGACACGGACAATGTTCTTTATTTTATGTTCTTTATTTTATTTTTTATTTACCACCAGACACACAAGGCCTCCTTTCAACCAAGTCGAACGAACGCGCCTCGGTGGTCGAGGGGCATCACGCGCGGCTCACAACCAGGGGCAGCGGTTCGAACCCGGCTCAACCATTCGGCTTAAAGTCTTTGTGGGGCGTTTAAATTATTCGCGCGAGGGCACGGGGTTGTGACGTCACGATCCCCTTGACCAAACCCGATTTTCTCGACACGACAACTGCAACGCCGAGTTCTCCGCTGAACGGGACCTTAACGATGTGATGCTGACCTAAAGAGCAAAGACGTTTGCTGCTTAGGCCATCATCACCATCATCCATGATCGCCGTCGTCGAAGTTGTGCCAGCGGCAGGACGACAGCCAAATTCAGTTTTTTTTCCTTCATGATTAAGGGATATCGCATTGACAAGGTGCTCTATAAAACGCGTTGCCCTGAATCAGTGTGTTTGGCCACAGTGCTACTGTACACTGCTACCGAATACCGCTACCACCAGCTGCTAGCGCGCACGTGCTGTTGAATATAGAGGCACATGAAAGTGGTGTACGCCATGCTATAACCGTCCATCTACACAGATAATGAGGCAACCCTCTTATTGCGTAGTCTCCAGGGGTGTCAGGGAAGCTGCCTCCTTGGTATAGCACTATATCCACGGTTCGGACTAAAATTCGCCATGTTTAGAAACCCAATTTTCGCGTACCTTCACCACCCAAGGAACTCAATATATGCTTCCTTCTTTGGATGCAGATCATGTCTAAACGAAAACAAAAAGTTCTTTCCTCCACAGCAAGCTCCGAACGAAAACGCCTCTCACCAGCTTACTGCAACAACGTCTTGCTATAGAGAGGTGATCAGAGTCCGGCAAGTTCGTCAACAGCTTCTCATCATCAGAAGCAAAAACTAAATTACAGGACTTCAAATGAGTCTCATATCAAAACATAACGAAAGACATTAATTATGTAAGTTCCTTTGAATCAACGCATATATTCTTCAGCTACGGGTCAACCGTAAAATGCAGTGGCCAGCACCGATAACCTGATCCGCTTATTAGTAACCGAATATACTAGTGATTTAACTTTGGTAATTTTGGACATTCTGGTATGAAATTTTAATGAACACCCACTTTTGAAGGAGCTTTGGATTTGACTTGTACCCCAGCCGAAGACATCTGCATGTCTAAAGAACTATGCACCGATTTGAGACAATCACGTACGGACATGTTGCTTTCAGCTGTTGGGTGCACTTTTGGTGCTACCGCATTGCATGTTTGCATGCTCACACGCATTCGATCAGTGACTGCTGCAGACTGGGACTCACACTAGACAGGATTACAACTTTTCTTGAGATTTGAGAACATATGGCTTCGGGATAAGGCGATTACTGCGTCGTTACGGATGGTCCTTCGACAGGCGTCCTCTCGCGAGCTGGCGCATTCAGTTGATACGGATGATATCATTTGACCTGAATTATCTTTTGGAAATCAATTTCCGTCGACGTTGCTGTTTCACATCGCCCAACTGCCCTTCAGTCCCACTGCCGGTCAACCGAACTGCCGCAGAATTCCCGCGTATCAGGCAGATACGTGATAATCGATGAGCACAGTGGCCATCTATTGAGTGCGCACTGAAGCAACAACAGATGGCGCCACTTTCCTTTGGCACTCGCTCATTAACACTATCGCGTCATACACTTACGGTGGAGCTTAAGTGTCCCCTCCAGTTTTAGTGCTCTAGCACTAAGACGCCCACTCGCCGATTTCACTAAGTACAACTATGCACTATATACGCACCTATGTCGCATTTGGCCTAACCGAGCTGAATCTCCTTCATTTTTATTCTTTTACACTCTACCGTTAACCTCCCTCAATACGTAAAAAGGACTATAGTCGGATACAATTCAACAACGCAGCAGCTTTTCCCCCGTCACAGGACCCCCTTCCAGCCAATGGCGTCGGCCGATTCTCATGACCCTGCTTGCATGACAATGCATGTAGAGAGCGGCGCCACAATGGTGTGAGGGGTCTATACCCGGCCATGGAGGGAGCGGACTTTCCCCTTTCATCTATACCACTCCCTGGTTTGTCATACCGGCGTGTGCATGCAGTGTCATGAGAATCGGCCGACGCCATTGGCTGGAAGGGGGTCCTTTGACGGGGAATAACCGCTGCGCTCTTGAGTTGCATCCGACTGTAGTTACAGACTAGACTACAAGTCACCGTAAGGTTTGCAGATTTGGCGATCAGTGCTGCCATCTGTGAGGCAAAATACGCGAATCTGAATTCCCTCGGCACTGGTAGGAATAACGAACGCACTCGAGTGGGCCCGGCGACTCCCCATTCGCAGGACACGCCCCCGGAGTACAACCTGTCTAGGGTGTCGGCGCCCGTAGCCCTGTACTGGAGCCGCAGCGACTGGCTGGCGGACCCGCAGGACGTGTCGCAACTGCGCAACCGGCTACCGCGGCTGGTGCTAGACTTCCAGGTGCAGGAGCCCAGCTTTACGCACCT
The DNA here is from genome assembly GCF_052857255.1 of Amblyomma americanum. NCBI lineage: Eukaryota > Metazoa > Arthropoda > Arachnida > Ixodida > Ixodidae > Amblyomma > Amblyomma americanum. Next base: position 17,140,802 of record NC_135498.1, on the reverse strand, counting down.
CGACTTCACCGTGGGCGTGGGCGCGCGCAGACTCGTCTACGAGCCCGTCATGAAGGCCATGGCCAGCGTCCGAACCCTCGTGCACCACTTCTACCGGGCACCTCGTGATTCCTGCTCGCTCTGCAGCAGCGGCAGCACAGCCTAAGATGCGGCCTTGCTTGCTGTGAGCATGCTGACGCGAACGGAGAGAGTACGTTTCAGAAGATTCCAAAGTTGCGAGCTTGTTTTGCATTCAATAAACACTTTATTTGTTAAATTGTTCCTAGCCTCTTTACCCTTCGCCGTGGTTCAGTGGCTATGGTGTTCGGCTGATGAGCCCAAGGACGCGGGATCGAATCCCGACGACTGAGGCTCTCCAGTACGGTGTTCCACATAGCGCATGTGAAGCTGTGGGGCGGTAAACATTGCACACCTTACTATTATTACTAGCCGTATAGCACTGATTTCAAAACGTGCGGCGCGCACGTTGAAGGTACGTTGGAAACGATTTCACAGATCGTCCGCTTGCCTAACTGGCAGCCCCAGACACTTCACACAACACTATACAGCAGTGCGTGTTCTCTCGCATACCGCATTCGATAACAGCGATTTCAGTTCCGTTTGTTTTGAAGCGAAAAGCTTCACTACGCTAGATAAAGCAGTCGTCGCGTAGGCCGGAGAATGACCTTGAACGACCTTCAGCTCAACCACGTTAGCCGTGTATGACCATTTGTGGTACAGTTATGATGTCGAACCCCTAACCTTGACTTATGACTTTCAGTTGACCTTTGACACTGTGTGACCTTTGGTTGACCTTTGACCTTAAGAACATCCGATGTGGTGACGTGAAGCCACGTGATGACATCCGATGAGGGTGTGTTTTAAGACCATGTGATACCACGTCATAGCCACGTGGTAGTGTGGGTATATATAGAACGGCTGTCACGAACGTGTAGCGGAGCTGCCATGGACGAGCCTCAGACGCTTAGCAAGCGCCCTTGCTTTCCGCTGAATTCCAGAGTTAGCCAAGTTAAGCCACTGCCAGTTTTTTCCCACGCTGTCAACGCGATTCGACACGCCAGCGCGAGTTCAACGTAAAAACATCGATGGCTGGATTTCCTGTGTTATTAGAGTTGGGGAAGAAGTCGTCTGCTTGCCACGGCGCCGTTGGGTTGGCTTCTCTAAAACAGAAAGGAGTAAAAAGAGAGTAAGCTTTTATAAGATCTTTTATAGAAGGGTGTGCGCCAGAGGACAGCTTACTCTCTTTTTACTCCCATGTAGGCGCATTCGTGTTTAGAGTGCACGAGCTGGTTAACCCGAATACACCAACGAACACGGAGGACAATTCGACAAAATTGCTGTCCCGGCGCATGGGTAAAAACTATTTGTGCAGCTTTTCCAGGTTGTGTTGATGTTTGTCCGGACAAAAAAATTAAGTCACATTTATTGTCGAGAAAATATGATTTAAAAATGAACCGCTTTACTGCCCCAATTTGGTTCAAACGCGTAGCGTCAAGGCATAAAATAACTCCGTGATTACCGTCTCAGAGTGAATGGCGGTGAAGCTTAGCCTCAGAGACTGGCGCAAGAAAACAATAAACTAACGAAACCTTACACACTGCAGTTTGCTTTCGAAAACGATAAAATGACCGAAGGTGGGGACACCTGTATTCAATCTTTTTAACCTCTTCTCGCTTAAACGGAAGCTTCGTATTCAGTGAATGTAGTCTTTTTTTGGGTTGGGGGTGGTGGGCATGGTAATATGTTGATGAAGGCCAGGATTACTTTGTTCTAAGCGTTATTTTAAGCAAGTGTGCCCAAAACGACATGCAGGCTATCGTTGCGTCTCTCTTAGTGTACGACACGAGCACAGATCAAAGAGAAAACATTTTTCCCTTTAGATCAGCGCTTCATTAAAACTTTTTAAAGTCATGAAGCACAGGAGCAACATAACTTTATGCGTTGTGTAACTTTTTCAACCGCGTTGTTTTTAGAGGACTCAGCGCTGTGCTGAAGCCTTTGAAGGCTAGTGGAAACAGTTTCGAAAGCTTTTATTGTTCTTTCTGAAATATTTCATCATAGTTTTCACAATTGTTAATACTGAGAAATATGATATCATGCGTATGTAGGAATACATGTCAGAATTGCAGAATCCCGTTTGTGAGACCTGCACAGGAATTCGTATACACCGGAGAGAACTTTGCAGGAACGCGGTGGTTTTCGATTTTAGGATGCGTACGTTCTACGACGCCGACAGCGCTGAATCCGGAAAAAGTGCCTCATATGTCTAAAAAAAATTCGGGGACACCTAAGGTCCGCTTCATGGGTACAGCGCGATAGCCTTCATGGGTCCCTTCTGTGGCCTGAGGTCCACTTTGCCCAACACTTCGCAGAGACACTGCTTTCTGCTTTATTTTCCTTTATGTTTTCTTTTTAAAATTTCGACTTCTTTAGTATTTATCATGAGATAAGAAGGTAATGCCTTCAACCATATCGAAATAGTGTTGGTGGAGGTTTAGCGCGCCCTCATCGTGACCCAAGAGGCAGCGGTTCGAGGTTAGGTAAGGAGAAGACGAAGCTCGCTTGGCGCGTTGCACTGCCGATGGTTAGAACGTTGTGCGCATGCGCCAAGTCCCTGTGTCACGTTGGGTTTTTGCTTTCACAACTCTTGCTTCGTCTTTCTCTTCTGAGCGTGTTCCACAAGTCTCCTTGGTTTATCTTTCTAGTCTTTCTTACTTCGTCCAACTAACTAGTGAAAGGGTCAGATATAAGCGTACAGGTTAAATACGTAAGGAAACAAGAAAGGCAGGGAAAGAAGATGCTGAGCGGACAAATAGAGAAGAATTATTTCAAAGAAGAAAACAACCTTGAACACCACGGAAGAGCCGGACTGACGTCCACTTTGCCTGGTCCAAAGGCCCCCTTGAAAGTATGCAAAGGTATATCTAATTAGCAAATACAGGTGATCAGGAATTATTTCATCGACGAGAAGGCTTGTTTATTTTTTAATTGCACAGGTACGGGCAAAACGATTTGCAATAAATGACTGAAAATGAGTCATTTGCATTAAATTGATGAGTAGCTTTTAAAATAATGCCAAACGTCTGGGCATTCAACCACACGTGTACAAATAACGATGAAAGGCGAAATGTAGAAAGGGAACCATCCTTAGCCAGTAATGGTGGTAACGAGAGGCTTGCAGGGAGTAATGTATTCGTAGATCCAAAAATAATACACACAAAATTAATGCACGGCGTCTGAATTATGCGACCATAACAGACTCCAATGTACGCGCATTGCACGTAAGAGGTGCGAATTTTGGGAAATGTAAAACTCTAAAGTCTGTGGCCGTAAATGAATGCGCTAGCTGCAACTGGATTGGGTGAAATTAATGAAAACATAGGGTACTGGTAGCAACACGGCTAAGCAAGAGACAGACCAGCGCGAAACAAATATATGAATGAAGGGTTAACAGTCCAAGTATTATATGGGCCTTCAACGGTTTAGGCTCATAATACAGATTTATATCTTTGCAAGTAGATAAGGCTCTTATGGGGTGAGGTGGCATCACATGCGTGACAGGTAGGGAATATACTGCGTAGTGCATGGATGCCTGACAGAGCCGAAGGTCGGTCCTCGAACTTGATAAGCGACCTCCGAGAACCCTTCGAGAACTCGATTCGCCGCACGGGCCGTTGCTGGTTTCAGGGTAGCTCAGGGGGGATGTGGGAAGAGGTGAGGTGAGCCATGCCGCTTTTCTTGCTTCTGGGCTGTGGGGTTTTAACGCCCCGAAGCGACTCAGACTATGAGGGACGCCATTGAGGCGGGTTGGGGTCCTTTGACGTGCGCTGATACAGCACAGCACATGGACGTTTTGTATCTCCGCTGCCTTGAGGCAGCGAGCGAAGAAGCGCATATATGCAGCTTCCTGGCTGGCTCAATATCTACAGCTGACCAGCGTATAAGAAGCTAGGCCTAAAGCTATACGCACCGCGAGTCCTAGCTCACCGCGTTTCCGTCAGAGGCAAAAAAACCCGATGGCGACGGAACATGAAGCCTCTCAAATGCTGCGTGTTGCTTGTCATTAGCCTATATGTTTGCGGAAACAGCGCAAGTGAACCGTAAGTTTTCTCTAACAGCACAGAGAAGGTTCCACGGACACATGTCGCCCTCGCAGCGAGGCCTAGCCTCGCACTCACCTTCGATGCCGGCGGCCTGGCTCGGAGGTCGTCTCGGCAGTCGTCTGTCAGCCGTGAGTGCAATGTCGTCTAGGCGTCTCCGTGGCACGGTGAAGACGACGGCAACCCACTGGCAACGGGCAGAAGTCACGTCCAGAAGCACTGCTGCTAGTACCGCGAAAAAGTCCTCCACCAACCAAGGACGGCGGGGTGTGACTGGACTTGGTTGTCCGGGGTGATGTTCTATTCTGCTACCCTTGAAGGAGACACTGGTTTGCGCAGAGGAAAGGTAAATGAGAATTGGAAAGAGGAGTGCGGGCAGCGTGCAGTCGAGCGACGAAGCTTTGTAGCGTAATCTAATGGTAATCCAATGGGACGGATGCAGAAAACAGCACAAACACCACGGCCAAACACAGGTGGCGGTCACCACGGAGCACAAACACGAGCAAGGGAGTTCGTCGGTCCCCGCAGTCATGAAACTCAACTGGCCGCCCCCAGCAGCCCGCCAGGATAGAACGGCCTGAGGACACAAACGTAGTCGCAGGAGATGCCGGGACCACGCAGTCCAGGAGCAGCTCCTCCGCAGTCGATGCAGTCCAGGGCGGCCATATGGAGCCGCGTTGCTGCACGAGCACCCCTGGAGCAGCTCCGATAGAATGCGATGAACTTGTAGGCATGCGGTAGGAACCAACTCCGACGAGCGGTACGAACAAATTCGAGTGACAAGAAAGTCCATAAGCAGGCGGGTAATGATCCAGGCGGGCGATGTCAGTGATGCGAAATCACCGGCAGGCGAAACATCGGAGCCGCCAGCGCCATAGATAGCGGAGCGACCGGCTGTCCGGCAGCGGGAGCTAGTGCTTGATAGCAGGCGCACGTATACGTGCTCATCTCACGAAGGTTCAGACGAGAATGACCAGCGCGCGAGACGTGCGGTTGGCGAACAGAAGAAGAAGCGTGTCCGCTCGCGCTGAAGGCAGTCTGGCGTCTGACTGGAATCGTCACTTTCGGTCGCTTACGCATGCGCGTTACTGTAGCTGATAGGTTTTTTCTAAACCGGTCTGCGGTGTAGGACTAATCAGCAGTCGAAAATTAACCCTTGGGTGATGAGGCAGGGAGGCGGGCGTTGTCGCGTTTCAGGCGGCCAAACGTTTAGTGCACTCGCACTTATAGTGGCCATTCCGCGCTTTAGCCTTTGTGTGTTTGTCTGTTTCGCGAAATGCTCAGCGTCCCAGGACGCTGCGCGAGACCACTAAGCTATCGCTACATTTTTTTATTCTCTGTGTTTGCAAGTGCAGAAACACCCCATCTGGCTGTAGGCCGATACACTTACAAGCACACATTACCAAATTTTTATGAAAGTCTTGGTGAGACGACTGCAGTGCGTGAAAGGCAGGAGCGTCGGTACTAATATTCACGTTGTGCGAAGTATTCTGGAATATTGCGATGCTGATTATCGGCGAGTGGGCATGGTGCAGATCGATCTGGAAAAAGCATTCGATATTGTTTCCCATGATATCTTTTTCTTGCTTTTTGAGTAGGCTCATGATCGCCACAGCCGAATACGCCTCGTGTTCAACTGCACCACACTCATCAGCCGCTCATCTTCGACGTAGCACAAATCCGCGCTTTCGCACTGATTCGTATAAAGTAAACATTCTCTGTAGTTTCCAAAATTTCGCCCGGCCCGCCGCCGAAATTTGACCTCGGCCGATTTGGAAAATAATCCATGGCCAACCATAACAGAGCATGCCTCACACGATGGCGACCTCTAAATTTGAACCGGGCCATTGTCTAAAATTCTATCGCGCCACCTTTGGTTATAACCGTGGTTAAATGTGGCTTAACTCTTTTGTCCGCATTCACAGTAAGCGCCGAAACAATGCCGACGAGTTGCTCCGCGGCGCTTGCCACTTAGATTAAAGACAAGGAAGGTTAGCGTTAACGGGCAACAGAGGATCGGCCTACGTAAGATAGACCCTGAGGATTTCATTGAAATTCTGTTAGGCGAATTTCCCATTTTTCAGGAAAATTTAAAGTAAAACTTGGCGAGAAGACAATAATCAAGGGTTTTCAGATAATTTTAAAAGGCGAGATTTTGCGGTCTTTTTTTCAAATTGCCGAAGTTTTCAAGATACGGCCGAGAAAAAGTGCCACAAATAAAGATATTTTTGTTATAATTAATGGAACTTTCTGTTCAGTAGGCCTATGGAACATCAGTGGGGTCATACCCAACAATTCCAGGCAAAACTAGTTTTGAACAAGAAATAGTTTACGAAAGCAATTTTTTTTCATATATTGCAAGATTTCAGTATAACAATCAATATATCCACAAATCTCCCGCCCACAGTCTTGCTTTTTTTTGCTATGAACGTTTTTGCGATCGTCAAAAGCGTTCCTTATTGGTTTTGTATGGCAGTCTTAACTGCTTCAAGTGAGTGATGGAAAAACTTTAAAGGAGAGATTTTGCTATAAATCGGAAGAATGGACCATTACGTTCAATATTTCAATAAAAGCACTTCACAATTTTCCAATATTCAAAATTTTTGTCCAAGAATATTGTACATGTTTTATCAAACTTACTTTCCACTGCCAGATATCAGTTAAGCAAATTTATTACGTCTACAGAGATAAAGGCGGTACGTCGTGTTTCCTCATTTCAGCTGCTTGAAATAACTTCCCCTTTCAAATCACTTTATTCCAGGGCATTTCCTGCGGTGACAGGGACTAAACGTTAATGTAGTCTGACGATGGCCCCTGCCCCCTTCAGTTCATACAGCATTCTTCATAAAATACTATATGGTGTATTTAACACAAAAGTTTCGGTTTTCACTCGACATATAGCTGGGGAAAAATAATTACAACACATTAGATTTCTGTCAACTTCCGCCCTTCCTTCATTGCAAGGTTGTGATGACCTTGCGGCGTCATCACTACCTGCCCATCGGAGGGTGAGCAAACTGCCCACTGCCCATCGCTGCACGACTGCGCCAGGAAGAGTATGAAGACTCCCAGGCGTCTATGAATTTAAAGTAGATAATGAACAATGAAGGAACAGGCGCTATTGACCAATGAAGGAACATGGCGGTTATCACTCGCGAACGCGAATTTTAGCGACTGCTCAAGGTCGGAGGTCAACCATATATGGCGCAGTTGTGGAGAATGTTGCTGCGCGCGTGTGAACCTGACTACCTGATATTGAATGCTTTCATGCAGAGAATGTTGTTGCGTAGTTCGTGTAATTGCTTCAGACGCTGCGACACGTTTCTTGAGTTGTCACCGAAATTCGGCTTTGCAGGCTGATTTACTGGAAATTACTGGAAATCATAAACGATCCGCGATCCGCAGTCCGCCAGTAGCGAACCGAGGGTAACTACACGAGAATAGTTTCATTTTTAATTTAATGAAATCCAAAATGTGCGTTGAGAGGCTGCGCGAAAATGTTGATACTCATGGCCTAGTGCACGTATATGCACTGCAGAAACTTAATTATAAAATTATTCCTGCGTTAGCACCGGCTGGCTCTCACAGCCATAGGATTTAAATAGGGGGTACCCAACATTAAAAAAATCCAGCGGTAATTTTTGGTCTTCAGGTCTCTGCAGCGACGTGGAGGCAGTCTCGTAACCTATACACTAGGAAGACTTTTTCTGGCAAAGGAGCAGAAGCTACGGAGCCGAATCATGCCCTCTCTTTCTATACACAGGGCAATGTAGTCAACTCTTGCAGTTATTAGTTTTCTAGTACATTGTCAATCTTCGTTAAGGCATACATTTAACACAGCTTCCAAGTTTGAACGCTCAAAAGTCAAGAAAAACATTTTTTTATTACAACGAATTAGGTAGTCACTTCTTGTTCCAAGAATCTTCCATAGATGGCGCCGCCTACACCAGCGACGATATATATATCTTTTAAAAGATATATATAGAGGTAACAGAGTGCTCATAAAATGGGAAAAAAATGTATCAGGGCCTGTAGAGATACAGCGGGGGCTTAGACAAGGATGTCCTCTGTCCCCTTTGTTGTTCATGTTGTACCTGCAAGGTTTGGAGGCCAAGCTAGAGGGGAGCGGACTAGGTTTCAACCTATCTTTTTTCAAGCAAGGGGAATTGATTAAACAGACATTACCGGGACTAATATATGCGGACGATATAGTGATAATGGCTGACAACAAGGAAGACCTGCAGAAGTTGTTAGACATATGCAGTACAGAGGGAGATAGATTAGGCTTCAAGTATAGTAAGGAAAAATCTGCAGTCATGACATTTAATGAAGAGGGCGGCGAGCATAGAATACAGGAGTTCGTGCTAAAGGTAGTGAATGAGTACAAGTATCTTGGGGTGTGGATAAATAACAGTGTTGAGTATCTGACAGAGCATGAAAAATATGTAATGAATAAAGCTAGTAGGAATGCAGCTGTCATGAAAAATAGGGCACTGTGGAATTACAATAGGTATGAGGTGGTAAGAGGGATCTGGAAAGGGGTGATGGTCCCTAGCCTGACCTTCGGGAATGCGGTCCTGTGTATGAGGCCAGATGTTCAAGCAAGGCTGGAAATTAGGCAACGGGGAGTAGGGAGGTTAGCTTTGGGAGCACATGGCAATACACCAAATCAGGGGGGTACAGGGTGATATGGGATGGGCGTCTTTCGAGAGCAGAGAGGCTAGCAGTAAGATAGCATTTGAGGAACGATTGAGAAGGATGGAGGAAAAGCGGTGGGCTAGGAAAGTTTTCAGATACCTGTATATAAAGAATGTTGACACGAAATGGAGAAAGCGAACTAGAAAATTGACAAGCAAATATCTGGACAGCAGTAAGGGGGCAAATCAGCAATTATCGGTTAAGAAAAAGTTAAAGGAACAGAGAGAGCTTTGTGGAAAACAGGGATGCTGACGAAATCGGCACTAGAAAC